>NW_006288719.1:1709908-1729471 GCF_000327345.1 Myotis davidii
GCTGTTTTCTTCTTGTCACCTCAGAATGACTTGAATTTAGAACACAGCTTCCTTGCTGTACCCTAAACACCTCTGAAAGATTCTGTGTATGGCACATTTTGTCAAAGGGTGGAGTAACAGAGAAAGGTTGTTTTGTACCCATACATAGTAAAATCAATCAATCAATCAATAAACAAAAGCCTTTAAAAATAGGTATTCCCTGTACTTTCAGTCAACCACCTGCCACTCCAAATCCTCTATTTAGCCCTATTTCCCCACGTGTAAAACTCTTAAGTAGAGTAATTCAAAGCGATTTTTGTTCTATTTCCCTGACCATGTAGAGCAGTGGTTCTCAACCTTCCTAATGCTGCGACCCTTTAATACAGTTCCTCATGTTGTGGTGACCCCCAACCATAAAATTATTTTCATTGCTACCTCATAACTGTAATTTTGCTACTGTTAGGAATCGTAATGTAAATATCTGATATGCAGGGTGTATTTTCATTGTTACAAATTGAACATAATTAAAAGCATAGTGATTGATCACAAAAACAATATGTAATTATATATGTGTTTTCCGATGGTCTTAGGCGACCCCTGTGAAAGGGTTGTTCGACCATCAAAGGGGTCGCGACCCACAGGTTGAGAACCGCTGATGTAGAGCAAGGGGTGAAGATGGGCAATTTGACGTTTCTCATCCAGAAAGACCATCGAGGTAGTTTTCTAAACCAAAAGCCAACTTTCTTGATATGAGTTGTATAATTTTCCAAGCACACTGAATGTGTTGCTGCAATCATTTCTGATTTTGACCAGCAGTTGCCTCCCCTCTCCCCACCAGTCCACAATATAAACATATGGGCAACTGATCCTAAAGGTGGTGCTTCCTTCCTGGGCTGCCAGCAGCCACCCTGCCCTATATTCCCCTATCTTGTATTCAGGTGGTTCTTAACTAGGAATAATTTTGCCCTCAGAGAACATTTGACAATGTCTAGAGACATTTTTTGTTGTCACCACGGGAGGGTTGAGACTAGCATCTGATGGGTAGAGGCTAGGGGTGCTGCTAAACATCCTACAATGCACAGGACAGCACCACAGCAAATAATTGCCCACAACTAAATGTCCATAGTGCTGACATTGAGAAACTCTGCTCTGTAGTGAGGACTCCTGATCTGGGCTTTATTAATGAGCTTATACATTACTAGTGCCCCGGTGCATGGATTCGTGCACATTGAAAGGAAATTAATTAGAAGGTGGCCAGCAGGACGGGATTGGGCGAGACAGGCTGGACATGCCCTGGAGCCAACCTCCTATGGTCCCGCCCCAACTGGCCACACCTGGGGCGATGCTGTAGCTCAAAGGGCGTCTGCGGAGTGAACGCGGGGTCCCTCTGGCACATAAGGTCCCTCGGCCTGGCTTGTGGGGATCGGGCCGAAACCAGCTCTCCGACATCCCCCAAGGGGTCCCAGATTGCGAGAGGGTGGTTCTCGGGTGACATATCCCAGAATTGGGCTCCCTCCTCTCTGGTTCCGGGGTGCATCACCCAAGAACCTAAGTCACCGCAACTTGGCAGCTCCTGCGTTGAGTGTCAGCCCCCTGGTGGTCCTTGTGCATCATAGCTACTGGTCAGACGGTCGCTTAGCCTTTTATACATATAGATATGAGAAAAGCAATAGGGTGAATAGTCACATCCCTTGACCTTCCGTTTTGTTCCAGGTTCTTTGCCCAGTGACTGGGGTGAAATCTAAGAGAAATGAGTCTCACCTCTGGTCTTAGAGCTCCTCTTTCTCATGGGACTTGTTTTTGTGATTTAGAAGTGAGGATGGAATGTGAATACAAACAAACAGTTGTCCCACAACATGATAGGCCTGAGAGAAAAATAGGTACCAGGTTAAAATGCCTGGGAGGGGGAGTCATAGTGGAGGTAACATTAGCTCTGGATGAGAAAGGAAAGTGCCAAATGAATAAGTAGGAGAAGAACATTCCGGCCAAAGAGAATTACATATTAAAGTGGGTGGCATTTTCAGAGCGTGGCCTAAAGTTTACCGGCACATAAGCAGATAGAAGATGAGGCTCAAAGGTAATAATAGGACCTTGAGTTCTAGCCAGAGAGTTTAGTCCTTATCCTAAAGGCTTAAGGTACTGTTGAGTCTGGTAGTAACATTAACTTTGGTTTTAGAAATGTGGGCAGCAATGTGGAAAACATAATGGAGTGGAGACAGTCTAGCACCAGAACACCTAGGAAGTGAGCTATTGCAACAATCTAGGCAAGAGATGATAAAGACCTAAACTAAGGCATTGACCGTGGAGGTGGAAATGGAGTAGTAGATTCCAGAATCAAGGGTAGAAGCGATAAAGAGGTTTGATAGAGAAGGAAAACAAGGGCTTGAGTCTAACTTTGTAGATTCTCACTTAGGCAGCTGCCAGAAAGAAAGCCACTCATTCATACCCATCTGTACAATTTCAACTTCTACACTACTGACCAATTTAAAATGTCACCCCTGAACAGAGATAGCTGACTCTTGATTAAGTGAATTGACTGTGTATTGTCCTCATCCTTGATTCTCTGATACCACTGATGACTGAGGCATTCTTTCCTCTTTTGCTGCTATTTTCAGATGTTTCATTTTATCAGAAATATTTAAGAAAGCCAAAGAACTAAAACATTTAGTACCAAACACTGAGGTCTTCTCAGCACTGATGTTTATATTTTTGTTTATTTAGGTCCTTCTCCCAGATTTAGAATTTTATATTAATCTTGGAGATTGGCCTTTGGAACATCGAAAAGTCAATGAAACGCCTGGCCCTTTACCTATCATTTCATGGTGTGGCTCTCTGGATTCACGAGATATTATCCTTCCGACGTATGACATCACTCACTCCACACTTGAAGCAATGAGGGGTGTTACAAATGATCTCCTCTCTATTCAGGGAAATACAGGTAAATTCAAGTTCTAAGAAAAAACTTAGATATAAAAAAGGTGAAGGGGATGTATTAGTCAAGGAGGGTATATGTATATATATTTAAATAACCATTTTTCTTATTTTCTAACCAAGGAAAAAGAGAAACAGCACCCTATATGCCAAAGAGGTTTCTTTAGGCTTCTTCTAATCCAAAAATTAAAGATACATGAGCAGGGCTAGTGATGTGCACACCTCTCAGAGCTGAGTCTCTTTTGAGTTGGTCACTTACAACTACTATTTGAACATATATATTTGGTAAAATTGTCACTGAATTCTGACACCAATGTTTTTATATTGCTAGATGAAGTGAGAGATAATTTTGAAAAGTATAAAATGAATATATGAGAATATGATAGCAGTATCATTTGGATATTCTTACCTCCAACACTGTGTCTAAGAAATTCTCCCCTTTCCTCTTTCTGCTTCTCTTGATTCTTTAAAACCTGAATTCCTTTCCCATTTTTAATGGCCTTAGGTTTATGGCACAACACACCTATCATTACACTGAACTCCCTGAGTAGAAGAAAGCCTGCCTTCTCTTTACAGCCTCTTTCTGTTTACTCTGGATTGGTGGACTGATTTAATAGACAAGACCAGAGACGCCTTGTAAACTATCTAAAGATGATGTGAAAGGAAAACTGACCTACTTTTTATTTGATAACAGTGAATTTCTGAAAAGTGTGCTAACATAGTAATGAGTTTGATCCTCTCCAATTTCTATGTCTTATGATTTATCCCTTAAAACACTGACAGATGTTAATAATGACCTCTCTTTAGAATAATAGAAATATATTTACATTAATTATTCCATATTTCCCTATTAGGAAAGAGAATATAAATATATATACCTGTGTATATGTATACCTGTGTTTATGTATATGTACTAGTATATGTATATGTACTAGTATATGTATACATATATAGATACACATAATAGCATATTAGCAAAAGTCTTCCATGTATTCAGAAGTGCTGTGCTCATAATTCTGAGCAAGCTAAGGATTAAAGATGCGTGGGTGTTACTTAGTTACATATTTTGTTCTGGTCACCTTGTCTACAGACAAAAGCTGGCTCATTTTGTACTATGAAGCACAGAAGATGGAAGAAGTGCCCTGTTCGGAGTTACTCAGTAGTTAGAGCATTAGCCTGCATGCCAAAGGGTCTTGGGTTCGATTCCCAGTCAAGGGCACTTACCTAGGTTGCAGGTCCGATTCCCAGCCCCAGTTAGGGCAAGTGTGGGAGGCAACCAATCGATCTGTCTCTCTCAAATCAGTGTTTCTCCCTCTCTCACTCTTCTCTCCCTCTCCTTACCTCCCTTCCACTCTCTCTAAAAAAATCAATGGAAAAAATATCCTCAAGTAAGGATTAACAAAAACAAACAAAAAAGATGGAAGAAGCTAATGCCTTGGTGAACAGGCCAAGTCGATGAATCTCTCTTTGCTTTGAACTTGGTCCAGTAATATTTTGTATATTTTCTAATGTTGCACAACAGAAACTCTAACATTTGAGTGAGCTCTCCCTAGCAGACAAATGAAATTAGAGCATTCTAATCCCATAATGTTTGAAAATAGCATTTCCTTTAGAACAGGGGTGGGGAACATCCACCCAGAGGGTGGTATAATGCCCACAAAATCATTTGGTCTGGCCCTGCCAAGGCATTAGGGGTGAGTTAATTAAATGTTTGACCAAATATAGCAGGCTCATTTTTAAGCTGATAATTTTGTATGGCCTACAAATGATATTATACTAGCAAAATGGCCCTTGGCAGAAAAAAGGTTCCCCACCCCTGCGTTAGAAGACGTAGTGATGATAAAAGAGCTTTAACCTCGTAGATGACAATGTTAGATTAAAGATGATTACATTTACCACATAAAAGTTCTAAATATATTTTTTTTATGGTCTCGACCTTCTAGGGCCTTCCTGGATCAATAAGACAGAGAAAGCTTTCTTCAGAGGTAGGGATAGCCGGGAGGAGCGGCTCCAGCTGGTGCAGCTGGCCAAGGAGAACCCACAGCTCCTAGATGCGGGAATCACGGGGTATTTCTTTTTCCAAGAGAAAGAGAAAGAGCTTGGAAAAGCTAAATTGATAGGTTTCTTTGATTTCTTTAAGGTATGCATTTAATTCTTCCTGGGTGGGTCTGAAGTGATAAATTTGGAAATAGCTGGGTCTGGGCCAATTTCTCCTGTCTTGTGAGCTGGCACACACTTTCTTAGCAGGCCTGGGAATTACAAAACTCCTGGTTTCCTGTTGTATGTCTACCAAACAACTCAGAACTTCACTTAATACTCAAAATATAGCACGAGGCTTAACCTGGAGTTTGGGTGCATTTCTTAGTGTGTTTTTCAGTAAACTGGATATATAAATGTCTTCTACATAAATGGTCTCAAATGCCTTTGTAAATGGAAAGAGTATAAAGTCCATATTAGTAACATAGGAGCTAGAGTTGAGGTTAAGTCCTGCCTCTGCCGCTAACTGTGGGGCCTTCATGTCTTACTGCCTCTGCCCTGTGAACACAGGTGCTGCTGCCTCGCTCCTCAGGGCGTTGTCCTGAGTTCAGAGGAGACAGAGATGTGAACAGTGTGACAAAACCTGACTGGCTAGTAAACTCCTTAGTATCGGTTATTTAAGAAAAATTTAATTACTGAATTTCTGAGTAGATCCTGTTCATCTCAGTGTCATATAATTATGAGAACAAGGTATTTGGACTCAGAGAATAGAGGTTTATAAATTTCTCTGAATATTAGTTTTCTCACTTAAAAATATGTATTTTTATTCATGTCAGAGAGGAAGGGAGAGGGAGAGGGAGATAGAAACATCAATGATGAGAGAGAATCATGGATTGACTGCCTCCTACATGCTCCCTACAACTGGGCATGTGCCCTGACCTTTCTTTAGAATAATAAAAATAGAATATAAATATATGTATACCTGTGTATATGTATACCTGTGTGTATATGTATATGCATATGGATATGTATATAGATACACGTAACAGCATATTAGCAAATGTCTTCCATGTATTCAGAAGTGCTGTGCTCATAATTCTGAGCAAGCTAAGGATTGAAGATGTGTGGGTGTTACTTAGTTACATAGTTTGTTGAAACTTCATCAATCGGCTGCATCCTGCATGCCCCCTACTAAGGGTTGAGCCCACAACCCGGACATGTGCCCTAACTGGGAATCTAACAAGTGACCTCTTGGTTCCTGGATCAATGTCAACCACTGAGCCACACCAGCTAGGTTATTGCCTTCCTTTTTCATGGGTATAAGAAATAAAAAAAAATGTATAAGTAAAATTTTAAATGGTTATCAATATTCAGTTTAGTAAATATAAAACCTTTGAGAATCGTTTTCCTACGTTGTAACAGAAATATGAATTCTCCATTATAGTTGAAATAGGTATTCCTATTACCTAAAATTATTTAAAATTTTATCTTTAAATGCATTGTATTTCTTTTTTTAAGAAAAATATATTTTTATTGATTTCTGAGAGGAAGGGAGAACGATAGAAACATCAATGATGAGAGAGAAACTTCATCAGTTGGCTTCCTCCTGCATACCCCACACTGGGGATCGAGCCCACAACCCAGGCCTGTGCCCTGATGGGGAATCAAACCATGACCTCCTGTTTCATAGGTTGACACTCAACCACTGAGCCATGTCGGCTGGGCTGCATTGTATTTCTTAAAATTGACCCGCTAATATGGTGTTTATGATGTTAATACAGAGAAAATACGAGTTACAAAATAAAATATAAACCTGCTAAACAATAAAGTTAGGAAGTGGAAATGAATTCCTTGATGTGTAGTATTACAGTGTTGATGAGAAGCCTAAGTGAAGCAAATATTAAAATGTTTGTTTATGTTTGTTTTAACCTTTTAGTACAAGTATCAAGTGAATGTGGATGGGACCGTGGCTGCTTACAGATACCCGTACCTCATGCTGGGGGACAGTCTGGTTCTGAAGCAGGACTCCCCGTATTATGAACACTTTTACATGGCACTACAGCCCTGGAAACATTACGTGCCAATTAAAAGGAACCTTGCTGATTTACTAGAGAAAGTTAAATGGGCCAAGGTACACTTTCTGAATTTTAGTTTCTTCAGGCAATAACAGATGCACCAGAATTAGTTCCAGGAATTCCTTCATGACACATTTAGTTTGACATAATTTAGTCAAAAGAAATATTTTCTGAAGTTTTTATTCTCTTGAAGTAGCTGAAAAACCAATATCATTATCTCTTGATATGCCCTCTGTCAACATTTTTGAGGATTTTTATATCTGAAGTCCACTGTTTTATAGAATATAATATCATTCTCATGGAATCACTATTTGTGCATATACACACACAAGCGAAAATACTCCAAACGCAAGTTACAGATAGAAAAGACCGGGTCACAGTGCTTTATGCACAAGAAAACATTTAAGTCAACATGGTGCTCTTTTTCCCCCTCAGTTAGAAAAAGGCCCAAGTTCATAATGAAGGCATGATATACAACATCCAAGAATCACAAGGCTCCCATAAAATAAGAATTCTTTTTCAAAAGAAAAGTATTAAAAAGTGATTGTGTTTTATTATGAAACTATAAAAATTTACCCTTTTATTATAAGACTTTACTGTTTCTAAGAAGCAGTATCTGGTTAGGGAAATCACTGGGTGCCTGAGGCAGAATAATTATTGTGACCCTTTATAATGAGTCAGGATAACTTGCAAATGGCTTTTCCTATGGGCAGCATGGTAGAATATTAGCTATTTTCCCAAAATATAACTAGGCATGCTGACTATTCCTACAACTAAAGGGACAGCCTGTGGGTACTGGTGACTAAATTTTTATTGCAACAGCAATATAGTCTTTCATTGGTAACATCTTATAAGAAATTTGGGACTCTGATTGCATATTTAAATGGCGCTTTTAGGAGATGTTATAACATGAAAACTGACTCATTCTATTCTAGCTTGTATTTTAATATCAAACAGAGAAGGCTAGAATGGGGAACAGATGAGGAGCCCTAAACTTCCTGGGTGCCTAGGAAAGTACCAAGGTAGTCACAATAGAAGCTGCATGTGGGTTGTTGCACTTTGTGGGGACGGGGGGAGCTGTTAGTGGGCCTGAGGAATAGGGTACAAACATGCATGATCATTTCCACGTAACAGAGATGTCTAGGAGAGCACTTTGTCCGTTTCCATAGCCTTATTCTTAGGTGATATTTTCATCACGATCCATCTCTCCCGTGCAGTGCATATCCAACCCCACACCTGTCCTCGCTCACACTCACTTTTAGCTTTGTCTGTGGCTCACAGGAGTCATTTTCATTCATTGTTTCTTTTTCAACCTTTCAGGAAAATGATGAAGAAGCCAAAAGGATTGCCAAAGAAGGGCAGTTGACTGCCAGGGACTTGCTACAGCCACACAGGATTTACTGCTACTATTACAGAGTACTGCAGGTCAGTGCAGAGTATCCATCCTGCGGGCTCATGCTTGGCCTGAATGCCTCGCTTCTGGGGGTGCTCCTGAGATTGAGCTTGTGGACTCTGGTTAAGCCAAGGACCAGCCTAAAGGAGGAAGAGTACTAAGTCTCTTGGTAGCCAACATATTTTATCTCCACTCGGTATTACAAAAACAATGCTTACAGCCTTACAAAAATAGATGACCAGCTCCTACTATCTTGCCAGTGCCTTTTTTCTTTCTTTCCTTCTTTTTTCTTTTTTACTAAATGCCTTAAGGAATTCATCATCTAGAAAATTGGAGGGTTAGAGTAGAGGTCAGTAACATTTCTTCCCACTCAAAATGCCCACCTCTTTGTTCTTCCTGCTACTTACGAGTCCTGCTTTTGCTATCATAGTATAGGATAGAGAGCAAATATTTACCTTCCTACATAAAACAAACAAATGAAAAATACTTATAATAGTACTAACGCCTGAGAGCTAAATAACGAAGTACTGTACAAATGTTTATTGGGAATCCAAGGATTAGTTCTTGTGTAATATCTTTATTCATTAACATCTAGCCAGGGAGAAAAAAAAATAAGAACATATGTTCTTGTTTTTAACCTAAACTTATTTTTCCTGTGAGCAGAAAAAAAAATGTTTCCTCAGATGCTTGTTGATACCAACCTCTCACAGAAAAATTTAAACGATGAATTACACCATTTACCAGAAACAACCTTTCCCTTAGATGAGCTCTGTTCCCTCTGCTGGGCTGGTAGGCGTTTCCCTCCCTACAACATTAATGAGGCTCATGTGTTCATGTCAGTATTTTGTTCGGTTTGGCCCTGGACAAGGAGTGTCCAGCTCAATGTATTTGAAACCACTGAACTGAAATATCCAATTTTTAGGAAAATTTGTCAGTGGCCAAAGGGGAGGGACATTTCACAGGCCTGTCACCATTTACCATACCTAGAGTGCATGACTACAGGCCGAAAGGAGTGATAGGTGAGAGCACCAACTTTAGTTTGAGATGCTTACCATCTGATTTGAATATTCAGTAAAGTTAATTACTCATTGACGCGCGGAGGATAAATGCTAACTGGTGCTGTTGTTTCCAGAACACTTGGCTTGACATCCTTGTTGTAGAGGCTTCCTACCTACACATAAAATTGTGGATTAGGGTTCCTTGTTAGATTATGAAATGTCACACTAGTACCTACAACAACTAAAGTGAAAAATGTAACATCAGACCTTTGGTTTGCAGCCACTAGAAGTGACAGCACGACTGGGAAGGATTAAGGGGAATGAAGTGTGGACTAATCTTTTTGTTGCCTTTAAAACCACAATTCAGAATTATGCTGAGCGCCAGTCCAGCAAACCGGAAATACGTGATGGAATGGAACTTGTTCCTCAGCCAGATGATAACACATCCATCTGCCAGTGCCGGGGGAAGAGACCTTCAAGAGAGGAACTTTAAGTCGGCCCGGATTTACACTTCTTTGTAGGCTGGCTGCGTCTTCAATGGAAACATCCAGACAGAATCTAAGCTACGAAGAACACAGCTTGCCAAAATATGAATCACTCTCTAGGAATACATGTACATCATATTTAATGGTTTGGTTTTTTTTCATTGTTCACTTTCGCTCTTCCATTTCCAGTTATGAAGAAAAAATATTTGTGCAGGGTTGTTTTTTTACCCCCCTACCACACAATTTCTCCTTCTACAAGCTGCTTTTGACATTCAGTAATAGTCAGCCTCCTCTGGGAAAAGTCTGATAAGAATAAGGAAGAAGAGGATGACTCTCTTATGAATGGTAGCTGGGATTCTATAGTGGGGAATATTTTTTAAAAGCTCACTCATAACTTTTTAGCTGAGTTTTACCAACACCTGAGATAAAAATAAGGAGAAAGTGCCTTAAGCTAGTAGTTTCCAATCTATCACAGTTATTAAAATAGATGAACGCCCCCAATGGGACCATTCATTATCTATATACTAGAGGCCCGGTGCACAAAATTCATGCACTGGATGGTGGGGAGGGTCCCTCAGCCCAGCCTGCACCCTCTCGCAGCCTGGGAGCCCTCGAGGGGTGTTTGACTGCCAGCTTAGCACAGCCACAGAGGTGGGAGGGGCTCCCACACTCACCAGCCATGAGCACAGCTCAGAGCTTCTGGCTAAGCAGTGCTCCCCCTGTGGGAGTGCACTGACCATCAGGGGGCAGCTCCTGCCTTGAGCGTCTGCCCCCTGGTGGTCACTGCGCGTCATAGCAACCAGTTTTTCCTCCATTCAGTCGATTTGCATATTAGCCTTTTATTATATAGGATTGAATAAAGGTAACTGCAGTCAGGTGGGAATCTGTAATTCTTTTTAATATTTTAAAGGGATACTTAAAAACCTCTGCAACAAACTGCAGCAAGCCTGGTATCTTGGGATTCACTAATAGCTGACAACAAAGGCAAGCGTCCATTCCTCACTGCACTCCTCCTCCATTTCATTGGGTTGCATTGCCAAGATTAAACAAATGGAAAGCTCCTCTGCCTTTAGGGTCCAAACTTAAGACTTACAGCCCAGAAGTTCAATGCACATTCCTTGTAATACCAGTTCAAGGTTGAATTACCTGAAGAACCACACTCCAAAAAAACAAGAACTATCCACACTCCCAATCTTAAAATATTGAGATTCCCCTAATTGAAATATTAACTTAATCTGGAAAACAATGTAACCACTTTAAAGTAGTCATATCTATTCTTTTTTGAAAAACAGTAAGAATTTTTCTTAACTAGATAAGAGCAAAATCACATTAAGGAACAATGTAATCAAAGCCAAGTATCCATGGAAAACCCTAAAACCCAAGTTTTCCAAATCACAAGTACACAGTATAAAATAAAGGGCAAGCTGTAGTAAGACCAGATCTTAATGAATCTGTGCCATTGATATATGATACATGGAGTTTGGACTCGTCAAAGCTGAGATTATAGAAAGTTTGCCCTCCCTCATATCTCCCTGTCCTCCAAACCCAGGTCCTTTTTTAATATATATTGTTTATAAAATACCATTCAAAATCATTTGATTCCTTCAGAGAGAACTGTTACAGATAGCTAACAGTCTGTATTATTTTCTTGATACATGTAATTGTATTTAGGTGAAATTTGCCTGTATATGCATGTTAATGGAATTCATTTTTCTTTAAAAATGCACAAAAGGCTAAAGCCACAATAAACTATTGGGTATAAGTGGGCACATTGAGCATTAGCGTATAAAAGGCTTTATCAATTTACATGTTGTAATTTATTGACTATACATGCATCCACTGAAAACAACTCATACTCTACTTCTGCGATATACAAGATTTTTTTCAAAAATATATTTTATTGATTTTTTACAGAGGAAGAGAGAGTTAGAAACATTGATGAGAGAGAAACATCAATCAGCCGCCTCCTGCACACCCTCTACTGGGGATGTGCCCACAATCACATCCCTTGACTAGAATCGAACCTGGGACCTTTCAGTCCACAGGCTGACGCTCTATCCACTGAGCCAAACCATTAAGCAAACTGTTAGGGCAACCCAGGTCCTTTTTGATGGCTAATGATATTTTGCTAGAGACATCTTAAATTTTTAAAATTTACATCACCTGCTGCCAAACAGTTAAAATTGAGTTGAGATAAGCCAGGCAGCTTCTGGCTGTGGAACAACAAGGATGTGCTTAAGAAATTAAGTGGAGCCCCTCGAAAAATTCCACTGGAAGGGAGCAGGCTTCATCTAGATAATCCTCCATCATACCAACTCAGTCATGGCTTTAAAATGAGTGGGTTTAGATGGCTTCCTGGTTTGTTGACATGAATATAATTTAGTAAAAATGGGATTACTAAAACCATGATTTTTTTCCTTCTTAGTTCAGACATTACCCATGATTTCCATTAGTCATTTTTAATACTTCGGTTTTCATGAAAAATACCTGATCTTTAAAAGGAGGAAAGGGATGTAAGGATATGCAAGTGAATATAATAACTGCATTTGTCTAAATATCAACATTTGTTGCAGTCTTGTTTTTATTAATAAAATGTTGGAAACATCTTAAATTGCCATCATTAGGGAATTGGCTAAATAGATATTGATACATAAAGAAATACAGTACAAGCAAGAATAAAGTAGCCTAAATGCACTATTATGAAAGATTTGCATAACAGTGTACAGGAAAAAAACAAGTTTTTTTCAGAACAATATGTATAATGCAAAACAATTTATGTAAAAAACAAAAATATATCCATGTGGTTGAAAGTTTGAAGGGATATTCACCAATATCTGAGGAGGAGCTGGAGAAAGGGAATTTATACTTTTTGCTTTATACCTGTGTGAGATAGTTAAAATGTTTTTACTATAAGTGTGAATCAGACTATAAAATAAAGAAAAATGCAAACCTAGCAAAAGACAATAAATGCACAAAAGATATACATAGGAAAAATGGATATTTATATTTTCTATTATGCTGTTTTTAAATCTATGTTTAGAATGTTATATCATGGGACATATTATATATACTTTTTTAATAAAGTACATTTTGTAAATAAAATTTTGAAAAATATAATTTTTTTAAAAGAGATTATATCTCCTTAGTTGGGACTACATCAAAATAAGAAGCTTCTGCACAGCAAAACAAACCATCAGCAAAACAAAAAGGGAGCCCACTATATGGGAGAACATATTTGGCAATGATACATCTGATAAAGGGTTAATATCCAAAATATATAAGGAACTCATAGAACTTAACAAAAGGAAGACAAACAATCCAATTAACAAATGGACAAAGGACCTAAATAGACACTTCTCCAAAGAGGACATACAGATGGACAAGAGACATATGAAAACATGCTCAAAGTCACTGATCACCAGAGAGATGCAAATTCAAATGACAATGAGGTATCATCTTAGACCCGTCAGTGGCTACCATCAACACATCAACAAATGACAAATGCTAGCGAAGATGTGGAGAAAGGGAACCCTAGTACACTGCTGGTAGGAATGCAGACTGGTGCAGCCATTATGGAAAACAGTATGGAGTTTCCTCAAAAAATTATAAATTGTCTCTAAGTGAAATAAGTGAGAAGAAGACAAGTATCACATGATCTCACTCACATGTGGAATCTAAGTAACAAAATAAACTGATGAACGGAGTGGATCCAGAGACATGGAAGCATGGAACAGAGTGCGGAATCTGAGAGGGAAGGTGGGGGAGGATGGGAATAATCAACCAAGAACCTTGTATGCATATATGCATGGCCCATGGCCACAGACAATGGAGCCGTGAGGGTCTGGAGCAGGGCGAGGGGCGGGAGGCAGTCAATGAGGGGTAAAGGGGGATATATGTAATACATTCAACAATAAAGAATTTTTTTTTAAAGAAGTACTATCTGGCAAAAATCCCAATGTGATTGCAAGAAAAAAAAAAAAGAAAGATACTTTTAAAGAACTGAAAAAATGTTTACACGTATTAGAGCAATTAAAAGAAATCTGAGCCTCTTACTAAGAAATTACTGAATTCCTCTGGATCAAATTAGAGGCAAAATAATACATGCTTGAATTGTAACTATTATAATTATTTCTACAGTAATTCAGACAATTATGTCCTTAAAAATACATAGGGCTTATTTTATTTTATTTTGAATTTTAGAGGACATTTATTAAATCTGGGGACAGTGAAATAAGGAAGGGCCTAGGAAAACAGGAGAGGGATTAGGTGGGGAAATGAGGCTAGGCTTGGCTGCTTTGTCTCATTAAGAAGTCAGAGAAGGACACATATGTAATACCCTTTGTAATACTTTAAGCAAAAAAAAAAAAAGTCAGAGAGCTGGACCTGGGTGGCTCAATGGTTGAGCATTGACCTATGAACCAGGAGGTCATGGTTGGATTCCCGGTCAGGGCACATGCCCGGGTTGCAGGTTCTATCGCCCGTGAGATGCAGCCGATCAATGATTCTCTCTCATTGATGTTTCTATCTCTCTCTCCCTCTCCTTTCACCTCTGAAATCAATATGAGGAGGAAACTGGTCTTGCAAGGCGGGTCAGGCCATAGAAACTGTGAACAATGCACTGCCCTGTGGGGAGGGGAGGCTGGGGGGAGAGGGTTGCTATGCTGGTGCCAGGACCGGGCCATCGGATGTGGCCTGACACCTGGGGGCCTTCCTGCAGGGCCACCAAGGGGGCAGGGGGCATATCTGCAAGACAAAGACCCCAGCGGGATATATATAGACAGGCTCTCTGCATGTTTCTTCACTCTGATTTGGAAATTATTCCCGGAGTCCACTAGTGTTAATAAACGGGGTCCCTCCCTTTCTCCAGGAAGCGTGCTTGGTATTTCTTTGTTCTTCTGTAACAAATATATATATGAAGAAGTCAGAGAAGAGGGGGCCTTGGGGACAGGTTCAGGAGGTTTGCCCAGGACTAACTGCCACTGCCCATTGCTGCTCTGGTTGCAAGTCTCCTGGGTCCCTTAGAGTTTAGGAGATGCAGGGGAAAAAGAGGGGGAGGGGCAGGAAAAGGCACTGGCATTGCTCCCAGGAGGGAGAGCACACCTGCAGGGCTTATTTTATTTTTTAAAATTTTTATTGTTGGAAGTATTACATATGTCCCCCTTTCTCCCCCATTGGCCCCCTCCAGTCTGCCCCTGGCCCCCCGTGCAGGACTTATTTTTAAAGTAATATATAAACAAGGCAATGACCCTTAAATGTATTTTTCTATTTCATTTTTTTACATTTAAAATTTTTTTTCTCAATTATTTACTAGCTTAGTTTTGTAGTTTTCTAATTTTAATTTTAAAAAATTTGGTAAAATATACATAAGTTTACCATTTTAACCATATTTAAGAATACAATTCATAACATAAGTACATTCAACAATGTGCAGTTTTGTAGTTTTGAATAAATTCAAATTTAAACATAGTTTCTACAAGATTAAAAAATTAAGTACAAGTATATATAATGCTTCCATGGTTATATTTTTACATATAACATACATAGCTCCTGTATGCTAATGCATCAAGGTAACCACATGGAAGGGAACTACAGCTCACCCCTCCTGCTTATTATGATTGTGAGAATGATTTTAAAGAACTCTGGAAGCTCAATGAATCACTGAATTAGCCTACAGGGAATTTCTTCGGCACAAATGTTATCATATAGGAAATTTTTTCTTCCAGTGTTTTCCCCCCACAAATCATCTTTCTTACAAAATAATTGTATTACATGCAGGAGCACAGGAAGGAAATACCAGAGCTGGGCAGTTTCTGAACAAGAGTATTTTACATTGCAATAATCATTGGCAAACTAAAGCATTGCCCAAGTGTGAGACATTTAGATTTCAAGCAACTCAAACTTGCTTTAGATGTGCGGTATTTGTATCATTTAAGATTGTCTGAAAATTCATTTACGAGGTCACCTGTTTTCACTTAAAAACTGTTTTAACCCGCTCAAGAGCTTCCATTCAGAAGTAGCATTGGACTGCGGTCCGGTGTCACTTACTCTTTGATCCTGGGCAAGACCTGTCAAATCACTGGAAAGATCCGTTTTCTTATTTGCAAATGAATCAATTAATTAAATAGAAAAGGTTTCACTGTGTATCTCCAACATCTTTAAAATCCTGGTTGAAGTGACCGGAATTTATAACATACTGAGTCCAATTTCGCAGAAAATCACTTTGGTTTTTCTCCTAAAAGCCGTGGCCTGAAAGCCACTGACTGTGGCCTTGAGGGCTTCTAAGAGCTCCAACCACCCTCACGTTCTACGGTTTCGGATTCCAGGAACACGCGAGTGGAGGAAACAGAAGAGCGAGGGGCGGGGCCGGAAAGCCGGGGGCGGGGCCGGGGCCGGGAGGCGGGGCCAAGAGGAGAGACGGACCGGAACTAGAAACGTCACTTCCGTCTGCGCAGTTACCCAGGGCAGAAGCCAAGCCCCGAAGCCGAGCCCAGACCAGCGGCGATTGGCAGGTGAAGGGAATGGTGTCCCCTCCCTCTCAGCCGCGCCTCCCCCTCTTTTTGGAGACAGGTTCCACCTTCATCTCCGAGCCCTACTGGCTCCGAGCTGTCGAGGCCCGTGCTGTGTCCGGCGCCTGGTGGACGTTCCGTTTCTCTGTAGCGCCCACTAGGCCCCCAGCCTCCGAGCCCACGACCCGCCCCTCCAGCTTCCTCCGACCGCCCGCAGCGCCGCACCCCGCGCCTCTGCGGCGATGCTGTGCCTCCACCTTCGGGCCGAGGGGGAAACACTTGCTGACCAACCTCACATCGTTCCGGGACTTCTTTCCTGTTCGACCCTTGAAATGGTTGTTCGCGTTTCCATTCAGTTATTTAGAGATGGAAAGGGAAAGGAGTTTTTCAGGAGGAGTTTAGATGTTTTCCTTCACCTGCCGTTGGTATAGGATCACAGGAAAGAAGGAAAAGCGGAACTACCAGACCGGTGAAGATCACGGAACTTGATTCAGTAACACAAGTAGGAGAAGCGAAATGGGGAGTGTAGGTTCTGATCCCGGGGTGTGAGCGTCGGCGCTGTTTCCCAGCTTTCTAAAGCGAATGGAACGGAGAATCTAGCGATGTATCGTGCAGGCTTTTTTCGTGCAGTTTGACCAGATTAACGGAGCCATGACATGTTATAAAAGTCATTGATTTGGGACAGAGAAAAATTCTGCATCTCAGAATCTGCAAGTAAAATCTTTTATTACCTGAACAGTAGTTTGATAGCACTTTTCAGTATCTTAGGATTTATGAAGTGGTCTCACGTTGGTTAATTTCTTGGAGCCTCCTGATAACCTTATGGCCTCAGTATTGTTTTTTTGTGTGTTTTTTTAAATCTAAGGCCATCAACTGTCCTTACTCCCCTTTTTATCCCTGGACCTTGGCCTCCTAAACTACTCAAAAGACTTTTACCCTTAAATTTATCTCTCTCTTTCATATTTAATTTCTCTCTCACTACTGGATCATACCCAACAACATCATAACATATGTTAATCTCTCCCATATTAAAAAAAAAAAAAATCCCTTGAGCCCTGGCCAGGCGCTCAGTGGTTAGAACATCGGTCTGCGGGTTTGATTCCGGTCAAAGGCACAGACCTCGGCTGCAAGTTCTATCCTGCCTCCCTCTGGTCTGGTGGCGAGGAAGCAACCAATGGATGTCTCTCTCTCTCTCTCATATCCTGTTTCTCTCTCTTTTTACCCCTTCTTCCCTCCCTCCTCTGTCTCTAAGAAAAATCAATGGAAAAAATATCCTCAGGTAAGGATTTAAAAAATAATAATAGTCTCTTGGATTCATTCCCACCAACTGGCCACCACCCCATATCTCTGCTCCCTCCAAAGAATCGTTACTATCCTCAGCTTTCTCACTCCCTCAGCACACCCCAGGTTTTCTTCCTTGCTGCTCCACTAAACGGTCAGCAGCAAGTTTATCTGGGCAAATCCAACTTATTCTCCATATGCTTGACCCTCCAGCAGCATTTGACACAGCTGAGCACGCTCTTTTTTCTTGACATACAGACAATGTAATTATTTCTCAGTAATGCGAGTGCCTCGTTTCTGAATCAGAAATTTTTGAACCCTGGAAGATATTTCATCAATATTTTGTACTATTCATAATGTCACGGTGACATACAAGTTAGTGTGCATTAACATTTTCACCACTATTTTCTTAAATTTAGACAACCAACAAAACAGTAAATCAAGCCCTGGTTTGTGGTGCTGGTCAAGTCCTGTGATGTACATATTCCCACGCTGGCCAATTCCAAGCTAGGACCATGGCCTCAGCAACTGGGAAGAGAGGTGCTGCAGTGCACTGCCATCGTGTTTCCACCAGGCAGATACCAGTAGATGCTATGCGGAGACCAAGTAATACCTAACTGTGGGTGCTTTTGCTCCCCAGAGGACGTTTGGCAATGTCTGGGAATAGTTTTGTTTGGTTGTCACATCTGTGCTACTGGCATCTGGTGGGCAGAGGCCAGACATTCCGCTGAACTCCCTACCATGCATAGGACAACTCCCATAACAAAGACTCCAGCTCAAACTACCATTAGTGCCATTGTTGAGCAAGCTTGCAAAAACATCAGTAACCTCAAGAAAATTAGAAGTAAAATATAGTGATGGGGAGGAAAAAAAACGTTTACTCTCTTAGGTCCTGTAATTGGAGCCTGCAAATTAAACTGACAAAAGACAGACTCACAGGAGAAAAGGCATAAAAATTTTATTTGATGTTAATATTTCAATTTTACATGCACACAGAAAAGGAAGGGAAAACTCAAAGAGGCTGTTAATATTGTATACCATGATAACAAAACCCAAAGAGGCTGTTAATATTGTATACCATGATAACAAATGGAGATAAGTTTGTGAAATGATAAGACATAGGAAGAGAAGTTTAGGAGTAAACTAATAGAAGAAAAGGGTTAAGTAAGGTTTGTTGATGCAGACCCACCTTAGTGCCATTGACAATGGTTATTTTCTTCCTCCTGGTATGGGAAAGGAAAAAGGCAACACCTTCTCGAAGGGAAATTACCTCTTTCTTTTAGGCAGCTAAACTCAGGGTAGAGAGCTTTGATTACATCTGCTGTTTCTCAGTTGTCTTCAGCTCAAAATAATCCTTATGCCAAAGTGGATATTTTGGGGTAGGATATTCTGTTCCCCTTCAATAGTAAAATAATTAGTAAGTTAGGAGTTTTGAGTATTTATTACTTTTATTTTGTTTAATTGTAAGTTAAGTTAAACTTTAGTGATTGCGGTTAGCCCGGCTGGTGTGGCTCAGACATTGAGCATGGACCTGTGAACCAGATCATGGTTCAGTTCCTGGTCAGAGCACAAGCCCAGGTTGGGGGCTCGATCCCCAGTGGGGGATGTGCAAGAGGCAAGTGATCAATGACTCTCTCTTATCATTGATGTTTCTATCTCGCTTCCCCTCTCCCTTCCTCTGAAATAAATAAAAATGTACTTTAAATAATAATGACTGTATTTAAAATCAGCTCACAACATTTTTGCAATTGAAAATTTGATTATTCTGAGCCAGGGCAAGCCAGCTCCAGTTCACCATCCTAACCATGTGAGTCAATTTCCCATATACAGTGGGGCCTTGACTTATGAGTTTAATTCGTTCTGAGACCGAGCTTGTTAACTCAAATTACTCTATCAACTCAATGCAAAAAATCGGCTGAGAGACAGCTGGTATCTCAA
>NW_006288719.1:1729570-1736223 GCF_000327345.1 Myotis davidii
GTCAATGGAAACATATCCTCAGGTGAGAATAAAAGAAAGAAAGAAATGTTATATCCTATGAAAGACACACCTTGAAAATGCCTAAAGAAAGTTGTCATTTTTTCGTGGTGAAGGAACTAGAGTGCGGGTTGATGAAAACACCTTGGGGGCTGCTGCTGCCGGCAGTGGCAACAGCAGCAGGGTGATGGGGGTGGTGCCTTCCCCTGACCACCCCAGTTGCCTCCCGTAGAGGTAGGCCAGACTGCAGCTTAGGCCCACACCCCAGGGGGAGCCTAAACCATCTGTAGGATATCCCCTGAGGGCTCCCAGATTGTGAAAGGGGTTAGTCCGGGCTGAGGGACCGCTCCCCTCCCCCAATGCACCAATTTCTGTGCACTGGGTCTCTAGAGTGTGTGTGTGTGTGTGTGTGTGTGTGTGTGTAAAACCCACAAGCTGGGCTGACAGTTGTGAGTGCAGCGGTGGTGACGGGAACCTCTCCCGCCTCTGTTGCAGCACTAAAGATGCTGACTGTGGCTTAGGTCTGCTCCCCCAAGCGGTCGGTCAGACATTCCTCGAGGCCTCCTGGGCTGCCAGAAGGATGTCTGACTGCCAGCCTAGACCTAATCTCCTGGGGAGCGGGCCTAAGCAGGCACGTGGACATCCCCCGAAGGGTCCTGGACTGAGAGAGGGTGCAGGATGGTCTGAGGCCCCCCACCCTCCGAGTCCATGAATTTTTGTGCACTGGGCCTCTAGTATTGGAATAAAATCTTACATTCATCCCTAAACCCAAATCCCCTTAGTCCCCTGGTCCCTCCCCAGAGACAATCACTGTTACCAGTTTCTGGTACCCATTCCAGAAAAGGCAATGGGAAAAATATATGTCATGGCCATTTCACTTCTAAAAATCTATCTAACAAAAATAGTTGCACAGGTATACAAATAGATGTATAAGTTTATTCACTTTGTAATTGTAACAGCTAATATACGATCTGAATGTCCAATAATAAAGAATAATTAAATTATGGCATATCCATACTTAGGAATGCTGTACAACTATAAAAAGAATGTATTAATTTGGAAAAGTCTCCAACACATATTGTTAGGTAAAGAAAGCAGAAAATATGTACAGTTTTATCACATTTATACAAACAAATAATCCTGTATGATGTATGTATATGTGTATATGTAATATATATAACCATGTGCATGTATACATATATATTGTTTAAATTTATATATATGAAAAGAGCTGGAAGAATCACACATCTATTAACAGAGAAATATAATCTTTCAAGAAAAGACTCTATGTTGGCTGGTGAAAAAGAAAATATAAGAGTATACAAGACCAGTGGACAAGAAAATATAAGAGTAGCCCTAGCCAATTTTGCTCAGTGGATAGAGCATTGCCCTGCGGACCAAAGGGTTCCAGGTTTGATTCTGGTCAAGGGCACGTACCTCAATTGCAGGTTTGATCCCTTGCCTTAGCCGGGGTGCATGCAGGAGGCAACCAATCAATGTGTCTCTTTCATCATTGATGTTTCTATCTCTCCCTCTCCCTTCCTCTCTGAAATCAATAAAAAAAATTAAGAAAAAAAGAAAGCAGAAAAAAATATATAAGAGTAATGAATCTGTATTACAAAGGCCACTTTACAAACCGATGGAGCAAAAAGAAATGACAAGATTTGGAGGCAATTGACTAATTAAAAATGAATAATAAAATTAGAGCTTTATCACACAAAAAAAGAGTAATGAATCAAGGTAATCACATTTCAAAATTCAGTATAATTATTTTTCTATTTTTTCCTCACATTTTAAAAATTTAATTTTTTCTCCTTTAATTCTCAGCCGAGGATATGTTCATTAATTGAGAGAGAGAGAGAGAGAGAGAGAGATCAGTTGCGCCCTCTATGCACCCTGACTGGGGATCAAACCAGCAACCTAGGTATGTGACCTGACTGGGAATTGAACTCCCAACCTTTTGGTGTGCTGGATGACACTCCAACCAACTGAGCAAGCTGGCCAGGGTTTTTCCTCACATTTTAAAATTAATGAACAACATAAACTGATGAACAAAAACAGATCCAGAGACAGAGAAGCATTCATCAGACCATCAAACCTCAGAGGGAAGGCAGGGGAGGGTGGGGAAGAGGGGAGCGGTCAACCAAAGGACTTGTATGCATGCATATGAGCATAACCAATGGACACAGACACCAGGGGAGTGAGGCATGAGTGGGGGAGTGGGAGGGGGGGCTAAGGGGGGGGTAAGGACACATATGTAATACCTTAATACAGAAAATAAAATTTGATATGATTTTTAAAGTTATGATACATCTCAGATGTCAAAGCTATCTTTTGTATTTACCTTACTTAATAATAGAAACAGTGACAGTGTCCTTAAAAATTATTAAAACTGATTATTACACTATTTACAAAGAAGAATTTTTTTTTTCCCTGAAGTATCCTGAAATGCACAAATAAACTATACTTTGTGCCTTCTCCACCTGCTGGCTAGAAAGAGTATATCTTAAAATAGCAGTTTACTCAGTTTGGACTATGATAAAGCATCTCAGAACCATATCGCTACTATAAATTTAACATATGGCATTATTCATTCATTCATACAACTTTCTATTTAATTTTCACTGAGTTCTAGTGACATTTTCATAATGGGATATATAAAGTAATTTTAAATGTATCTGTTTTGCTTTTTTTTAGGACTTTAAATGTCTTTGGTACAAGAAAAGGAATTTGAATTTGCAAAGTGGGATAAAGCTGCCAGAGTCATTCAGAAGGCCTGGAGAAGGTTTCTCGTGAGTTTTTTGTTTGTTTGCAGCTTTATTGCTAAATAATTTAGATATCATAAGGTTCACCTGTTTAAAGTGTACATTTCAGTAGTTTTTAGTATATTTAGAGTTGCTTTAAAAGCAGACTGTTTTTTAAAGTTTCAAAAAGTTAATATTAATTATCTTATTAGCCTCACAAATATTTATGGAGTTCCTGATCTGGGCCAGGCACTTTGATAGCTACTATCAATGAAAGTATCACTAATTGTCTTATTTGGCTTTCACCTCTAAAAACTTATTTATTGACTCTGGAATCAGGTTTGTGAACAGGTGTTAGGGATACATTCACTCATTAAATATTAATTGAATACCTACTCTTGAGGACTTAAAGTTCAATAATACACCATATCTGGGTTAATGTATTAGTTCCTTATTATGCTTTAATATGGGTAGAGCTGGTCTTCTTATCCAGTAAGGAATATTCCAAGTTGATTCCCTGGTTAGGTGAGAGCCAAGAGCTAAAATGACTTCACTTTTCTCTTTCTGATAGCAGCAGCACTCTCTCTGCTTGATAATTTTGTGTGAAATCATGTGGCTGTGTTTCTAGCACAGAAGAACACCCTTGTATCAGTTAATCACATTTTGCAAAGTAGCTTCCATTTTTTCCTCTATTGCCACTATCAAAGCCATAAAACCTATTCTGGGGGTAGCTATTAATTTTCAACACTAAAATACATTTTTTTCTTAAAAAATCTATTCCTTTGATGATTTCAATCATCATACTTATCTAGGCTTAAGGGTTTGTTTGTTTTTTTGTCATTTGTAAGTTCTTTTATCTTACATCCAAATCCAAAGAGCCACATGCTATTAAAGCCAACTATATTCCTGGCACTGTGCTAGCATTTTACAATACAACCTTGCCCTTAAAGAGTTTCAGTAGAGAAGACATGCATATAAACAAACAACTTGTATATGTGTGGTAGACTGAGCACACATTTTCACTTTCTATTCCTCCAACACCCCACTGAAAGAACAATATACAGGAACTTAACCCATAACACAGAGAAGAGAGTTCGTGAGCAAATAAGAAATTTTATTTCACTTATGGAAAACCAAAACAGATGGTAGCATCCTGTTGGACAAAACTGTGTATAAGACTTGCCTAGCTATACTTCAAAGGGACCCCAGTGAGAGAGCTAGTTTGCCATTGCAACCCTCGAAAGGATATGGGTTAGGATTCAGCAATTTAAAAAGCCTAGAAGAGAATGACTGTAAACAAGGGGGCTGACTGAAAGTCTGTACCAATTGACTCAGTGGTTGAATGTCGATTTATAAACCAGGAGATCAGGTTTCAAGTCCCAGTCAGGGCATATGCCTGGATTGTGGGCTCAATCCCCAGTGTGGGGTGTGCAGGAGGCAGCCAGTCATTGATTCTCTCTCATCATTGATGTTTTTCTCTCCTCCTCTCTAAAATCAATAAAAAAAAAATTTTTTTTTTAAAAGTGGTTAGAAACTCTGGAAAAGGGCCAACCATGAAAGTCATGGTTCAAGTATAATGCAAATGAAAATAGTTTTATGATATAAAGAGAGTACATTTGATCCTCATTCTAGATACATTCTACTTCAGGTAGCTAAGAGGGTGACTTGTAAATAAGGATGCATAGTTTTAGCATATTATGTAGCCTTAGAATAATTTGCATAATGATAGTAATGTAAATATAGATTTTTTCTATCATTTAAATATTTTTATCAAAATAATGTGTCTTTAACATAAATAAAATAATGTAGATGCATACTAAAAAGCAAGTCTTTTATGTCACTTCACTGTTTTCCACCTTCATCCCTAAAAGCAACCACCTAAACTGTTTTTTGGATCTTCTAGTAGTTAGTGCCATGCTTTTAAGTAACATGTTTATATAATTATTTTTTATTTGTCAACTTTAGAAGTGATTTGAAAAGATAGAGAATTTCTTACCTTTTACAACCCTACTTATTATCTCCCCTCCTGGTATCATAAATTATTATTTTTTCAGTCTTCTGTTTGTTACCTTATTGCTTTAAAAAATATTTAAACATATATTTCTTGTTCCATCATGCTAATATAGCATTATTTGACAACTTATCTATGATGAAGATATAAATATCCCTACCCTTTTCTTCACATAATCTCCCAGTATCCTAACCCCAAATTTCTATCACCTCTACTAACTATATTGTCAATATTTACTTGGAACAGTTTTTTATATATCCTTAATACAAGTCCTTTATTGAATATATGTATTATGAATATATGGCACCACAAAAAGATACTAATAAAACTTCAATAACTGACACTAAAGAAATGGAGATCTTTGAACTGTCTGAATGATCCTCTTAAAGAAGTTCATTGAATTACAAGATCATATAGACGGAAGTATGGGTGTGTACTTTGGTGGAAGCATTCCTTCTATGGTGCTAAGATTTTTATAGCCATAGAGCCCAAATGTATGAGAAGAAGCAAAATTTTCACTAGTGGATCATTAGAAGTAATATTGAGAGGAAGCCACTTTCATTTCTACCCCTTGATTCTCAGAATCATAATTGTTGGCTCTGGGCAAAATAACATCATATGCTCGTTATTGATTCATATGATAATACTATGACATAGAGAACATCACCCTAATCTGAAAGGTGTTATTACTAGAGCTCTAACTGTAACTGAGTCTCAAAAATTCCACTCCACCATTCTCACAGGCCAGTTAGTTTAGGGCATCGCTTTTCAAACATTTTCATCTGATGGCACACATAAATTAATTACTAAAATTCTGTAGCACACCAAAAGATACATATTCTTTGCCCAATTTGACAAAAAAAAAACACAACTGGTATAATGTTTATTCCAGTCACACTGGATGGCTCTTGTTGTGTTGGCTGTTGTCATTTCTTTATTTGACAACCTAAGGGAAAAAGAGGTCAGTGCCCCTGACTAAATAGTCAGGTATTGCATTATTTTAAAAATGCTTGCAGTATGGTCCTGAGGATTAAAAATGGTGCAGAGTAAGTGGATGCTGCATGGACATGCTCCCAGGAACAAACTGGAATTACACTAAAATACAGAAAAATTTCCTGAATAATAAATGGAAAACTCCCCGGGGAGAACACTGATACCTGAGGACCAGAAGTAGAGACCACATAGAGACTGGTAGGAGGGGCAGAGGTGCAAAAGAGCTGGCCAGGCACCCACAGATAGCAACTAAAGTCCCTGAGACATATCTCAGCTCTGGGGGGTTGCCACTGAGAACTCTGGGACCTAATCCACAAGCTGGGCCACTCAGCAGAGAGCACCAAAACTGAGAAGGGTACCCACATAACATCTGGCTGTGAAAAGCAATGGGATACTGTCTGCCAGGGAGTGAGAGCTGAAAATCCAGGCATCCTGTTAAAAGGCCAATGCACAAAATTCCCTGTGGAACTACCGACCTTGTGCTCAGGCAGAGGAAGGGTGAAGTGGACTGGAACTCTGAGAGCAGAAACCAGGACTGGGGAGAAAAAACAAGATGGCCGCATAGGTAAACACTGGAGATTGCTGCTTAGCACAACCACTTCAAGAATACAACTAAAAGACAACGGACCACAGGAAGGCTGGCTGAGTGGAAATTCTACAACTAGAACAGCCGTGGGCAAACTACGGCCCGTGGATCCGGCCCATTTGGCTGTTCTATCCGGCCCGCGGAGCTTAAAGAGCGGAGGGTTCTCTTGCTTTCCCCGAGCTTAAAGCGGAGGGTTCTCTTGCTTTCACCTCCGCTCCTTCACCAGCAGCAGTGTTAACATGGCAACATCGGGAAACACGGCAGCAGTTCCTTCTTCTGAGTCCAGTTTAAGAACCCATTGTGGCCCTCGAGTCAAAAAGAG
>NW_006288719.1:1742484-1747589 GCF_000327345.1 Myotis davidii
GTGTTGAATCTTTATATAAATAATGTTAATGCACTTCCTTTATGGTAACATGTGAAACATGTTATTTTTGTTCCCATGAGAACGTGCTACTATTTGGAGTGTAAAAAATAAAAAGGGAATTGAAAAATATATGCAAGATAAGAACATTAAAAAAAGAAAAGAAAAAAAGAAACCAGGACTGGGGACTCAGAGGATAGAGCTCAGAAGGCAGACACCCCAAGTTTCCTGGGCTGAGTCATTTTCTCATGCAGAGGAGGACATCTTTCCCACATAGACATTTGCCTTGCATGGTGGGAAGACAGTTAACACACCCTATTGGAAAACACCTTGCCCAGAGGCCACTTAAGAGATTAAAAATAACAATTAGCCTCCAGGGAGAAGCAACTGCCCCACCCTATTGAAAAAACTCTCACCACACCTGAGGATGATTGCCTGGGGGACAATTCAAGTGGGAATCCTATCAGTCTGTAGGCAAAGTCAGTCTCTGGAGACTTTGAGTCTGCCTGATTTAATTAGTCAGAAACAGCCTTTAACACTGCCCTGCACTAGAGATTGAGAGGTGTAGAGGATCTACTTAATACATAGTCACAAACCCAAACAGAAAGCCAAAATGAGGAGACAAAGAAACAACTCCCAAATGAAAGAGCAAGAGAATTCTCCACAAGAAGAGATAAATGAAGCAGAGATAAGAAATTTATCTGAAACAAAGTTCAGAGTAATGATGGTAAAGATGCTTAATAGCATGAAAAATGATATAGTTAGTATGAAAAAAATAACAGTCTGAGATAAAGAATGACATTGCACAAATAAAGAACACATTGGAAGGAATACACAGCTGATTAGGGGAAGCTGAGGATCAAATCAGTGCATTAGAAGACAGAGTTGAAAATATCACTCAATCAGAGAAACAAACAGAAAAAAAACAATAAAAAAATCAGAAGGACAGCTTAAGGTAGCTGTGGAATGAAATAATATTAGAACAGCAGATGTGCCTGAAGAGGCAAAAGGGAGAAAGGAATAGAGAATGTGTGTGAAGAAATGATGGCAGAAAACTTCCCCTACCTGAAAAAGGAAAAAGTCACACAAGTTCAGGAGGCACAGAGAACCCCAAGCAAGAAGAATCCAAACAGGCCCACCCCCAGACACATCATAATTAAAATGCCAAAAATTAAAGACAAAGAGAGAATCTTAAAGGCAGCAAGAGAAAACTATTACCTACAAAGCAGTTCCCATAAGGCTGACACCTGATTTCTTATTAGGAACTCTACAGGCCAGAAGGGAATTGTATGAAATACTCAAGGATCTGAGACCAAGATTACTATATCCAGAGCCATACAGAATTAAAATGGCAATTAATAAGTACCTATCAATAATAACCCTAAATGTAAATGGATTAAATGCTTTGTAGCTGAATGGATACAAAAACATGACCCAACTATATGCTGTCTACAAGAGACCCACCTCAAAACAAAAGACACACAGAGGATGAGAGTGAAGGGATAAAGATGCTTGCGACCCAAAAATGCTTGTGCATACTGGTTGAAAATCGCTGGTTTAGTGTGATAAGGAATGGTCATATCAGTGAATTTCATGCACATGTTCCATTGGTGTACTACATTTGCTGTGAAGCAATTTCTCTGATAAGAACTAATGCTATGTGCAGTGCTATGACAATAAATGAAGCATATTGAAAGTATACAGATGGTGTGTACACAGAAGGGTAAAGTGTCACTTCCAGTGAGTATAAAGTGTTGCGCCTTTCATAATGGAAATGTTTCATCTAATCAGTGTGCCACAGGAAGCTGGCTAATTACCCCAAGGAACGATGCCATATCAAGGGCTCAGTGTTGGTCTATGTTTTGGCAAAGTGGCCATTCAGCAGTCGACAGTAGCTGAGCCGATGAATAACCTCCAACTTTGCTGGATGGCCACTTTGTTCATGAGCAAGGAGAACAGTGGCTGGGGAAAAAGGCTGGCTGACTCCAAAGAACTAGTCACTTTGCCTGTATGATTGTTAAGAGTCTTCTTTGCTGAGATTGCTTTCGGGTAAGCATCCATGTGGACACAAATATATACACACTTGGTGTGCATTTGGGGGTGGGTCGTTTTACCCCTTCTCCAGACTTTCTTGTCACCAATTTTCTGACCATGTTCTTTCCAAATTCCTGAGCATCCAGTCAAACCATCAGTCACTGCCCATTTGTAGATCTGTACCTCTGATCATCTTTCCTTATAGGCACAATCTACAATCATGTATGCTGCTTGAGATCCTGTCCCATGGAAGGTTTTATCTTCATGCCTGTTCTTCAGGGTCACTCCTGAGTGAGGCCAGTGTCTATATGGAATTTCTTATAGGTCACACTTTGAGCTTCACTTCTTGAGGTCTGCTAGGTCTTGACTTAGCCCAATAAAATGAAGAATAACTGATGCTGTATGACTTACAAGACAAGGTCTTAAGAAGCCTTGCAACTTCTACTTTTTCTCTCTTTGGTATTTTGAAACTCCATGCTGTGAAAAAACTCAAACTGCAAGATATGTGGAGATAGAGTCCCAGCCAACACAGATGTTCCAACATTCCAAGCTGAAGACCCAGATATATATATGTGAGGTCATAATAATCACTCAGCTCCAGCTGATCTGGTAGCTGACTATAGGCACATATCCAATACCAGCAGAAGTTCCTTGTCAACCCACAGAAAACAGTTGTTGCTTTAAGTTTGGGGTGGTTTGATACAGTAATCTACATATTTAGAAGATACTATCCAGATTTTAAACCATCATAATTTTTTGATACTCAATTTTGGGTTTTACTTCAAGGAAACTATATCTTCCTTGCAGAAATAATATCTATGTTGATAGTGACTGCACCTTCTTCCACAGGCAGTTGAAATGGGGCTTCAAATTGTCGTATTGGTACTATGGATTTACTTCAATTTGAATTTATTTGATTTGACTTAACATAAGCAAACTAAGAGGGAGAGGCAGTTTAACAAGAATTATTAGGGGTTTTTGAGGGATAGGACATGACGAGTGGGTTACCAAAGAAACAGTTTTCAAAAATTGAAGAATTTTTAGGAATTGTTTGACTAAATTTGTGCCAACATGAAAAATAGACAGGGTTTGTAAATCAGTGGAATTACTTAACAGGAATGAAGAGGATTCTATAATGATGATAATAGATAATATTTATTAGGTGCTTTCTTGTGACAAAGATTGTTCTAAGTGCATTACAAATATTAACATTCATTTTTCACCAACCTGTAGATAGTTACTATCATTCCCATATTTTAGTTAAGCTGAGGTTAAGCAACTTGTCCAGGGTCACACAGCAGCAAGTACTAGCAGTTGAACCCGGACAATAGTATGCCAGAGTCAGTGTTCTTAATCACTAGCTTGTATTTTTTCTTTCCCCTAGATTACTCTGGAGTATACATAAGTAACCCAACCAAAGTTCTAGATATTTTATTTATAGCTGTTAGTAATACAATTACAAACTTAAGGCTAAAGCTTGTGAGAATAATACCAATATTGCATGGCTTGTCAAAGGAAACCCTGTATGGATCATATATCTAAAATCTAGTTTACATATATAGAATCTATTTTATAGTTTATATTCCTTTTGCCCAGTTTTTACCATGAAATTTTATGTTTGAACCTTTAGAATATCGCTATTTTCCAATACTTTAAAAGTCTGATTGATATAAGAAGACAAGGAGAACCACGTCACATAATAAGATGTATTAATCCTAAAGAGGTAAGGACACTATTTAGTGATATGGTATTCTCCCCTCTTAAAATTGTGTGGCTACTTAATAAATTCAATGTGATTATAATTGTTCATTTTACAAACATTTTAATGATGTATTGTACACATCTGAAAAATTCATTATACATAAGTGTATAATGTATAACCATCATACTTCAAACCAGTGCCTTCAGGTGCTCCGCAATTCACTGCCAACTTCCTTTCTTCCAAAAGAATAGTAACCACTATTTTGAATTCTAATATTGTACATTAGTTTCCTGTTTTTAAACTATATGTAAATAGAATCTTATAGTATACTTTTGTATCTAGCTTTGTTCATTCAACATTATCTTTATGTAGCTAACTTTCATTCACTTTGTTAACAATAATGGAAGTACTGTTTTATTAATATGCTAGAGGCCCAGTGCACAAAATATTGTGCACTCAGGGGGGTCCCTCAGCTGGGCCTGTGCCCTCTCACAATCTGGGACCCCTTGAGGGATGTCTACCTGCTGGTTTAGGCCAGCTCCCTGGGGGATTGGGCCTAAGCTAGCAGTAAGATATCCCTCTGGCAGCCAGGAGCCCTCGGGAGATGTCCACTTGCCAGCAGGGAACAGACCTAAGCTGCAGTTGGACATCCTTAGCACTGCTGAGGAGGCGGGAGAGGCTCCCACCACCACTGCTGCACTGGCAGCCATCAGCCTGGCTTGTGGCTGAGCAGAGCTCCCCCTGTGGGAGTACACTGACTATCCGGGGGCAGCTCCTGCATTGAGCGTCTGTCCCCTGGTGGTCACTGTGTGTCATAGTGACCAGTCATTCCCAGTCATTCTGTTGTTAGGGTCAATTTGCATATTACCCTTTTATTATATAGGATAGAGGCCTGGTGCATGGGTGGAGGCTGGCTGGTTTGCCTAAAGGGTGTCCTGGATTAGGGTGGGTGTCCCGGTGGAGTGCCTGGCCAGCCTGGGTGAGGGGCTGAGGGCTGTTTTCAGTCTGGCCATTCCCCTTTCAGGGATGGGGTTCCTGCTGGGGTGCCTGGCCAGCACTTGTATTATAGGATAGAGGCCTGGTGCATGGGTGGAGGCTGGCTGGTTTGCCTAAAGGGTGTCCTGGATTAGGGTGGGTGTCCCGGTGGAGTGCCTGGCCAGCCTGGGTGAGGGGCTGAGGGCTGTTTTTTCGCTGGACACACCCCCTTCAGGGATGGGGTTCCTGCTGGGGTTCCTGGCCAGCCTGGGTGAGGGGCTGATGGCATTTGGAGGCTAGTCAAGAGCCCCCAAGGGGGGACCCTCACCCCATGGAAGTTTGGCCAGCCTGGGTGAGGGCATGATGGTTGTTTTCAGGCTGGCCAAACCCCCTTTAT
>NW_006288719.1:1748575-1751488 GCF_000327345.1 Myotis davidii
AGGGGAACCTTAGCTTCCTCCATCACTGGAGCAAGCAAGCCTCCTGTTCACTTCAGCTGCCTGGCTGCCGGCCGCCATCTTGTTTGGCAGTTAATTTGCATATTGCCCTGATTAGACAATGGGAAGCGTGTCGGAGGTATGGTTAATTACCATGTTTGTCTATTATTAGATAGGACTAGAGGCCTGTTGCAGGAAGATTCCTGCAAGAATAGGGCTTCCTGCGGCTAGAGAAAAGCAGAGAAGGGAGCGAAACCCACTGAGATGGGTTTCGCTCCTTCTCCCAGCCACTGTGGCTGCATTTGCCCTCCCGCCCCCAGCCACTGCGGCTGGGTTTCCCCTTCCGCCCCCAGCTGCTGTGGCTGGGTTTTTTTCTCCCGCTTCCAGCCGCTGCGGCTGGGGTTCCCCTCCCGCCTCCTGCCTCCGCAGCCTTGTCTTCGTTCCTGTCTCCACCGCCTCTGCTCCCTTCTGTAGCGCTTCGCTTCCACGTTATCTTTAGTCTTCGCTCCCAGCTGGTATATGCAAATTAAATGCCATCTTTGTTGGTGGTTAATTTGCATATCATGCTGATTAGCCAATGGGAGGCATCTCAAAGGTACGGTCAATTACCATGTTTGCCTATTATTAGATAGGATTGCTATTTACTCATTCTACAGTTGATTGACATTTGGATTTTTTTTAAAAATTGAGGCTATTATAAAGAGATTATTCTTATTTTTGTCTCCTGGTGCACATATGCATGAATTTCTTTTGATTTCTACTCCACCTGGAAATGGAATTGCTAGGTGACAGGATATGCCAATCTGTTTTCCAAAGTTGAACTAATTTATATTCATCGTCAGAGGTCTTTTGGAATTCTTGGTGGTCTACACCCTCAACAGCACTTAATATTGTCAGTTTTTAAATTTGCATTTCCCTGATTACTAATTAAGTTGAGAATCTTTTTGAGGAGTTCAGCTCCTGGTTATAATCCTATGTGACTTTTCAGGCCTGATTCCAGAGAGTTACAAAGGCTAACTGACCTCTCGGGAAAGAAACCATACTTGGCGCACAGCCAAAGTATTATAGCCTCTGAAGGGAGATGCACTGAAGGACTCAGGCCCCCGGGTGGGGCCTGCTTTTGGTACTTACACTGCTACCCAAGTATCTTCATTCCTAAGTCTCTTTTTCTGAAGCCGTGGGCAGAGGTCTTCAGGTACCTTTGCAGATACCTTCTTATAGGAGAATTCTTGAAGACATTTTCCCCACTCTGCCTCAGTCCACTCTGACCCTCCTTCATCAATACCACCCCACCCCCACCCTCACCACACACACATGCACACTTCAGAGTCTATTAAACAGCCAGAGCCTTTTGTTCTGGACACCCTCAACAGTGAGAGGACACCCACAAAATCGCTGATGCACCTGACTCTCTACTGCTGGGAAGTTCCATGGGGAAAAAATGGAACAAGTGAGATGTTGCTTCTTTCAGTTTTAGACACGTTAACTCTTGCTTATATTATTGGGGAAAATAATGAAAAGCTTTCTATCCTGCCTTGGCTAGTGTGGCTCAGTTGACTTGGCATCCCATACACCAAAATGTTTAGGGTTTGATTCCTGGTCAGGCCCAAGGTTGCATGCTCAATCCTTGGTATGGGGCATGCAGGAGACAACTGCTTAATATTTCATTCTCACATCAATGTTTCTCACTCTCTCCTTCTCTTTTCCTCTCTTTCTAAAAAAAAATCAATTAAAAAAGAGAAAATATTCTTGAAATAGACATTGGCTGAACTATATTGCAAATACCCCTAATAGTACATTTTTGTAGTGTGTCTTACTATAATTTTTATATTTAAAAATATTGGGATTTTTTATTGTATTGAATATTTAGATCAATTTGAGGAAAACTGACATTTTAATATTGAGAGCTCAAACACATGATTGTGGGAAACATGGAAATGTGCTGCCCAAATTCTTCTTTATAAGAGGATTTTATCCAGTCATAGGGAGTGCCACCAGCAGACGGCCCCCAGCTGTGAGCATCTTCAGTTTCTATTTTACCTGCAGAGAACTGTTACCCAAGGTCAACTATTTCTAAGGCAGCTGGCATCCAGTATGGGGGAAGGACAGGGGGAGGGGAATGGGGAAAGGAATGTAAAGTCTTGTCTGAAGTAGTACAACTCTGTTGGGCAATATTCACTTTAGAGCTCCCAGCAAGATTGGCCCAGGTGTTCAGGGGTCTGCATTGCAGTTCAAATCCTTCCTTCCCCTGTCTTTCATGGGTGTTTATTCCTAATAAACATGTGACACACAAATTTCATATCAGCATCTTCTTCCAGAAACCCCAATCTGACATGTTATTAAGCTCTTCTATACTTTCTCTTAATAATGCTGTTTTGTTTTCTGTATAGAGGAGTTGCATATCATTTGTTAGCTTTATATCTTGCATTTTCATGCAGCTATAATGGTAATTAGAAAACTTTAGATGGACATGCTCCCAGGAACAAACTGGAATTACACTAAAATACAGAAAAACTTCCTGAATAATCAATGGAAAACTCACAGGAGAGAAACCTGACACCCGAGGACCAAAAGTGGAGACCACATAGAGACTGGTTGGAGGGGCAAAGGTGTGAAAGAGCTGGCCAGGCACCCACAGACAACAACTGAAGTCCCAAAGAGATATCTCAGTTATGGCGGGGGAAGTGGTGCCACTGAGAACTCTGGGACCTAATCCCCAAGATGGGCCCCCCAGGAGAGCACCAAATCTGAGAAGGGTACCCACCTAACATATAGCTGTGAAAAGTAATGGGATGCTGTCTGCCAGGGAGTGAGAGCTGAAAATCCAGGCATTCTGTTAAAAGGCCAATGCACAAAATTCCCTGTGGAGCTACCCACCTTGTGCTCAGGCAGAGGAAGGGTGAGGTGGACTGGAAC
>NW_006288719.1:1752374-1753516 GCF_000327345.1 Myotis davidii
TCATGCACCGCAGTCCTGCTGAGTGCTTGCACCACCTGCTGGCACTAGCCCCACTCACACACAGCTGGCTCTGGAACCACTGCTCACACCCACTGGCTGCACCCAGCGCCAGTCCAGATCACTCGGGCTTCACCACCTCGCCCTGCTCCTGAGGGGCAATTTGGGCAGCAGCCACTGTTTGCACCCACTGACAGCACTGGCCCTGCTCACACCCGCTGATGGCGCTGGCCCCAATTGTTCCATGCCATCAGCAGGTGCAAGTAGGACTAGCGCCATCAGCACATGGGAGTGGCAGTGGCAGTGGCAGGAGTGGAGTTGCCAGCAAACGGGACTGAGGCCCACAGTGGAAGGGGCCAGGTGGGCACGGAGGATGGGCCAAGACCTGCCTCTGTGCCCACAACAACCTCGCAGCTCACAGTTCCTTTAAAGGTGCATGAATTCGTACACTGGGCCCCTAGTAGTAACTATAAAAAAAAGAACAGTCTGAGATAAAGAATGACATAAAACAAACAAAGACACATTGGAAGGAATACACAGCAGATTAGGCGAAGCTGAGGATCAAATCAGTGCATTAGAAGACAGAGTTGAAAAAAATCAGAGAACCAAAAAGAAAAACAAATTAAAAAAACAGAAGGACAGCTTAAGGGAGCTGTGGAACAATATGAAACATAACAATATTAGAATAGCAGGTGTGCCTGCAGAGGCAGAAGGGGAGAAAGGAATAGAGAATGTGTTTGAAGCAATAATGACAGAAAACTTCCCTAACCTGGTAAAGGAAAAAATCACACAAGTTCAAGAGGCACAGAGAACCCCAAGCAAGAAGAACCCAAACAGGCCCACCCCCACACACATCATAATTAAAATGCCAAAAATTAAAGGCAAAGAGAGAATCTAAAAGGCATCAAGAGAGAAAAGAAATCTGTTACCTACAAAGAAGTTTCCATAAGACTGACACCTGATTTCTTATCAGAAACTCTACAGGCCAGAAGAAAAGGTATGAAGTACTCAAGGTAATGGAAAGCAAAGATCTGAGACCAAAATTACTATATCCAGCAAGGCTATCATTCAAAACAGTCAAATAAAGAGACAAAAAAAGGCTAAGGAGTACATCACCACTAAGCCAGGATTACAAGAAATGCTAA
>NW_006288719.1:1755038-1756011 GCF_000327345.1 Myotis davidii
GTCCGGAGAGGGAAATTCATAGCACTACAAGCATACCTAAAAAATAAATCAGCAATAAACTATTTATCCCTACAACTTAAAGAACTAGAAAGAGAACAAGGAAAGCCCAGAGTAAATAGAAGGAAGGAAATAATGAAGATTAGAGAAGAAATAAATAGCATAGAGACTAAAAATTAAAATAAAAAAATCAATGAAACCAAGAGTTGGTTCTTTGAAAGGATAAACAAAATTTGATAAACCATTAGCCAGACTCATCAAGAAACAAAGAGAGAGGACACAAATAAATAAAATCAGAAATGAAAGTGGAGAAGTACTGTAACCACTGACATCACAGAAATACAAAGGATTGAATGAAACTACTATGAACAACTGTATGCCAAGAAGCTGGACAATGTGGATGCAATAGACAAGTTCCTAGAAAAATGTAATTCCCCAAAACTGAATCAGGAGGAATCAGAAAACCTGAAGAGGCCAAGAACAACTGATGAAATAGAAACAGTAATAAAAAAATTCCCACCAAACAAAAGCACAGGTCTGGACAGCTTCACAAGGGAGTTTTACCAAAAATTCAAAGAAGAACTAACCTCTATATTCCTAAAACTATTTCAGAAAACCAAGGGGAAGGAACACTTCCAAACTCTTTTTATGAGACCAGCGTTATCCTAATTCCAATACCAGATAAAGACACTACAAAGAAAGAGAATTACTAGCCAATATCCCTGATGAACATAGATGCTAAAATCCTCAACTAAATATTAGCAAATCAGATCCAGCAATATATTAAAAAGATCATACACCAAGACCAAGTGGGATTTATTCCAGAGATGCAAGGCTGGTACAATATTCGCAAATCAATAAATGTGATACATCACATAAACAAATTGAAAGACAAAGATCACATGATCATATCAATATATTCCATTGTGTAGATGTACCACAATTTTTTGTGTTTTTTAAAAATATATTTTATTGA
>NW_006288720.1:0-603 GCF_000327345.1 Myotis davidii
CTTCCCGGAACCAGAGTTCAGAGCAGTCGGGAGGTTGTGACTACCTCCCAATTCAAAAAGACAGTTGCGTCCTCAGGTACCAGCCCCCTTCCACATGCGCTCGAGCCTCCGTACCTTTGTACTTTACTTCCGCAGCTCCTGACCATCAATGTGCTTTTCTCTTTCTTTCTAGTTGTAGAATTTCCACTCTTCCAAAATTCCTGTAGTTCTGGATGATGTCTGTTTTGTCTTTTTGTGTTTTTGAAGTTGTTGTAGGAGGCAGCAATTTCAGTGTTTACCTATGCTGCCATCTAGTTTCTCTCCCCAGTCATTGTTTAATACCATGCTTTTTAGCCTCCAGGTGTTTGGGTTTTTTATTGTTTTTATTGTAGTTGATTTTTAGTTTTATGTCATTGTGATCTGAGATGGTGCTTGATATGATTTCTATCTTCTTGAATTTGAAGAGACTTGCCTGTGACCCAGTATATGGGTTGTCTTTGTAAATGACCCATGTGCACTTGAGAAAAATGTATATTCAGTGGCTTTGGTGTGAAATTTTCTGAAGATGTCAATTAATTCCATCTGATCTAGTGAGTCATTTAGGATTGATGTTTCCTTGCTGAT
>NW_006288720.1:909-1835 GCF_000327345.1 Myotis davidii
AGTCTGTGTGAGTCCTTTGTTTTGAGTTGGGTTTCCTCTAGACAGCAGATATATGGGTCATGTTTTCTTATCCACTCAGCTACCTTATGTCTTTTGATTGGGGCATTTAATCTATTAACATTTAATGTTATTATTGATAGGTGCTTGTTTGTCGCCATTTTTATTTTTTACACCTGTGTTCCGTCTTCACTTCCTATTTCTTCTTTTTACAGTTGACCCTTTAGCATTTCTTTCATTCCTGGTTTGGTGGTAATGAAATCCCTTAGTCCTTTTTGTCTGTGAAGCTACTGATTTCCCCCTCCATTTGATTGTTAGCCTTGCTGGGTATAGTATTTCTGGATTCAGACCCTTCCTTTGCATGACTTTGCATATTTCATTCCATTCCCTTCTGGCCTTATGTGTTTCTGTTGAGAAATCAGTTAGTAGTCTGATGGGGGATCCTTTGTAGGTAGTTTTCTGTCTCTCTCTGGCCGCTTTTAAGATTCTTACTTTGTCATTGGTGTTTGCCAATTTAATTATAATGTGCCTTGGCGTTGGTCTTTTGGGTTCATTTTGTTTTGGACTCTGTGAGCTTCCTGGATTTGTGTGTTTTTTCTTCCCTATATCTGGGAAGTTTTCTGTCATTATTTCTTCAAACAGATTTTTCTATTCCTTGCTCAGTTTCCTCTCGTCCTGGTACCCCTATTATTTTGTTTCATGCTGTCCCAAAGTTCCCTAAGCCCTCCTCCTTTTTAAAAAACTTTTTTTCTAGATGCTGCTCTGCTTGGGTATTTTTTCCTACCTTGTCTTCTAGCTCACTGATGTGTTCCTCTGCTTCTTCTAGTCTACTGTTGATGCTTTCTATTGAGTTCTTTATAGCAGCGATGTCATTTTTCATTTCTTCTTGGTTCTTCTTCATTTCCTCTTGGTTCTTACACATTGTGTTG
>NW_006288720.1:2002-2955 GCF_000327345.1 Myotis davidii
CTGGTTATGTAGCTCTCTCTGTCCTGCATTGATTTAAAGGCACAAAATACAGCAGAACAAGGCACAATATACAAGGCACTGAACACCAATGTATTCACAATACTAATAATCCCAAATAAAGGTGACCACCAGAGAAAATAGAATTAGGGGATAAGAAAAAAAAGATAACAAAAATATTGAGAAAAGTAAAAAGTAAGAGAGAAAAGATAGAGAATAAAAAAGAAGAGGGGAAAAACTATTTATATGGGGAGAAAACTCCAATAGAACAACAACTAATCCCAAAAAATGCAAACAACACCCAGAGATGAATGCAAACTACAAACAAAAACTAATAACAATCAAGGAGAGGAAAAACAGAAGCCAAAAACAAAAACAAAAAAGAGAAACAATCTCACAAACAAGCACAAAATAAAATCTAATCAACAATCAAGCGAACAACAATAGGACAAAGAGAAAGCAAAGCAAAACAAAACAAAACAAAAACCTAGAACAAAAAAAAGCCAAACAAGAAACAATAAGAACAACAAAAAATAAAGGAAAGAGAGAAAAAAATTTGGATTGTCAAGAAAGAGAAGAGAGAGGTGTGTATGGACTTGGAGCAGTGGATTGGAAATTATGTATATTAGTAGAGCATATTTTTAATAGGGGTTAAAAAGAAGGACTAGGTAAAATCTAAAGCAGGAATAGGGTAAGAGAAACAAGACAACAAAAGGGTAAATGTGAGGAAGAGAATATTGGCATAAAGGTAAAGTTGAGATAGAGTAAAATGATGCTAAAGGAAAAATTGAAAATTGAATGTAGAACACTAATCCCAAAATAAAATAAAATAAAGAGAAAATAAAATGACAAGTTTTTTTGAAAAGGTAAAATATCAGTAATAATAGTACCAATTAAAAATAAAAATATAATAATTAACAAGGTAAAATCAAGTGAGGAAACAAGCAAAAAATTAG
>NW_006288720.1:3224-7278 GCF_000327345.1 Myotis davidii
CCTCCGAGGCTAGAAGTCCTCTCTAGCCAGTATTTAGCTTTTGTTTTCCTGTTGCACTTAGTACTGGTTTGGGAGAATGGACTGCCCCAGAGCTGGTTCCCTGATTGTTACTCCCTGCTCTGATCCCCAGGTTCCACAAAAACAACTTTCCCCTGCAGTCTCTTAGAGTGTCCCTGATTGGGTGATCCTAGGTATTGGGTTTAGTAATCAAAAGCAACGATTTAAAGAGAAAAAAAAGCCAGAGGAAGTGTGAAAACTCGCAACTTTTACCCTCTGGCACTGTGTGCAACTCTGTGAACTTCTCTGTGCATGTCTTTTTTCCCCTGGCACTAAGCAGCTGGCACACTGGTAAAATTTCAGGCTGCCTTTTTGCACCCAGTCCAGCTGTGGGTTGATTTTTAGAGTTCCCTTCTGCCAGCAGCCCTGCAGATCCCCTTCCACATTCGCAGATCAGATTAGACCCAATGGCCATGGATTTTGAGTTGTAGGCTTCCCCTGAACCTCTAGATCCCATTGTGTGTGTTTCTCTTCCCAGCCTGGATCACAGACCTCACCTTTATCTAGGCAATAATCTGACCTTTCCGTGAGAAGGTGCAGAGCTCATCTGAGTTCACATATTCACACTGCTTGAGATCTGGTGTTCCTGGGTTTGCAGCTGGTCCCTGGGTATTGTGGTTGTGGAATCCTGGGATGTATAGGCTTTAACAGCCACTCTCCCCTTTAAGATGGCGCAGTCTCCACAGCAGAGCTGGTCACTCCCGGAGAGATTTTCAGCAGCAGTGGAAGCTGCCAGGTCAGGGGAGCCCGGTCTGGCAGTTCCCAACAGTCCCTTGGAGTATAGCTGTCCCTCACCCACAAATATACACTCCCCATACATCCACACACTCTCCTTTCATTCTGTCACTCATACACTATATTGCAGTATGCCTTCCCATCAGCAGCTATCTTCCTTCACACCCTAAAGGAAATTCTGTAAGTTGAAAGCAAGTGACCCCAGAATTTAATTTAAATCCACACAAATCAAAAAAACCCTCCAGTAATTATATAATTATAGAAGACAGTATAAAGCATATTTGTTCTTTTAACTACTTTAAAAAGCAAATGTATAAAATACATTATCCTATATAATAAATAGGTGATATGCAAATTAACCCTCAGGCCCTCACAAGATGGCTGCCTACAACAAGGACGGCAGGGGGGTTAATGAGGAATGACCAAACGACTGAACAAGTAGGCTGTGTTGGGTGACCAGACAGGTAAGGGAGTTAGTGAGGGATGACCAAACAACTGAACAGCAAGCTTCGTGGGGCAACCAGGCCAGTGGGGGGCCGTGCAGGGAGACCAGGCTGGCGGAGGGGGGAGGAGTTAGGGGCGACCAGGCCTACAGGGGGGTGTGGGGCAGTGAGGGGCGACCAGAATGGCAGCAGGGGGAAGATAGGGGTGCCCTGGGTGGCGGGGGTGGGAGGCAGTGGTGGGTGACCAGGCTGGCAGGGGAGGCAATAAGAGGCAACTAGGATGGCAAGGGGGGACAGTAAGGGGTGACCAGGCCAGCGGGAGGGGGGTCAGTTAGGAGAGACCAGGCCGGCAGAGAGGGGGCACTTGGGACGACCTGGCTGGCAGCAGGGGGCAGTTGGGGCAACCAGGCTGGCAGGGGAGAAGTTAGGAGTGATCAGGCCATTATGCAGAGGCAGTGATGGGCAATCAGGCCAGCAAGGGGGGGCAGTTAGGGGCAAACAGGCAGGCAGGCAGGTGAGCAATTAGGAGCCAGTGGTCCAGGATTGTGAGAGGGATATCCTGGATTGGAGAAGGTGCAGGCTGGGCTGAAGCAGACCCCCCTCCCATGCATGAATTTCGTGCACTGTGCCTCTAGTCTATATATATAAAAAACCAGCAACCAGAACACTGTAACAACTGGAATGACCAGTCACTATGACTCCCACTGCAGCTAGGGAAATGACCCAACCAGGGGTGGGGCGGCCGGCCAATCCCCTGCAGCCCTTCCTCCTGGCCAGCCCCAACCCCAATGGGCCCCCACCACTCCAATCGGCCTACAGCCCCTGCCCCCAGCTGGCCACACCCTGGTTGCCCCCATCCCCCCTTTGAGCGTGGTGCCAGCCAACCTCCTGCAGTCCCTCCCCCAGGCCTCTGGCCCCCATTTGGCCGTGCAATCCCAATCCAGGTGGGGCCTGCCAGCCAATTGCCCGCAGCCCCTCACCCCAGCTGGCCAGGCCCTGTTCGGGCTCTAATCGGGGCAGGCGGGCCAGCCAACCTCCTGCCATCTCCTCCTCCCACAGGCCTGGTCCTGATCCACCCTGATGGGGGCTGGGCCAGCTGGATGCCACCCATGCACAAATTCATGCACTGGGTTTCTAGTATTATATAATTGTTTTTATTGAGCTTTCAACATTATAAAAGCTTAATATGAAAATAACAGCACAAAGAAGGCAGGTGGGAGGCTATTTTGGAGTAAGGAAGTGACACTAAAGAATAACTCTAAGTCACAGGGAAAAATGAAAAGAACCAGAAGTTGTAAATAAAAAAGCTAATATAAAAAACTATAAATATATACTTGTCCTTACTTAGCTTCTTTGAAACACATAAAATTATATAAAATGATGATTATAAATATTATTGTTGAATTGTCTACTTTAAAACTTACTGCAGAGCTACAGTAATCAGTACAGTGTGGTATTGCCATATCCAGTATGGCTCAGTTGGCTGAGCATCATCCCATGAACCAAAAGTTCATAGGCTTGATTCCTGGTCAAGGTATTGGGCTTGAGCCCCAGTAGGGGGCATGCAGAAGGCAGCTAATCGATGTTTCTCTCTCACATCAATGTTTCTTGGTCCCTTACCTTACTTTCTCTCTAAAATGAAAAACATGTGTTTTTTTAAAAAAAAAAATACAGTGTGATACTGACTTAAAGATAGACATAGATAAATAAAGTATAATTAAGAATCAGAAACAAACCCTCATATTTTTGGTCAATTGATTTTTGACAAGATTGTCAAGATTATTTAGTGTGGAAAAAAATAGTCTCTTTAACAATGTTTCTGGGAAAAGTGGGAAAAAATGAAGTTGGGACCCCTATCTCACACTATATACAAAAATTTTCTCAAAAAGGATCAAAGACCTAAATGTCAGAGCTATAGATATAAAACTCTTAGTTTTATAAACTAAAGTTATAAAACTCTTAGAATAGTCTTAAATCTTTGTGAGTTTTGTTAGGCAATGGTTTCTTAGATATGACACCAAGAGCACAAGGAATAAAATAAATTATATTTCAGTAAAATTAAAACTTTTATACAAACAAAAACATCAACTAAGTGAAAAGATAACCCACATGATGGCAGTATCATATATCTGGAAATCATATCTCTGTTAAGGGACTTGTACTTAAAGTATATAATGAACTCTTATAAATAAATAATATAAAGATAACTAATTTTTTTAATTGGCAAAGGATCTGAATAGACATTTCTCCAAAGAAGATAAACAAATGACCAATATGCATATGGAAAGATTCTTAACACCATTAGTCATCAAAAATTGGCAAATCAAAACACAGTGATCCACCACTTGATACCCACTACGATGGCTATAATCAAAATTACAGAAAATAACAACTATTGAGAAGGAGTTGGAGAAATTGGTACCATCCTACACTGTGTTACTGGAAAACAGTTTGGCAGTTCCCAAGGAGGTTAAACATAAAGTTACCCAGCAATTTCACTTTCAGATATATACACATAAAAAATGAAAACATATGCCAAGCAAAGACTCATACATAAATATTCATAGCAGCATCTACACTAATAAAAGAGAAAGTTGCAAATTAACCATCACTCCACCACTCTGCTATGCCCACAAGCCATGCCCACCAGCCAATCAGGAGCAAGTATACAAATTAACCCAACTGAGATGGCGGCGGCTATGGAACTGGAGCAAGCAGGAGGCTTGGGTTGCCCCCGGTGATGGAGGAAGCCAAGCTTCCCACCTGCCCTGGCCAGCCCTGGGCTCCGCTCAAGGCTACAATTATAAGTTTCAATTATA
>NW_006288720.1:7599-13703 GCF_000327345.1 Myotis davidii
GACATCCCCCGAGATCCCTGGGCTGCCAGAGGGATGTCTGACTGCCAGCTTAGGCCCAATACCCTGGGGAGTGGGCCTACGCCAGCAGTTGGACATCCCCTGAGGGGTCCCAGACTGCGAGAGGGCACAGGCTGGGCTGAGGGACTCCCCCACCCAAGAGCACAAATTTTTGTGCACGGGCCTCTAGTTATTTATAATAGCCCAAAGTTTTATCAACTGATGAATGGCTAAACAAAATGTGGTATTTTCATACAATGGAATATTATTTGGCCATTAAAAAGAACAAAATACTGACACATGCTACCATATGGATGAACCTTGTAAACATTAGCATACTAAGTGAAAGATGCCTGTTATAAACGACTATGTGATGTGTGATTCCATTTATCTTAAATGTTCAGAAAATCTGCATACCCTGATTAAGCAAAGTTATGTGGTTTCTTTACTGTAAAACTTCCTAAAACTTTTAATGAACTAATGTGCATTACAGTGCTCCAAAAAGGCTTATATAGAATGCAGTATTTGACCTGATTATTATGACCATCTATTAACATTTTTTGTAACACTAATGTTCTAAGGAAAAGCATTTAGGAAATGCTGAGGTAGCCCTCCTACATTTCGAGTCCTATTTCCCATTAATTTCCTTACATAAAGTGTCTGCTTAGGCCAAATAACTATTAGTCTCCCTGAAACATGCTCAGTCTCAAGCACAATCCAAGTTTTTATTCATTCTGTTTTACCCATATGGAATGCCCTTATCTCTCTGATGTCTATATATTTGTAATTTTTATTTACATAATTCATATATCTTAAAATTCACAATTTCAAAGTATACAATTCCATTGTTTAGAACATTCACAAAATTGTGCAACTATCACCATTACCTAACTCCAGAATATTTTCATCAGCCCAAAAAGAAACCCCGTAACTATTAGCAGTCATTCCCTATTACCCCTCCCACAGCCCCTGGCAACCACCAATCTGCTTTCTATCCCTATTTGCCTATTCTAGACATTTCATATAACCCTTGCATATCTAGATCCTACTCATATACCCTAAGACCATGTTTGTTTGTTCAGTCTTTTTTTATTTCAGTTAAAATCACAGCATTGTCAGACACTGCCAGGTTGTGAATATGTAAGGTAGACGATACTTTGCCTTGAAGAAACTCCCAGCCTAGTAGAGATTGTAGACAACACTGTGTTATAAGTGCTATTGTAGTGCTGTGAACAAAGTGCCATACGAACAAATTGGTGGGGATAATAACTTGTGGAGAATCAGGGAAAGCCTCACCGAGTTGGTTGCATTTGACCAGATATCGATTCATTTGTTCATTCATTGATTTATTCATTCAGCAAACACCTATTGTGCCCCTATCATGTACCAGGCATGGTGTTGGATTATCAGTATACAAAGATGAATAAGACAGATTCCTGTGCCTCAAGGAGATCAACAGTCTACAGGAGATAAATTACTAGTGTATACAGTTTCAAACAACCTGATAAGTTGTGTTAGAAGAATTTAATACTTGGTATGGTAACAGAGAGATAGGAGTAACTAGCTCTTTGTGAATTTGAAGAAAAAATAAAAGTTTACCAAGTGGATAAGGGGTTGGCATTTCAAGCAGAGAAACTAGACCTCTGTGCCAGCCTAATGCTCTTTTCTTTCACTGAACAAGAATGCTTAATGCCTGTGTTGCTCTGACTAACCCTTGTGTAGTCCTCCTTATATGGAGATACCTTGTCTCTCCAAAGGCAGTATGTGTCCTTTAGGATAAGAGCTTTATCCTGTCCCTCTTAGCATCCTCATTTTCATAGTGTTTTATGCATTGTGATTTTTTAAAATCCTCATCCAAGGATATGTTTTTAGTGATTTTTGGAGAGAGGAAGGGAGGTGGAGGGAAAGAAACATCAACTGGTTGCCTCCTGTACATGCCCAACTGGGGATCGAACCCTCAACCTGGGTATGTGCCCTGACAGAATTGAACCCATGACCTTTCAGTGCACGGAATTACGCTCCAACCAACTGGGCCACACTGGCCAAGGCCATAGTAATTATTTTATAGATCCAAATGAGTGAATTACAGCTGAGACAACATCATTCACATTCTCAGTGTCATTGACGGCTGTTTCCCCTTCCAACAACCTAAGACCTAGTGTATAGATGAAAGGCTTTAACATGGAATGAGCACATGGATGCTCCCTTTGTAGTCCATCTCCTGTATAAGAACTAAGAAAGTTGCTCCCTAAGATTAATCCTCTTCACTATTGAAAATCTTGTACTCATCCATGTTAAAGACACCCATATGGCAAAGGGACCATCTTAGAAATGTACCCTTTGTTCATAGCCAGGTAGATCTTGTCAACACTAAAAATTAATATTTACTTTTTTAATTATATTTAGTTGGTGTTAGGTAAAAACAGATTACCATCCATAACCAATTTTTGCCTTAAAGGCAAAAACTGAGTTTTCCTGGAGAAGGAATTATGTCTCAAGACTTTCACATAGAAATCCTGCCTAAGTTTCCAGCCTGCTGGCCTGCCACACAGATCTGACTCAAGATTGCAGCATCAACTCTTACCTGAATTTTTAGCCTGTTGGCCTACCCTACAGATTTCAAACTTGCCAGCCCCCACAATTGTATGAGCCAGTTTACAAAAATCAATCTCTCTCCCTCCTTGACTCCCTCCCTCCCTCTCTCCTTCCCACATATGTGTGTGTATGCAAAAAATAAAGATTAATGTAATTTATATTCCAAACACGTACTAATTTGGGTGAAGGAACTTAATAGATTCAATAAAACTGCTTCTTGACAAACTTCTCTGAAAATTAGAGGATTAGAGGTAGGTATTAAGGAGATCATTGACTGAGGACAGGACCAAGGGAAGCACCAAACAAAATATAGATTTTTCTCCTGCTTCAGGGAGACCAGGATTCAGTCCAGGATGGCCTCTTTGCTTCTCTGGTTTATGTCACTTCATGAAGTCTTTATCTGGAGCATTCTACATCTGACAAAGCTTCAAAGTGCTCTTCTGCTCTCCAGGCACACGATTGCTTGTGGAGACTGAGGCTCCTTCCTTGGTGTCACCAGAGCACCCATTATTATTTTTTAAATATATTTTTATTTATTTCAGAGAGGAAGGGAGAGGGAGAGAGAAATAGAAACATCAATGATGAGAATCATTGATTGGCTGCTTCCTGCATGCCCCCAACTGGGGATAGAACCCGCAACCCAGGCATGTCCCACTTGACTAAAATCGAACTTGAGACCTTTAAGACTGCAGACCAACACTCTAGCCACCGAGCCAAACCGGCTAAGGCAAGTGCCCATTATTTAATAACAATGGGTTGCAGCACTGATATAGTCAGTGCTACAATGGTTGTGATAGTATACCCACTGTTCTTGGATTTCAGGAAGGCTACCCAGAAATGGAGATTCTCTGGCTAATGATGATGTCCTGGAATATTGGAATATATATGTATGGCAGGAGAAAGTATGTATCTGCTGAAAAATGGTGTGGCCTGTCATTGCGTTTTCTTGACCACCTTGGCTCCCTCAAGAGAACCTATGAAACTCAGGTGAGGAGGGAGAGGCTAGAGGTGGATGGCAGGACTTATGGCAGAGAGGTTATACCTGGGCTCTCAGTAAAGATTTGATGCTACTTTCCTTAGCTAGGAAAGGTTCTCGCTCATCGTTCCTCTAGGTGGTTCCATAGAACTGCAAGAGTGAGGGGACTGTAAACAGTAATTTCTTAGAGAAAATCAGGAAGGATGGTGAACAGGGGGAAACTTAGGGATAGCAAATGAAATCTAATTAAGAGTGGGCTATGGATAGGTGCATCACTGTTAGTGCCAGTGCATTCAGGGAAGTACTGGCCTCTGTGAACAATGACTGTTTAAAAGGTATTTTCTCCAGGAACTATTCTGAGTTGCAGACTTCTAGGCCATTAAACTAACCAGGAGAGGCTTTAGTGGAGAAAAAGTCTAGTTACCAAATAAGAGCAAACGATTGTTTATGCTTTAGGTATCTCCTCCCTTATAATAGCTGTCTGTCCCTAGAAAACGGGCCTAGTATGAATGGGGTCCCTCTTCCCCAAGAGTGTACTATATTTTCTCCTCAATGTGGCTCATGTTTGGATTGTAGGGGTGGGGAATGTCTGGCCTGCAGGTCACATAAAGCCCGTGAAATCATTTGTTCTGGCCCTGCCAGACCAGGTGGGACTTGAAATTCAATAAACCTAGGAGCTTTTTTTTCATAGCAACATAAATTTATACTAAATGAATTAAATTAACAAAGGATGTTATAAATATCCAATGGCCCTTGGTAGAATAAAGGTTCTCCATCCTTGGGTAAGAATATCATGCCATCACCATGGCTTAGGGAAGCTTTCCAACATATCCTTTCCCCTCTAGAAATCTATTTGCTATTCTTTTTTTCCAGGTAAATATCCTGTATAGTGAGCTGATGGAAGCATTACATAAAAACCAGGGCTCAACTTTTCATGAAGTGTGATAACTGCTGGAACAAGCCATGTGAGCAGGCCAGCTGACAGCAACTGGGAGAAGGTGCATGGTCCTGACACTTTGAATATCTAAATTATTGTTAAACTTTCTCTTATGTTTTTGTCTCTGATTTCTCAGGCCCTATTTTCATGCGGTTAAATAACATGTTCTAAAATAAAAGCATTTTGACTCTTGCCACTGTGACCAGCTCATTTCTGGAGGACAAATGAATTTTCCAAAGTGATAAGAATTATATATTGAAATAGTCCATGTGAGAGGAAGATGATTCATGTCCCCTATGAACAAAAAATAATATTCATACCAATCCAACACAGGTTGTCTTTTATTTCAGAAGTGCTCAAATTCCCAATACCAGAAGATAACAAGGAACCACAGGCTCTTCATCAGAAGGACCTTCATGGTCCTTGGGCCCAGCATTGATTGGATTCGTGAAATCTCTCTATGACATCCTTGAGAATTGATTGTCCAGTCTCTATCAGAACATGTCCTATGACAGGGAACTCACAAGATTGCTCTATATACCATTTTGCTGTCCTATTGGCAAAAAGCCTTTCCTCATACTGAACAGAAATTTGTCTCCCTGTGACAAGTCTGCTTTCTCTGTCCCAGATGCCTGTTGGAGAACTGAATTCAGAGTCAGATCCCTCAACTGTTCCTCATACAATGTAGTCACCTCACCTTCCAAGAGCCAAATCCTGTGTTCCAGTGAGGTCTGATCCACACAGTGTTCACAGCCTCATTCTGGCTAGACTTGCACTGTAAGATCACATTGACTTCCCCTTCCCCCCAGTTGTTTTGTATTAACATTTTTAATTTTTGGTTTTGAAGTACTTTTATACTGACAGAGAAGGTACAAGTAAGCACAAATAATTGCCCTACACCCTTCACTCAGCTTCCCTATTTAACATTTTACCACATTGCCTTATCGTTCTCTCTTTGTGTTTGTTTCTTTCTCAACCACCTGAGATTAATTTGCAGACATTTTGCTCCATTACCCCTTAATATCTCAGTATGTACAGTATTTACTAAAAACAGGGATACTCTTCGACATGACCACAGTACAACCATCAAAGTTAGTAAATAAACATTCATTTCTACCACTAATCTATAGATCACATTCAAATTTCACTCATTGTCCTAAAAAATTCCTTCATAAATTGCATTTGGTTATCATGTCTCATCTCCTGCAAACCAAAACAATTCCTCTCTTTCATTATCCTTCATGAACTTGATACTTTTTTAAAAATAAGTCTTTATTGTTCAGATTATTACAGTCGTTCCTCTTTTTTCTCCCCATAGCTCCCCTCCACCCAGTTCCCACCCCACCCTATGTCCTTACTCCCCCCATTGTCCTCGTCCATAGGTGTTTGATTTTTGTCCAGTCTCTTCCCACACCCCCCCACACCCCTGTCCCCCTGAGAATTGTCAGTCCACTCCCTTTCCATGACCTGGATTCTATTATATTCACCAGTTTATTCTGTTCATCAGATTATTTATTCACTTGATTTTTAGATTCACTTGTTGATAGATGTGTATTTGTTGTTCATAATTTGTATCTTTACCTTTTTCTTCTTTTTTCT
>NW_006288720.1:14170-15717 GCF_000327345.1 Myotis davidii
TTTATAACCATGGCTTTGGACTCTATATCCAGTAGTTTGCTTTCCTCCATTTCTTTTTTTTAACAGCTTTATTGAGATATAATTCACATACCATATACTTTCTTATCCATATACAGTGTACAATTCAATGGTAGTATTATCATAGAGTTGTGCATTATCATCATCATCATTAATTAGATGAATTTCATCAAAAAAAAAAAAAACAACAATACAAAGCTCAACACCTTTTAGCCATCATTCCCAATCTCTCCATCACCTCCAGCCCTGGGAAGCATTCATCTTTTAGTCTCTCTAGATTTGCCTTTTCCAGACATTTCACATAAATGGAATCACACGATACGTGGTCCTTTTTGACTGGTTTCTTTTACTTTACATATGTTTGTCCATTCTGTAGCAGTACTCCGTTCTTTGTGGCAATATAATCGTTCATTGTATGGATATACCACATGTTATATTTACTGGTTCATCACTTGATAGAATTTGGGTTGTTTCTGTGTTCTGGTTATCATGAATATTGCTGCTATAAACATTTGTACACAGTTTTGTGTGGACACCTTTTCATTTCATTGGGGTATATAGTTGGAATAGAATTGCTGATCGTATGGGAATTCTCTGTCTAGTCATTTGAGAAACTGCCAGGTTGTTTTAAAAACCAAAGGCACCATTTCATATTCTCCAAGACACTAAAAATATATATTTCTGACCAATCTAACCAAAAATAGATATAATTTTGTAAATTTTCATTTACACAGCACAATTATTGATCTGTTGACTGTTGTCATTTTTTACGTGACAGCCTAAGGGAAAAAAGATCAGTGCCCCTGACTAAATAGTCAGGTTCCCATGTTTTACACATTCTTGCAACACACTGATCGAAAATTGCTGCCATAGGACAATTTCCACACACTTGAAATTCTTTACTAATGTCAATTAGTTTTGCTTCTTTTACTGGGGAGAGGCTATGGAGCTTCTCATGCTTTCAAGTGGAACCAAAGAATTTTTTTAACATAAAAGTGGTCTTATAAATTATTTTTTTTAATTTAATTTTATTGTTTAAAGTATAACAGATAGTAGTATATATGCCTACCCCAGGAACATGCCCTCACCCCGCCCCCCAGTGTCTTGATTCCATTGGTTGTGCTTATATGCATGCATACAAGTCCTTAGGTTGATCTCTTACATCCCCACCCCCAACACTTCCCAGTCTTCCCCCTGTAATTTAACAGTCTGTTCCATGCTTCTCTACCTCTGTATCTGTCTTTTTGTTCATCATGTTATAATGTTCTTTATTATCCATAAATGAGTGAGATCCTGTGGTGTTTTTTGTTCACTTCTGGGCTTATTTCACTTAGCATAATGCTCTCCAGTTCCATCCATGCTGCTGAAAATGGTAAGAATTCCTTCTTTTTTACCACATTCATTGTGTAGATGTACCACAGTTTTTTAATCTACTTATCTGCCGAGGGGCACTTAGGCTGTTTCCAGATCTTGGCTATTGTAAACTGTGCTGCTATGAACATAGGGGTGCATATATCCTTTCTGATCAG
>NW_006288720.1:17080-17944 GCF_000327345.1 Myotis davidii
TATTAGGTCTAGTAGTTTTTTGATGGAGAGTTTGGGGTTTTCTACGTATAATATCAAGTCATCTGCAAATAAGAACAGTTTTACTTCTTCTTTTCCAATTTGGATGCCTTTTTTTTTTTTCTTGTCTGATCGCTATAGCTAGTACTTTTAGTACTATGTCGAACAGGAGTTGTGAAAGTGGGCATCCTTGTCTTATTACTGTTCTTACTGGAAATGTGTTTAGTTTTTGCCTATTGAGTATGATGTTGGCTGTAGGTTTGTCATATAGGGCTTTTATTATGTTGAGGTATGATTCCGCTATTTCCACTTTGCTGAGAGTTTTTATCAAGAAAGGGTGTTGGATTTTGTCAAATGCTTTTTTTTCTCAGTTTGTTTATATGATGTATCACATTTAATGATTTGTGGATATTGGACCATCCTTGCTTCCCTGGAATAAATCCCACTTGGTCATGGTTTATGATCTTTCTAATGTACTGCTGGATCCGATTTGCTAAGATTTTGTGGAGGATTTTAGCATCTATGTTCATCAAGGATATTGGACTGTAGTTCTCTTTTTATAAGGTGCCTTTATCTGGTTTTGGGATTAGGGTAATGCTGGCTTCATAGAAAGAGCTTGGAAGTGTTCCTTCCTCTTAAATTTTTTGGGATAGTCTGAGAAGGATAGGTTTTATTCTTTCAATGCTTGGTAGCACTCCCCTGTAAAGCTGTCCCGAACAGGGCTTTTGTTTGCTGGAAGATTTTTGATCACTGTTTCAATTTCTTTGGTAGTTATCAACCTATTCAGGGTTTTTGACTCCTCTTGGTTGAGTTTTAGGAGCTTGTATTTTTCTAAGAATATGTCCATTTAATCTAAGTTGCCCATTT
>NW_006288720.1:19084-19950 GCF_000327345.1 Myotis davidii
AGTCAGCAGATATATGGGTCATGTTTTCTTATGCACTCAGCTACCCTATGTCTTTTGATTTGGGGCATTTAATCCATTAACATTTTAAGTTATTATTGATAGGTGCTTGTTTGTCGCCATTTTTATTTTTTACGCCTGTGTTCCTTCTTCACTTCCTATTTATTCTTTAGCATTTCTTGCATTGCTGTTCTGGTGGTAATAAACTCCCTTAGTCCTTTGTTCTCTGTGAAGCTCCTGATTTGACCCTCAATTTTGATTGATAGCCTTTGGGTACAGTATTCTTGGATTCAGACCCTTCCTTTGCATGACTTTGTGTATTTCATTCCATTTCCTTCTTGCCTGATGTGTTTCTGTTGAGAAATCAGTCACTAGTCTAATGTGGGATCCTTTGTAGGTAACTTTCTATCTGTCTCTGGCCGCTTTTAAACTTTTTACTTTGTCATTGGTGTTTGCCAATTTAATTATAATGTGCCTTGACATTGGTCCTTTGGGGTTCATTTTGTTTAGGACTCTGCGAGCTTCTTGGATTTGTGAGTTTTTTCTTCCCTATATCTGGGAAGTTTTCTGTCATTATTTCTTCAAACAGATTTTCTATTCCTTGCTCAGTTTCCTCTCATTCTAGAACCCCTATTGCAGATATTGTTTTGTTTCATGTCCCAAAGTTCCCTTAAGCCCTCCTACTTTTTTAAAAAAATTTTTTCTAGATGCTGCTCTGCTTGGGTATTTTTTCCTACCTTGTCTTCTAGCTCACTGATGTGTTCCTCTGCTTCTTCTAGTCTACTGTTGATGCTTTCTATTGAGTTCTTTATAGCAGCGATGTCATTTTTCATTTCTTCTTGGTTCTTCTTCCTTTCCTCTTGGTTCTC
>NW_006288720.1:20032-21643 GCF_000327345.1 Myotis davidii
CGTTTTCTTCCTTTTCTGGTGATGCCTCCTTTTTTTTTTCATATGCGGGCTGTTTCTTTGTCTCCCCATGATCTCTCTTCTCCGGGTATCTGGCTATGTAGCTCTCTCTGTCCTGCATTGATTTAAAGGCACAAAATACAGCAGAACAAGGCACAATATACAAGGCACTGAACACCAATGTATTCACGATACTAATAACCCCAAATAAAGGTGACCACCAGAGAAAATAGAATTAGGGGATAAGAAAAAAAAAGATAGCAAAAATATTGAGAAAAGTAAAAAGTAAGAGCGAAAAGAAAGAGAATAAAAGAGGGAGGAAACTATTTATATGGGGAGAAAACTCCAATAGAACAACCACTAATCCCCCAAAAAATGCAAACAACAAACACCCAGAGATGAATGAAAACTACAATCAACTAATAACAAGCAAGGAGAGGAAAAATAGAAACAAAAATTAAAGACAAAAAAAAAAGAAAAAAAAAAGGGAAATAATCTCACAAACAAGCAAAAACAAACAATCTAATCAACCATCAAACAAACAAGAACAAAAGGGAAGAGAGAAAGCAATGCAAAACGAAATAAAACAACAAAACATAATACAAAAAAAACCAAAAATAATAACAGAAAAAATAAAACAAAACAAAGGGAAGAGAGAAAAAATTTTGATAGTGAAGAAGGTGAAGAGAGAGTTGTATAGACTTGGAGCAGAGGATCAGAAATTAGATTTCTAAGTAGAATGAGTGTTTAACAGCTGTTAAAAAGAACGAATAGGGAAAATCTAACACAGGAGTAAAGTAAGAGAACAGGACAAAAAAAGGGGAAAAGTAAGGGATGGAATGTTGGCGTAAAGGTAAAGTTGAGATAGTGTAAAATGATGCTAAAGGAAAAATTGAAAATAGAATGTAGAACATGAATCCCAAAATAAAATAAAGAGAAAATAAAATGACACTTTTTTAAAAAAAGGTTACAATAGTAGTAGTAATAATACTAATTAAAAATAAAAATAGAGGAAACCAAGATGGCAGCATAGGTAAACACCAGAGATTGCTGCCTCGCACAACCACTTCAAAATTACAACTAAAAGACGGAATGGACATCACCCAGAACCACAGGAAGGCTGGCTGAGGGGAAATTCTACAACTAGAAGGAAAGAGAAAAGCATACCAAGACTCAGAGGAGGTGCGGTGCGGAAGTAAAATACAAAGGTGCAGAGGTGCGTGCAGAACGGGCTGGTAGCTGAGGGCACTTGTCTTTTTCAATCGGGAGGGAGTCTCAGGCTCTGGGCTCCAGTTCCAGGCAAGTCTCTGGGGACCCAGACTCAAACGGGAGAAGCAGGACTGTCTTGCATCAGTCGGAATTTGAGGGCAGTTTTCTCTACAAGGTACTTGCAGCGGTTGCTGGGACACTGAGAGGCAGAGCCTCTGGGGATGGGACTGAGAGCAGCCATAACTGCTCGCTCTGCCCACCCACTCTGTTGATCCCCTGGGACCCACCCTGCCCAAGCCTTGCACAGAGGCATTTGCTGGATAACCTCAGGCAAAGGCTAGATTAGCACCTCCCTAGAGGACAGAAGTTCTCCCACTGCAGACACAGCTGATTCTCACAGCCAGT
>NW_006288720.1:22513-29288 GCF_000327345.1 Myotis davidii
GCACAAAATAAAATCTAATCAACAATCAAGCGAACAACAATAGGACAAAGAGAAAGCAAAGCAAAACAAAACAAAACAAAAACCTAGAACAAAAAAAAGCCAAACAAGAAACAATAAGAACAACAAAAAATAAAGGAAAGAGAGAAAAAAATTTGGATTGTCAAGAAAGAGAAGAGAGAGGTGTGTATGGACTTGGAGCAGTGGATTGGAAATTATGTATATTAGTAGAGCATATTTTTAATAGGGGTTAAAAAGAAGGACTAGGTAAAATCTAAAGCAGGAATAGGGTAAGAGAAACAAGACAACAAAAGGGTAAATGTGAGGAAGAGAATATTGGCATAAAGGTAAAGTTGAGATAGAGTAAAATGATGCTAAAGGAAAAATTGAAAATTGAATGTAGAACACTAATCCCAAAATAAAATAAAATAAAGAGAAAATAAAAGGACACTTTTTTAAAAAGGTAAAATAGTAGTAGTAATAATACTGATTAAAAAATAAAAAATAATAATTAGGAAGGTAAACTCAAGTTAGGAAAAAGGAAACAAAATTTTACTTTCTTAAGTAAAAGATGAAAAAATAAAAATGTGCAGTCGTGAAAGTCTTTCACTTCCTCTACTCTTCTGTTTGGCACGCCTTTTTCCTCTCAGGTAGTCAGGACAGTATTTGAAGTTCCCTGCATTCCACTGATCCTCTGTGTTGTAAGCCGCAGTCCTGATTTTCAAACAGGCAGTATTTCTTTGTTTCCCAGACTCCCTCTATTTGTGTTTACAGAAGAGTCAATTTATGATTCAGCCCCTGGGTGGCACTGTTTTTGGATTGACCTCGGGGCTATAAGTTCTCTCTAGCCAGTATTTAGGTTCTGTTTTCCCTGTCACACTTAATATTGGTTTGGGAGAATCGACTGCCCCAGTCCTGGTTCCCTGATTGTTATTCCCTGCTCTGATCCCCAGGTTCCACAAAAACAATTTTCCCCTGCAGTCTCTTAGAGTGTCCCTGATTGGGTGATCCTAGGTATTGGGTTTAGTAATCGAAAGCAAGGATTTAAAGAGGAAAAAAAGAGCCAGAGTTAGTGCTCGAGCTCACAACTTTTACCATCCAGCTCTGCACGCAATTCTCCAAATGTCTCTTGTGCACATCCTATTTCCCCTGGCACTAAGCAGGTGGCACACTGGTAAAATCTGAGGCTGCCTTTTTGCGCCCAGTCAAGCTATGAGCTGATTTTTAGAGTCTCCTTCTGCCAGCAGCCCTGTGGATCCCCTTCCACACTCGCAGTTTCTCGCTGGCCCCAATGGCCGTGGACTTTGTGAGGTGCAGACTTCCCCCATGCACATTCCTCTCTCCTACCTGGATTGCAGACCTCACCTTTCCCTAGGTGAAATCTGACCTTTCCGTGAGGAGGAGCAGGGCTCATCCGAGTCTATGTATTCGCACTGCTTGAGATCCGGTGTTTCTGGGTTCGTAGCTGATCCCTGGGTTCTATGGTTGCAGGGTCCCTAGATGTATATGCTTCCGATAACAACCACTATGCCCTTCCAGATGGCGCAGTCTCCGTAACAGAGCTGGCTGCTCCAGGAGAGATTTCAGCAGCAGTGGAGGCTGCCTGGTTAGGGGAGCCCAGTCTGGCAGTCTCCAACAGTTCCCTGGAGTATAGCTATTGCTCACCCACAATTTACTCTCCATACATCCACACCCTCTCCTTTCATTCTCTCACACACTATCTTGCAGTCTGCCTTCCTATTGGCAGCCATCTCCATCTCTCCATTTCTTTCACTTGTGAAATGTTTCTTTGTCTCCTCATTTTGGCTGCTTCCCTGTGTTGATAGAGTGGCTTTGTATGCTAGGTGTCCTATAGGGCCCCGTGGCTCAGCCTCCCCAATTACCTGAGGTACACACTCTTGGTGCACCCCTTTGTGGGCTGTGTGCACAGTCTTGTTGTAGTTAAGCATATGCAAATTCCTCCTCTTTGTCTGGGGTTTGAAGGTACCCAGATGAGGCACAGCTATGAAGCAATGCAGGCTGCTGACCAGCCTTAAGCCTTCTTTAGGAAGCTCTGGGGTTCTTTGACCCAGCTGCAGTTTGTTAGGTTTTAGATTGCAAAAGAACAGGCCATTCATATGCAAAAACCTCTGTGCCTAGGTGGGGTTGTAAATTGGGTAGGGTGGGTTTCAGGGAATCACAGGGTGGTGCAAACAGCAATGGTTGCCTGTCGGCCCTGCCCCGGATAGGTCCCTGGGTCTCTGTGTCCTGTGGCCCTGTGCAAGAACAATGAACGCTGCAAACACCTCTGAGAGAAAGCCACCCTCGTGTTCTAACCAGATGCCAGACAGTCCGGTTTCTCCCCATATGAGTCTGGGTCCCCAGAGTCTCGCCCGGAACTGGAGTTCAGAGCAGTTTGGAGCTTGTATCTTCCTCCCCACTGAAAAAGACCACAGCATACCCAGTTTCCAGCCAATTTCAAGCGTCTCCATACCTCCACTCTTCCACACTTCCTACCAGTCTCGATGTGCTTTTCTCTTTCTCTCTACTTGTCAGACTTCCACTCAGCCAGCCTTCCCGTGATTCTGGGTGATACCCGTTTTGTCTTTTAGTTGTAGTTTTGATGTGGTTGTGCGAGACAGCAAGTTTAGTTGTCGGCCACTCAGCCAGCCTTCCCATGGTTCTGGATGATATCCGTTTGTCTTTTGGTTGTAGTTTTGATGTGGTTGTGTGAGGCAGCAAGTTCAGGTGTTTACCTATGCCGCCATTTGGGTTCTTCTGTTGAACTTGATACTTTTGAAGAGTACAGGTTAACTACTTTGTAGCAGGAACCTCAACTTGGATATATCTGATGTTTCCTTTCCTAATGATTAGATTCAGTTGATGCATTTTGAGTAGGCATACCACAGAAGCTATATGTTCTTCTCAGTGCAGCATACCAACAGGTTCATAAGGTCAGTTTGTCACATTACTGGTTTGCTGGGGTCCAACCCCAGCAGGTCCAGGGGTCCCCAAAGGTGTGGACGGAGTCGGCAAAGAAGGAATGACACAGAGACAGTGTTCAGTTGATCAGCAGCCTTGACAGGATCTCTAGCCACAATCTCCAGCCAAGTTCAGTCACCAGGTTCTAGTCAGGTTCTCTTGCCATGTTCTATCCAGGTTCTGTAGCCAGGTTCTGTCTCTAGGATCTTCAGCCAGGATCTCTCACTAGGTTCTGTCTCTAGGTTCTGTTGTCAGTTTCTGTCCAGGATCTTTTGCCATGTTCTGTCTCTAGGTTCTGTGTCCCGTTGTCTTGTTACATCGTATTTATACCAGTTGATTTTAATCCTATCAATCTCTATTCCAAAGGTTAGGGCGTTTCTTATCTCCATTCCAGGGAGTAAAGATTATGTAGCTTAAGCATGATTATTCGTAAAGTGATTAACTACCTGCCTGGCACTTAGTTAAGGGGTTTTATTACCTCCCTACCTTAGATTCTTGATCAGGAAGTGCTATCTTAATGAGTTATAATCCACTATTATCATTATTTTGATTCTCAAAGCTGGCTCCCATGTCTTTTTGACATGTGCTTCTCATTCTTTGAACACTTCCTTACTTTGTAACACCATCAGATATCCCAGACTCATCTTGTATTTTCCCTAGCACTGGAATCCTTTTAATGGAGAATTGTAGTTAGTGCCCAAGATCTGTGCTCATGGCTACTGGAGTGCCATTGTTTCTATGACTTCTCAGTGGACAGAACTAGGAAATACCAGTACTTGCATACACACATACACACACACAACCAAGTTCATTACTGATACATCATTTCCAATCTAACATCAGAAGGTTTATGCTAGCCTTCCTCTCTTTCCATATTTGTAACTCTCTTCCAATATTAAGAAACTTTGATCCTATTAACCTCAAATGTTAACTTATTTTCTCCATATCCCTGTTTGAGAATGATCTCCCAGCCATGCAGCTGTCTGATCTGTCCTAACCCCACAGTGACCAGGAGGGCTGCCCCTCTGGCCCAAGCCCTGACAGTCTGTCCAAGTAATGAGCTGAGTCCCCAGCCCAGATAGCAAGCAAGCTGAGTCCCTAGCTGAGCCCTTGGCAAGGGGAAGGACAAGGGACCATATTCGCATTTAACGGGGCATTTCATAATGTTCTATAACTGTACTTATTGTTAATTCTCTGCTGCCTTCACCTTAGTTTATATCTACTTAGCTTTGAGAAGATTGTTTTAGTTTCTCACAGAAAACTTCCCTGACCAGGTCATGTTCTCTTGTTATATGCTCTCTAGGCACTGTCTTATTTTTCACAGTTTGTAAATATATACTTATTTGTGGACTAATTTGAGGAATATCAATCTCCCTCAATAGTCTTTAAGTTCTGTAAGGGCAGACAGTGTTTTATGCTCACTACTGTATACCCCCAGGCTCTAGGACAGTGCCTGGCACTTTAAATAGATAGTTTTTTAAAGAATTAATGAAAGCCTCTCAGTATTATTTTCACATGCACTGCCATTAATTAATGTCTCTGCTTGTGCTTCCAGGGATTTTTTTATAAATCCAATATTTATTTTTAATTTTTCACTTATAGTGGAACCTCGGTTCTCAAACTTAATTTGTTCTGGAAGACAGTTCGAGAAGCAACTTGTTTGAAAACCAAATCATTTTTCCCATTGGAAATATTGTAAATTGAATTAATCTGTTCCAGACCCCCAAATGAGTCCCTGTTTTAACCTTTCTTATATACAGTACATATCTAATGTACTGTTTGATCTACAAACACTTCTTTTATTAAATTTATCGAACCACTCCTACTAGCCTTAAACGAATGAATCACTTTCAGCACTTGTTCTAGGGATGTCTTTCAGGAGGTCAGTACGCAGTACCTTTGCATTTTCACATGTCATTGCTTCCGAAATGCTATCACCAGTTAACAGCTTTTTATTTATCCAAATCAACATTTTTTTCTACTTCTTGAATTGCCTGTGATCGTAACAGCCCAATTGCCTGTTACCCTTTGTAACATCTGCAATCTTGATGTCCTCTTTATGTGTTAAAATTGTGCTAGTGGTATATTTCACCATTAATGAAAATATTCACAGCATAACTTCCTGAAATGTTAACAACATATGGTTTAGCAGTAAACTGACTCATACTCATGCATTCTCTCCTTTGTTTGTTGCCTGAGAGACACATGACTGATCATACAGGTATCAGCATGAAAGGGTTGTCAGGTCAAGAACCGAAATTTTGTTCAACAACCAAGACAATTTTTCCATGATCAACTTGGTCAAAAACTGAATTGTTCAAGATGAGAGATGTTTGAGAACCAAGTTTGACTGTACACTTTACTTTCAGTGTGATTCTGTATTGGTTTCAGTGGTACAGCATAGTGATTAGACAAACATATACTTTACAAAGTGTTCTTGATATTTCCAGTGCCCACCTGGCACCATACATAGTTATCTTAATATTGTTGACTATCTTTAACTTTACATTCCTGTAACAATTTTGTAACTACCAATTTTTACTTCTTAATCCTTTCACATCTTTCAGCCAGTGCCCCAACTCCCCTCGCCTATGGCAATCGCCAGTCTGGTCTCTTTGTCTATGAGTCTGTTTCAATGTTGTGTGTTTCTTTATTTTGTTCTTTAGATTACACTTATAAGTGAAATCATATGGTATCTGTATTTCTCTGATTGAATTATGTCACAGAATAATATCCTTAAGTTTATCCATACTGTCACAAATTTTAAGATTTCATTATTTTTTATGGCTGAGTAATATTTCATTGCATGTATGTACCCCAACTTTTTTATACACTTGTCTGTTGATGGGCACTTGGGTTGCTTCCATATCTTGGCCTACTATAAATAAGGCTGCATTGCACCCCTTCCAAATAAATGTTTTTGGGTTTCTTTGGAAACCCAGAAGTGGAATCACTAGGTCATAGGTAGTTCCATTTTTAATTTTCTTAATAAATATTTTTATTGATTTCAGAGAGGAAGAGAGATGGAGAGAGAGATAGAAATATCAATAATGAGAGAGAATCATTGATCAGCTGCCTCCTGCACGCCCCCTACTGGGAATAGAGTTCGCAACCCAGTTATGTGCACTTGACTGGAATCAACCTGGGACCTTCCAGTCCGCAGTCCAATGCTCTATCCACTGAATCAAACCAGCTAGAGCATTTTTCTTTTCACTTTTTTTAGGACCCTCCATACTGTTTTTCTTTTTCTTTTTTATTACTATTTTATTTTTTTAAGCTTTATTGTTCAGATTATTACAGATGTTCCTCTTTTTCCCCACCATAGCTCCCCTCCACCTGGTTCCCACCCCACCCCATACCCTTACCCCTGCCACTGTCCTCATCCATAGGTGTAAGATTTTTGTTCAATGGGGTGCAAATTAGTGTAGTCTATGGATGAATCTCTGTGGTTTAGCTTCAGTTTCTTGGAGGTTCTTTCATTAGTTTCGAACACACAGATATTTGCTAAGGATTAGACAGGAGAAAACTAAAATTGTATATACTGTCAAGAGTTTGGGATGAAGATGTTTTATGTTGCCAGTTACAATTTGCTTGACAGATATTGATAGGGTTAAGGGTCAGGTTTGCTTAAGGAAAGGAGGAATCCCAACCAAGAGCTGTGACTAATGGATTGTGAGGAATGGACCATTCAGCCTAATGTAACTAATGACAAACAGCCTCTGGAATGGCAGTTCTCCTATTTCTTAGCAACTGTCCTATCAGTTGTGTGTTCAGTTCACCAGACCAGTATTCACAGCTTTTTGTTTTCTCTCTTTAC
>NW_006288720.1:29680-33109 GCF_000327345.1 Myotis davidii
TTCCTTGCTCTTGGTGTGACTGGGAGGAATTGACCTCCAGGCCAATTGGCTATGGGTACCAGCTGCAACTACAGTAGGAGAGCTGCTGTGCAGGAGACACCATTATTGGGCAGGACTTGCTTCAGTCGGGCTTTAGTTCTCACTGAGTCTTCCCCTTGAGTGTGTTGCTTATGGATGTGAAGAGTTGTAATCTGATGTGGTCTCACACTGACCACTGGGTACACTGGCTCTTGGATCTCCAAGGAGGTGCAAAGTCAGCCACTGCCTGGGCTGCCCAGCAGGAGCTACAGAGAGATCTGCAGATTCCTCCTCTTTGTATTGTGTTTAGAAGTGCCCAGACGAGGCCCAGCTGTGTAGCAAGGCAGGTTGCTGCTGCCAGATTGATTGCTTTGGGGCTCTCTGATCCAGCTGCTGCCTGTTTGACAGGTTTTAGGCTGAGAAAGGACAGGCCATTCATATGCAAAAGCCACTGTGCACAACTTTGGTGGGGTTGTAAATTGGGTGGGGCGAGATCTCAGGGAATCACCAGGGCGGAGCAAACAGCAATGGCTGCCAGTCAGCCCTGCACCGGAGAGGTCCCAGTGCAGGACTAATGACCTCTGCGAGCACCTCTGTCTGAAAGAAAGCCACCCTCACGTTCCTGTCCCAATGCCAAACAGTCCAGTTTCTCTCTGTATGTGTCTGGGTACCCCATAGTCTCACCTGGAACTGGAGTTCAGAGCAAGCAGGAGCTTGTATCTCCCTCCCAATTGAAAAAGCAGCGCACCCATGTGCCAGCCCATTCTACTCCTCCTCACCACCTACCAGTCTCAATGCACTTTCTTCTTTACCTCTTTAGTTGTAGAACTTCCACTCAGCCAGCTTTCCTGCGGTTCTGGATGATAGTTGTTCTGACGTTTAGTTGTAATTTTGATGTGGTTGTGACAGGCAGCAAGTACAGGTGTTTACCTATGCTGCCATCTAGGTTATCCTCCATACTGTTTTCATAGTGGCTACACCAGCCTGCATTCCTACCAACAGTACAAAAGGGTTCCCTTTTCTGTACAACCTTGCCAAAAATTGTTTGCTGATTTATTAATAATAGCCATTCTGACAGGTGTGAGGTTTTAATTTTCATTTATTTGATGATTAGCAATGTTAAGCATCTTTTCATATGTCTACTGACGATCTGTATTTCCTTCATAGAGAAGTGTCTATTCAGATCCTCTGCCTATTTTTTAATTGGATTGTTTACTTTCTTGGTGTTGAGTTGTATGAGCTCTTTATAAATTTTGGATATTAACTCATTATCAGATATGTATTGGCAATTATGTTCTCCCATTCAATAGATTGTCTTTTCAATTTGTTGATGGTTTCCTTTACTGTGAAAAAAAACATTTTAGTTTGATGTAGTCCCATTTGTTTATTTTTTCTTTTGCTTTCCTTGTTCAAGAAGATATATCAGAAAAAAATTATTGCTAAGAAAAATGTCTGAGATTTTACTGCCTATGTTTTCTTCTAGGAGTTTTATGGTTCTGAGTCTTACGCTTAAGTCTTCAGTCCATTTTGAATTTATCCTTGTGTACGGTATAAGAAGGTGGTCTAGTTTCATTGTTTTTGCAAGTGTCTATCCAATTTTCCCAATACCATTTATTGAAGAGGCTGTCTTTATCCTATTGTATGTTCTTGTCTCCTTTGTCAAATATTAGTTTACTATAAAGGTGTGGGTTTATTACTGGACTCTCCATTCTGTTCCATTGATCTATCTGTCTGTTTTTATGCCAGTGCCATGCTGTTTGATTACTATTGCCTTGTAGTATAGTTTGACATCAGGTATTGTGATACCTCCAACTTTGTTCTTCTTTCTCATGATCGCTGTGGTTATGCGGGATCTTTTCTGGTTCCATATAAATTTTTGCATTATTTGCTCTAGTTTTGTGAAATGTGCCATTGGAATCTTGATAGAAATTGTGCTTAATTGAATCTATAGATTACTTTGGATAGTATGGACATTTTAGTAATGTTAATTTTTCATATCCATGAGCACAGTATATGCTTTCATTTAATTGCATCTTCTTCAAATTTTTTCTTCATTGTATTATAATTTTCCAAGTACAGGTCTTGGTTAAATTTATTTCTAGGTTTTTTTTAAGCAATTGTGGGATTGTTTTCTTGGTTTCCCTTTCTGATAGTTCATTATTGGTATATAAAATGCAACCAATTTCTGAATATTTATTTTGCACCATACCACTTTACTGAATTTATTTATCAGTTCTATTAGTTCTTTGGCAGAATCTTTAGAGTTTTCTATATACAGTAGCATGTCATCTTCAAATAATGACAGTTTTACCAATTCCTTTCCAATTTGCAAGTCTTTTAATTTTTTCTTCTTGTCTGATTGCTGTGGCTAGGACTTCCAGTACTATGTTGAATAAGAGTGGTGGAAGTTGTAAATCCTGTCTTTTTTCTGATCTTAAGGCAGGGGTGGAACCTTTTTTCTGCCAAGAGTCATTTGTATATTTATAAAATCATTCACAGGCCATACAAAATTAGCAACTTAAAAATTAGCCAGCTATACTTGGTCAAGTATTCAATTAACTCACCCCTAATACTTTGGCAGGGCCAAACCAAATGATTTTGCCAGCCTTATACAACCTGCTGGCCAGACATTCCCCACACCTGTCTTAAGGGAAACACTTAGTTTTTCCAAATTTACTATGATGTTAGCTGTGTTCTTAGTCTTTATTATGTTAAGATATGTTTTCTCTATTCTCACTTTCATGAGAGTTTTTATCATAAATTGGTGCTGGATTTTATCAAATGCTTCTTCTGCATCTATTGATATGATCATATTATTTTTATCCTTCATTTTATTTATGTGGTGTGTCACATTTATTGACTTGTGGATAGTATAGGAACCTTGCATTTCAAGAATAAATTTAATTTAATTTTGGTGTATGATTTTTTTTAAGTTATGCCTGTATTTGGTTTGCTAATATTGTGTTGAGGATTTTTACATCTGTGTTCCTCAGGCATACCAGCCTATAATTTTCATTCTTTGTAGTGTCTTTAACTAGTTTTGGAATTGGGATAATTCTGGCCTCATAAAATGGGTTTGGGAGTCTTCCCTCCTCTTGAATTGTTTGGAATAGTTTGAGAAGGATAGGTGTTAGTTCTTCTTTGAATGTGTTTTTTTCTGTTCGATATTCTTTTTTATTTTATTTTTATGTTGTTTAAAGTATTACATAAGTCTCCTTTTTCCCTGATTGACCCCCTCCCCAGCCACTTCCACCTCCCAGGACAATCCCCCACCACCCCAGTGTCTGTGTCCATTGGTTATGCTAATATGCATGCATACAAGTCCTTTGGTTGATCTCTTATCCCCCCCACCCCGCGACTCCTCCCCTGTCTTCTCTATGAGGTTGGATGGTCTGTTCAGTGTTTCTTTGT
>NW_006288721.1:0-11200 GCF_000327345.1 Myotis davidii
GCCTCCTGCATGCCTCCCACTGGGGATCAGGCCTAAAACCCAGGTATGTGCCCTTGATCAGAATCATACTGGGACCCTTCAGTCCACAGGCCAACGCTCTATCCACTGAGCCAAACCGGCCCGGGCGGGAATCTGATTTTTTAGGTTCCCCAACTGGCTGTTAGGATAAAGCTAACTTGAGGGGCATGAGGCAAGGAGGGGAAAAACCCAGGCTTTAGGGTCAGGCCTTGGGACCCAGGAATAGTTCCATCCCTCGCACAACCTTGGTAAATGTCACTAAACCTTGCTGAGCTTTTGCTGGCTCATCAGAAAATTGTTGAGAATTTAACTGGAAAAGTCTGCCACATACCAGGTAGGCCTAAATGACAACTCTCATGTTAGTTTGTGCGCAGTGAAGTAGACAGAGGTAGAAGTTGAGGTTCAGAAGTCTAGGTACACAGAGAAAAGTTGTATCATATCTGATCAAATATACTATCTCACCAGATAACATTTCTTCAAACATAAATAAGGAATTTTTTATAAACTTTTGAAAATTGTGGTAGAATATATATTAGATAAAATATACCATCTTCACCATTTTTATGTGTACAGTTCTGTTAAGTACATTCATGTTGTTATGCAACCCGTCTCTGGTAATCTCATTTTGTAACACTGAAACTATTCCCATTAAGCAACTACTCCTGATTTCCTCCTTCCGCCAATGCTAAGGATTGGCGACCATCGTTTGACTTTCTGTCTCTGTGAATTTGACTACTCCAGATACCTTCTTTAAGTGGAAACGTTCTTTTGTAACTAGTTTCTTTGACTACATTACAGTCATAAGGTTCATCCATTTATCAGAATGTCAGTCCTTTTTATAGCTGAATAATATTTCATTCTATGTATATACCACATTTTATTTATGAAAGCAACCCAAGTTGGTATTGTGAAGAACACTGCTATGAGCAGAGGTGTACAAATATCTTTACAGGACCCTGCCTGCAGTTCTTTTGGGTACATACCCAGAAGTGGAAGAGCTGGATCATATGGTAATTCTATTTTTAACATTTGAGGGACTGTCATACTATTTTCCATAGCAGCTGGAGAATTTTACATTCCCATCAACAGTGTACAAGAGTTCCAATTTCTTCCCATTCTTGCCAACACCTATTTTCTGTTGGATTTTTTTTTCAAAAAATAGAAGCCATCCTAATAGATGTCAGGTGAAATCTCATTATAGTTTTGATTTGCATTTCCCTCATGATTAGTGACATTGAACAACTTTTCATATGCCTATTGGTCATTTGTACATCTTCTTTGGACTTCATTTTCAAGTCCTTTTCCCATTTTTAAATCAGGTTATATGCGTTGTTGTTTTTTTGTTGAGTTGAAGGATTAGCTCCTTGTTAAATATATGATTTGCAAATATTTTCTCCTGTTCTGTAGGTTGCCTTTTCACTCTAATTGTTCACTGATGCACAGAAGTTTTTAATTTTGATGGAATTCAATTTAATTCTTTTTTTCTTCAGTTGCCTATACTTTCGTTCTTCTATCCAAGAAGTCATGGGCTAATACAATGTCATAAAGCTCTTGCCCTATGCTTTCTTAAGGAGTTTTAATGGTTTTGGCTTTTATAATTAGGTCTTTGATCCACTTTGAGTTAAATTTTGTAGATAGAGTAAAATAAGGGCTGAAAGTAATTTATTTTTTGCATGTGAATATCCAGGTGTGTGCCAGCATCATAATTTGAAAATACTATTCTTTGAATTGTTATTTATTGCATTGAATTGTCTTGACACCATTGTCAAAAATCTGGACTCAGGCCCTAACCGGGTGTGCAGGAAGCGGCTGATCGATGTTTCTCTCTCATCATCAATGTTTCTAACTCTCTATCCCTCTCCATTCCTCTCTGTAAAAAAATCAATAAAATATATTTTTTTAAAAACCTGGACTCTACGTTCTGTTCCATTGATGTGACATCTATCCTCATGCTACTACCACACTGTCCTGGTTATTGCAGTTTTGTAATAAGTTTTGAAATTGGAAAGTGTGCGTCCTCTAATCTGGTGCTGTCTTAAGATTGTTTGAGCTATTCTGGGTCTCTGGCATGTCCATATAGATTTTAGGTTCATATTGTCTATTTCTCAAAAAAAGTCAGCTGGAATTTTGGTAAGGGTTGATTTGAATCTATAGAGCAACTTAGGGAGAATTGCCTTTTAACAAAAGTGCCTTCTGATTGATGAATATGGAATGTCTTTCCATTTATTAGGTTTTTAATTTCTTTCAACAATGTGTAGTTTTCAGTGTACAAGTCTTTTAGTTTCTTAAATGTATTTCGATGTGTTTTGTTCTTTTTTATACTATTGTGAATGGAATTCTAATCTTAAATTCATTGTTGTATTGTTCACTGATAGTGTACAGAAATACAGTTTTTTTTTCTTAATACTCATTGGAGGATATTTTTCCCATCGATTTTAGAGAGAGTGGAATGGAGGCAGGAAAAGAGGGAGGAAGGGGGGGGGAGAGAGAGAGAGAGAGAGAGAGACATGGATGTGAAAGAGACACATCGATTGGTTGCCTCACACAAGGGCTCTGACCAGGGGCCTGGGATCTAACCTGCAACCAGGTACTGTTCCCTTGACAGAGAATCGATCCAGAAACCCTTTGGTGCATGGGCTGGTGCTCTAACCACAGAGCATATCGGCTAGGGCCATTTATTTATTTATTTATTTATATTATATACTAGAGGCCCGGTGCATGAAATTCACCCTCTGGTAATCCAGGACCCCTCAGGTAGGGTCCCTAGGCCTAGCCAGTGATAAGGGCCTGTCAGGGCTTTCCTTCCCCCAGCTGCCAGCAGCTGGCCCCACCTCCGCCACTGCCACTGCTCACCATCTGTGCGGCGCTGCCTGCCCCTCCCCGCCACCGTCACCTCCCTCTGCGGGCAACAGGCGCGGGGTGAGAGCGCTTGGCTGGCCTGGGCATCCCCCTGAGGGCCAGCAGCACAAGCCTCAGCCAGCCCTGGTTACCTGCGCCTCGGGCCGGCCCTGGGTGGCTGGTCAGCCACCACCTGAGAGGTGGTGGACTCCGGAGGCAGGCGCACAGAGTGGCCGGGCCTGCCCCCAGGCTGCGTGCCTGCTGCCCCAGTAGGGCTGAGGGGACTGGGCGCCGGCATCTTGTGGCTGTGGGTGCCACCATCTTTGAGAGCAGGGCAGTCAATTAGCATATTCCCTCCTTCTTGGCTGTGGGCACCGCATCTTTGCAACAGTGTGAGGGTCAATTAGCATATTCCCTCTTTATTAGATAGGATTTTTTATTCATTTCAGAGAGGAAGGGAGAGGGAGAGAGAGCTAGAAACATCAATGATGAGAGAGAATCGTTGATTGGCTGCCTCCTGCATGCCCCACACTGGGGATTGAGCCCGCAACCCAGGCATGTACCCTGACCGGAAATTAATCCATGATCTCCTGGTTGACACTTAACCTCTGAGCCATGCTGGCTGGGCAGGCCAATTTGTTTTTACATATAGATCTGGTATCTTATAAATTTGCTGAATTCACCTATTAGTAATACAATGTTTTGTAGATTCCTTAGGATTTTTTATATACAATGTCATACCATCTGTGAATAGAAATAGTTTTATTTTTTGTTTGCAATCTAGATGACTTTTATTTCTTTTTCTTAAAATATATTTTTATTGATTTCAGAGAGGAGGGGAGAGGGAGAGGGAGAGAGAGATAGAAACATCAATCATGAGAAAGAATCATTGATTGGCTGCCTCCTGCACACCCCACTCCGGGGATCAAGCCCACAACCCAGGGAATGTGCCCTTGACTGGAATCAAACCAGGGACCCTTTGGTCTGCAGGCTAACACTCTATCCACTGAACCAAACCAGCTAGGGCGATTTCTTTTTCTTGACTGACAGCCCTACCTAAAACCTTCAGTAAAATGTTGAATAAACATGATAAGAGTAAAAAACAAAACAAAAATAAAACATGATGAGAGTGGCTATTCATGTCATTCCTTATCTTAGAAGGAAAGTCTTTTGGCACTAAGTGTGATGTTAACAGTGGGGTTTTTCATAGATGTTCTTTATAAGGTTGGGAAATTTACCTTTTTTCCCAAACTTATTTATTGTTTGTTTTGGTGTGTTTTTGTTTTGTTTTGTTTTTATCATGAAAGGACTTTATATTTTGTCAAATGATATTTCTGCATGAATTGAGATGATCATGTGGGTTTTGCCCTTTATTCTAGTCATATGGTATTTTATTAAATCAACTGTCTTTTGGATGTTAAACCAACTTGCATTCCCAAGGTTACTCCTACTTGGTTATGGTGTGTAATATCTTTGACATGTTGCTACATTCAGTTCGCTAGTATTTTGTAGAGGAGAGTTTTGACTTTATTTAAAATGGATATTGGGGTGTAGTTTTCTTTTCTTCAATATGGGTCTGCTTTTGGGCTCTCCACTCTGTTCCATTAATCTATTTGTTTATTCTTTGCCAATACCCACTATTTTGATGACTGTCTTTATAGTAAGTCTTGAAGTCAGGTAATATCAGTTCTCCAACTTTGTTTTTCTCTTTCAATATTGTGTTGGCTATTCTGAGTCTTTCGTTTCTCCATATAAACTGTAGAATCTGTTAATATCTACAAAATAACTTAATGGAATTTTGATTAGATTACTTGAATCTATAGATCAAATTGGGAATAACTGGCATCATGACAATATTGAATCTTCTTATTTATGAACATGAACTATCTCTCTATTTAGTCCTTGTATTTTGTTCATCAGAGTTTTGTAGTTTTCTTTATATAGATCTTGTACATATTTGGTTAGGTTTATACATAAATATTTCATTTTTCTGGACGTTAATGTAAATTATGTTCTTTGTGTTTTTTATTTCAAATTCCACTTGTTTGTTGCTAGTATATGGACAGGCAATTGATTTTTTAAAAAAATATATTTTTATTAATTTCAGAGAGGAAGGACGAGGGAGAGAGATATAGAAACATCAATGATGAGAGAGAATCATTGATTGGCTGCCTCCTGCACACTCCCCACTGGGGATCAAGCCCTCAACCTGGGCATGTGCCCTTGACCGGAATCGAACTTGGGACCCCCCCGCCCCAGTCCACAGATCCACGCACTATCCACTGAGCCAAACCAGCTAGGGCAGCAATTGAATTTTGTTTATTAATCTGTATCCTGCAATCTTGCTATAATCACTTATTTTTTCCAGGAAACTTTTTGTCAAATATTTTGCATTTTCTACATAGAAGAACAAGCCACCTATGAACAAAGATAATTTTATTTTTTCCTTCCCAAGCTGTATATTTTTGATGTCCTTTCCTTATTTTATTGCATTATCTGGAACTTCTAGTATGATGTTGAAGGGGAGTGGGAGAGGGAAAATCCTTGCCTTGTACCTGATCTTAGTGGGAAAGCTCCCAGTTTCTTACCATTAATTATGATCAGGATTTTTTAAATGTCAAGTTGAAGTTCTAGTAAATTTTTAGGTTTAATTATTATACTCCAGGTTTTCTATTTGATTTTTTTAAAAATAATTTATATCTCATCCTGGCTGGTGTTTCTCAGTGGTTAGAGTGTAAGCCCACACACCAAATGGTCATGGGTTCAATTTCCCATTAAGGGAATGTACCTGGGTTTCAGGTTCACTCCCCTCCCCTGGTAGGGGGTGGGGCACGTGTGGGAGGCAACCAATCCATGTGTGTTTCTCACATTGTCTATGTTTCTCTTTCTCTCCCTCCCTCCCTTCCTCTCTCCTTCCCTGCCTTCTACTCTCTCTGAAATGCAATAGAAAAAAATGTCCTCAGGACAGGATTAACAACAACAACAAAAATTTATATCTCTTTATTGATAGTCTCCTTTTGGTTAGATGTCATTTTTATATTTTTCCGGACTCCTTTAGACATAGTTGCCTCTAGTTCATTTTTATAATAGATGACTTAAAAACTGTCTAATAAGTTCAACATAAGGGACAATAGCTGTTGACTGCTTTTTTTCTCCTTATTTAGGTCATAATCTCCCATTTCTTTGCATGTCTTATCGTGTTGGGGAACAGTGTAAAAACTGGTAATTTTAAATGACATAATATGGCATCTTTGGAAATTAGATACTCCCAAGGCTCATATTTGTTCCTGTTTGTTTGTTGATTGACATTCAAGGACTAAATCTGTAAAGCCTGTTTTCTTTGTCATGTGTGGTCACTGTCATTTCTGCCATTTAGCTTAGTGGTCAGCTAATGAGTGGACAGAGATTTCCTTAAATGTCTTCCACTCTTTGCCAAGGGATTCTGTGTGTTGCTTCAGGCAAGCCTTCAAAGCTCTGAAAGTTTACTCTCCCTTATCCCTCATTTCCTGCTTCACCCAGGCCTTAAGGTTATTAGAATTGAGAGACTGGGGCCTTTTCATGTGTTTCCTGGGTTTACATACAGTTTTGCAAACACATATGGATTTCTAGACCCCCAGGTATGTCAGAGCTTTTCAAAGCCTTCTATCTACATGTCCTTCCTAATATTTCTTTTAAGTTTTTTGGCCAGCTTCTGGTTTGTCTCAATTGGTTTTCCTGCCCCAGGGAGTTGGGATGTCTAACAGTTTGCTGATGATTGTTTGGACAAACACCTAGGGCTGGGCCTTCTCACTGTGTGAGCTCTGAGTCAGTCAGTAAGACTAGCACTATGAATGGGGCTCTTACCAGGTCCTGCCAGACAAATCAGTGACATTTCTCTAGAGATAGGGCTTTTGGAGGCATTCCACACCCACTCTGCCCCCTCTAGTGGCTACTAGGCTTCTCTTTTTCACAGTTACTATCGTCCCGAGACAACTGGTTTTGAAGGCTACCAGAGTTTGCAAGAGGAGGATGGGGGAAAAGCAAGTCAAAATGCCAAGAGCTTGCTGTTTCCTACTCAGATTCAGCCATTTTTCTTAAATAAGTGCTCCTTAGATTTTGAAAGTTTGGGTTAATTTCCAGACTTCTGGGAAAGTTGAGTTTGACGTCTTGCCAGTGTTCTTGCTTTCATGGAGGAGTGGATTTTCCGATGCCATCCTCTGCCATTCCAGGAGTGCCTCTTCAGGTTACTTTTACTTTAAGAGGCATAAAGCTTTTAGAAATGTTGGCCACTCTTATGAAGAACTGGTCTTTGAGTATATATTCTGCAGTTAATATGAAGAAATAAGTTATTTTTTGTTTCCTGTGTTTTCCCTTACAGCAGCGTTAAGGTCCTTACCCAACCGGACTGTGAACGTTTACTTTGCAGGAAACACATTAATTTTTATTTTATTTTGTGCTGGCTCACTCATGTTGTGCTCTTAGGTCATGATACAAGACAGTGTGTTTCCTCACTTCTAGAGAAGTTAAAATTCTTAATGACAATGTTATAAGATAGAGTTGTCTTATTAATGAGACAGCCAAGACTCAGGCTTTTTCCTGCCAACAATTCCTTCAGTTGTCTTCTCTAAATCAGGCCCTACATTCAGGACAATAAAACTTATCAAGGTGTATTTTACACTGAAATCACCCTGGCATTTCCCAGACAGCTGCTAGAATACACCAAAAACTTGCTCTCTAACAGCATGGCACTCATAAGTAAAGTATTCAAGGAGGAATGCTAAAAATAATTAAATAAAATTGGTATGCTCCACGTTTTTAAAATTAGCTTCTCAGTATTATAAGAGCTGCCCTGTTCATAGTGTCCACAATGTGGTGGCAGATGACAGCAAAGGGAGGAGCTCATTTCTTTGAGATGAGTTTTATACAAGGTAAAGGGTTCTGACCGAATGGTTAGTTATTGTGGACTTTTTCAAGTGGGTAAAATCATACTCATGTTCAAAGGCAAGGGCTTGCATGATCACTGTCAACAAGTTTATTTTCAAGATGATTTGATGCCTTTATTTAAAATCACCTTTTAGCCTGGCCAATGTAGCTCAGTGGTTGAACATTGACCTATGAACCAGGAGGTCAGAGTTCAATTCTCGGTCAGGGTTGCGGGCTTAATACCCAGCAGGGAGCATGCAGGAGACAGCTGATCAATGATTCTCTCTCATTATTGATGTCTGTATCTCTCTCTCTCCCTCTCCCTTCCTCTCTGAAATCAGTAAGAAAAAAAGTATATAAAATCACCTTTTACTATTGATAGGATTCTGGGTGCACATCTTACAAAATAGACTGTAAGGCACTCAAGATTTCCAAATATGTATCACCCACAGAGCTCTGGCAAATAGAGGAGATAAATGGAATTATCAAAAATAAGTTAGGTAGCCCAGCTAGCATGGCTCAATGGTTGAGCATTGACCTATGAACCAGGAGGTCATGGTTTGATTCCCAGTCAGGGTTGTGGGCTCAATCCCCAGTAGGGGGCGTGTAGGAGGCAGCTGATCAGTGATTCTCAGCATTGATGTTCCTATCTCTTTCTCCCTCTCCCTTTGTCTCTGAAATCAATAAAAATATATGTTTAAAAATAAGTTGGGTAAAGTGGTTGAGAAAACTAACTCTCCTTGTCTACTTCTCCTTCCTCGGTTCTATAATATGTTCTCTTGAAAGTAGCCATCAACTGAGACCTCATGAACCTCTTCCTCAGGAGGTTCACGCTCTGTTCTCTCTTTCATTCCGCTGTTGGAAATGAATACGTTGATCAGATCATTTGGTCCTTTTAACAAGTGGTTTCTATTCTCTCCTTTTGTTTGCCTACAGATCCTGCCATAATTGACTGATGGGAAAATAGACTCATGGGTCTGACATCACCCCCATAAACCAACACTTGAATAATTCAACCTATCAGAGCCCTGGTTCTTGTCCAGAAAAATTTCAGCCCCAAAGCAAAAGATTTCTCTAGAGGGAAATGCTCACCCACAAACAGGTAAGAAGAAATAGTGAAGTTGACAAAGGACATGATTGTGCTTATTGTGTCGGTATTTTTGGTAATGTGCTTCATGTTCTTTTTTTAATTAGTCATATGATGCAGCCCTTTTCTTTCCCCTGGCTCTGATCGCTAACCCTCAATTTAGCAGACCACACTTATGCCAACTGGGATAAACACTCCTTCTAAAAAAATTTTTTGGTCAGTGGGCTATGTTTTTAAATGTCTCAACTGGTATTGTTGACTTCCAGAGGTTCTCAACCTGTGGGTTGCGACCCCTTTGGGAGCCGAATGACCCTTTCACAGGGGGTGCCCAAGACCATTGGAAAACACATTTATAATTACATATTGTTTTTGTGATTAATCACTATGCTTTAACTATGTTCAATTTGTAACAATGAAATTGGGGGTCACTACTAACATGAAGAATTGTATTAAAGGGTCGCGGCATTAGGAAGGTTGAGAACCACTGATCTACACCAAGAACAGACTCCCTCCTTGATTGCGATATTGATCCAACCAATGCCTCAAAGTTCATAATCAAATAGAAATTGCCTCAGCCTAGCCAGGTGGCTTAGTTGGTTGGAGTGTAGTCCCCTGCACAAAAGGTTGCAGGTTAGATTCTGGTCAGGGCACATACCTAGGTTGTGGGTTCAATCCTGGTCAGGGAACATATGGGAGGCAACTGATGTTTCTCTCACATCAATGTTTTTCTCTCTCTCCCTTCCTCTCTCTAAAATCAATAAACATAAACTCAGGTGAGGATTCAAAAAAATTGTCTCAGATAATAGATTGTATGGAGCCAGATGACAAATTCCTTAGAATACAACCCTCAAGGGTGCAACCCACAGAAATCAGAATCATATGCTACCATGCAAGAGAAAATACCCTATAGGCAATCATTTATTTATTCACTCATTTCACATGTCATAGAATTTACTTATGTAAGTTTACAATGATTGTGGTGCAACCTTACTGTGAAAGAGTTTTATTGTTTTTTTACTTTTAATTTTTATTGAATTTATTGGGGTGACACTGGTTAATGAAATTATACAAGTTTCAGGTGCACAATTCCACAACACATCATCTATCTGTACACTGTGTTGTGTTCACCACCCCAAGTCAAGTCTCCTTCCATCACCCTATACCTTCCTCTACCTCCCCCGAACCCTGTAACATTTAGAACATTTTCATTCCTTCTCATACACATTTAGTTAATCCCTGTTCCCAAATCCAGTCCCCAGCAATCACCAATCTACTTTCTGTCTCTATAAATTTGCCTTTTCTGGACTTTTCATACAAATGGACTTTCACTTGCCATAATGTTTTTGAAGTTCATCCATGACATAGCATGTGTCAGTAGTTCATTAGCTTTTCTTGCTAAAAAGTATTCCATTCTATAGATACAACACATTTTGTCTATACATTCACCAGTTGATGGACATTTAGGTTATTTCCAGTTTGGGGCTTTCATGAATATGCTGTTATGAACATTCAAATGTAAGTTTTTGTGTGATATATATTCTCATTTCTCTTGATTTGCTGGGTTATAAGACTTTTACAATTAACTTTTGAGAAACTGACACTGTTTTCCAAAGGGCAGAACCATTTACATTCCCATCAGCAATGTATGAGGATTCCAATTTTTCCACATCCTTGCCAACATTTGTTATTGGCACTCTTATGTATCATAGTCAGTCTAATGGGATGAAATGGTGTATTATTATGATTTTAATTTCCATTTCCAAGCATCTTTTCATGTGCTTGTTAGCCACTCCTGTACTTTCTTTGATGAAATTTCCATTTATTTCTTTTGCCCGTTATTGACAGGGCTGTTTGTTTTTATTATTGAACTAGTGGCCCTGTGCATGAAATTCATGCACTCGCAGGGGAGGAGGGGGTCTCTCAGCCTAGCCTGTGCCCTCTCACAGTCCGGGAACCCTCGGGGGATGTCTGATTGCCACAGAGGCAGGAGAGGCTCCCACCACCACCACTGGGCTTACCAGCCATGAGCCCAACTTCTGGGGGAGCGCACTGACCACCAGGGGGCAGCTCCTGCATTGAGTGTCTGCCTGGTGGTCAGTGCACATCATAACAACCAGTCATTCAGCTGTTTGGTCGATTTACATATTAGCCTTTTATTATATAGGACCAGTGGCCCAGTGCACGAAATTCATGCAGGGGGTGGTGTCCCTCAGTCTGGCATGCATCCTTTCCAATCTGGGACCTCTCAGGGGATGTCCAGCTGCAGGATCGGGCCTAAACTGGCATCGGACATCCCTCTCACTATCTGGGACTGCTGGCTCCTAACCGCTCACCTGCCTGCCTGATCACCCCTGA
>NW_006288721.1:11372-14367 GCF_000327345.1 Myotis davidii
CAACTGTCCCCCTTAGCTGGCCTGCTCACCCCTAACTGCCTCCCCCCCCCGCCGGCCTGATGGCCTCCAACTGCCCTCCCCTGCCAGCCTGATCACCCCTAACAGCCTCTGCCTCAGCCCCGCCACCATGGCTTTGTCCAGAAGGACATCCGGAAGGTCTCCCAGTCTAATTAGCATAGTACCCTTTTACTAGTATAGATTGTTGCCATTCTTTGCATAGTATGGATACAAATCCTTTATCAGACTTGTGTTTGGCAAATATTTCCTCCAATCTTTTGTCTTTTAAATTACTCAGTGGTTGAGCATTGACCCATGAACCAAGAGGTCACTGATTCTATTCCCGGTCCAGGTACATGCCTGTGTTTGGGCTCGATACCCAGTGGGAGGCATGCAGGAGGCAACCGATGGAAGTTTCTCTCTCATCGATATTTCTCTCTATTCCTCTCCCTTCTTCTAACTCTAAAATTTAATAAAAACATACTTTAAATTACTCAATAGTATGTTTTGAAGTGGAAAAATTTTGAATTTTGATGATGTCCTATTTATCAGTTTTTTCAGTTATACACTATGCTTTTAGTTGAAAAATAACTAGGAAAATATGGTAGAAGTTTTGATCTCAGAAAACTTTGCCTAACACTGGATCTAGAAAATGGTTTTCTAAGGTATTTATTGTTTTAGCTGTTACACTTAAGTCTATGATCCATTTTGTGTTGATTTTGTTTTGTAGGTTATTTTTGCGTGGGTTTTTTTTTTTTCTTGAGTTGATTTTGTGTATGGCATGAGTTGTAGGTCTAAGTTCATCTTTTTGCATGTGGGTACTCAATTGTCCCAGTACGTTGTTGAATAATTGCCTTAGCAACTTTGTCAAAAATCAATTAACTATAAATACAAGATTTATTTCTGGCTCTGATTCTGTTTCATTAATCTATGTATCTATCCTTATGCCAGGACCATTGCTCTAGATCTTGATATGAAAAATTATTAATACTTTCTGTAAGCCAATGACTCCTAAGAACTTGAAAATGATAGCTACAGAAGTAGGATTCAGACAAGTACTTGTATTTTATTTATTTTTTAATCCGTATCTGAGAATATTTTTCCATTGATTTTTAGAGAGAGTGGAAGAGAGAGGAAAATACAGAGAGAAATATCGATGTGGGAGAAACACATCTATTGATTGCCTCCTGCACATGTTCCGACCAGGGTCTGCGCCAGGGAGGAGCCTGCAACCGCAGTATGTGCCCTTGACTGGAATCTAACCCAGGACCCTTCAGTCCCCAGGCCACCGCTATATCCACTGAGCCAAAATGGCTAAGGCCAAGCATTTTTATAAATGATTCATAATCAGCACAGTAGACCTTTGATAAGGTATGTTGGATTGAGGTGATCCTAATCTTAAATTTCAGTAATTCTAATCTATAATAATAAAAGCATAATATGCTACTTAGACCAGACAGCCGAACAACCTTCCAGATGTCCTTCTGGATGACCTTCTGGGTGAAGCCGGGACTATGAGGGCCAAGGCAGAGGTTACGGCTGCGAGGGCTGAGCCCCTTGCATGAATTTTGTGCATTGGGCCTCCATTACATCTATAAATATGCCATATTTGTAGTGTCACAAATTCTGTAGAGAATATGAAACATTCATTGACTGTCTTCACAAGACTATTTAGGGTGGTAGCCAGTAGATTGCACCACTTTTCATTTAAAGTTGGTCCTCCTCCTTCTTACCAAAACCAAGCCCAAAAATACATTTGTAACCATGACCATGCCAGAAATATACTGACCATCGCGTAACAGTCTTTGTAGTAGTCATTAGGTCTGTTGACATTCTGATCCCCCTCTCCTTCCAGGCACATGTAGGATTGTGCTTCCCTGGCCTCCTTGACGTTAGTCATGGTCATAACTTGAACTGGCCAACAAAATAAGTGATAGGTGGGTGCCAAGCTGGTGTGGCTCCGTGGTTGACTATTGACCTATGAACCAAGGGGTCATGGTTTAATTCCTGATTAGGGTACAGGCCCTGGTTGCTAGCTCAATCCCCAGGAGGGGGTATGCAAGAGACAGCTGATCAATGATTCTCTCTCAACACTGATACTTCTCTCTCTCTCTTCCTCTCTGAAGTCCTTCCTCTTTGAAATATATATAAGTGATGGGTGGAAGTTTTAACTGCCGGGGTGGATTTCACCAAGTTCCCTATTCCTGTCTCATAAAAGTGTGACCAGATGGAGCCTCCATCAACCTGCCTTGCTGAGTGCCCAGCAGTATCCCCCTGACAACCCATTTTAATCACTGTAGCTTGAGCAAGAAATGTTAGTTGTGTTAAGCCACTGAGATCTCAGGGATGGTACTGTAACATAACCCAGCTTATTACAACTGCGAACAACCTATACTTTTTTTAAAAAATTGTTTTATTGCTTAAAGTATTACAAAGAGTATTACATATGTCTCCTTTCTTTTTTCCGCCCTTGACAAGCCACTGGCCTCCCCTACCCTCCAGTGGCTTATGTCCATTGGTTATGCTTATATGCATGCATACAAGTCCTTCTGTTGATCCCTTACCCCTCCCCCTCCTGCCCCCCAACCCTTCCCAGCCTTCCCACTGTAGTTTGACAGTTTATTCGAGGCAGCTCTGCCTCTGTATCTATTTTTGTTCATAAGTTTATAATGGTCTTTATTATCCATAAATGAGTGAGATCATGTGGTATTGTTCCTTCATTGACTGGCTTATTTCACTTAGCATAATGCTCTCCAGTTCCATCCATGCTGTTGCAAATGGTAAGAGTTCCTTCTTTTTTACAGCACACAAACTATACTTAATGTGAGATCACTGCCTACATATCTGTCAAATCATTGGTTTGGAACCTGTTCTAGGATTGGGATCCAGTCCTAGCTCTGCCAAGCAGCTCAGGCCCAGCTCCTCTGGTCAGGTGTGGGTCCAGTAACCCTTTAAGATGCACACATTTACCCACTTCACAAAGGAAAGAGAGTGTTCT
>NW_006288721.1:14494-21737 GCF_000327345.1 Myotis davidii
AGAGCTCAGGACAGAACAGTCAACCCTGGAAGGCTTTAGTCCAACTCAAACGACAAAGTCCTGGGCCTGACTCTACAGTGAAAAATGAAATTGAAAGCTGTGACTATGTCCTTGATTAGGAGAATAGTTAAGTGTCTGGCAAATTCCTAGCAAGTGTCAGAGCTGGGAACTGACCAAGTCTCAGTCAATGGAAACAGGGAAGCAGAAGTCACATTCCCATTCACACACAAATAATTTGCAAGAGACCTGCGGGGTAACTAGTTTATTCAAACTGTCGGACAGAGCTCCCACCATGGGAGCTGAGCTGTGGGGCTGAACTGGGTGGGGGTGACCAGATATCAGAAGGTAAAAGGAACTCAGCTGAGCAGCAGGAGCAGCATTAGGGCCAGGCCAAGCAGGAGAGGCCAGGCCCCATAGAGCCCCGCTCCGTTCATGGCCTCAGCATAGAACCTGGCCACCTCCTCGTTGGGGTTGCCCTGTGCCGGGTCAAACCACATCTGGATGCAGCGGCCACTGCCTCGGCTGTAGTTGCTGACTTTGTAGGAGTGACTCCAGATTTCATTGCACAGAGCAGCAGGCGTGGGGAAGTAGAAATCAAAGCGGTGGCAGGCAGCCTTCACCGGGCACTCATTAGACCCTGTGGGAGGATGGCAGGCCTTTAGCCATTGGGCCCAGAACTCTCTCTGGTTCTGCCAACTTCACAACTCTATCCCTTCATATACCCATCTCACACCCCCACTCTCCCCCCTCTCACCCCACCCACCAGGCTCTCACCTGAGGTCCAGTTCCAGCCCTTGTGCCAGTTATTCTTGCAGGTGTAGGAGGTGCGGCAGTCTTCCCACCAGCTCTCACAGTCCTCTTTGCACAGGGGCACGTCCAGGATCCGCTCTCTGCGCCAGCTCTGGTTCACCTGAGAGATGTCAGTAAGGGAAAAGGATCAGGCTCAGGATTCTCAGTAGCCCAGCCCTAAAGAGCCCCTGAGCTGCAGAGGCAGGACGAGGAGATGTCTGGGAAGCAGGCATGGGGAGGAACTCATACCTCCTGGATCCAGGGCCCCAGGTTGGGGGAGCACTCATACAGGCAGGTGTCCTGGATAAAGTGGCGCTTGCAGGCGGGTTTCATCGGGCCGCAGTGGTCCCAGTTGAATCTGTACAGGTAGGAGACATCCTTATGGGCTTCCTGGCTGGTGTTGACAGAGCAGCAGGCGTTCTTCTTCCAGGGACTGCACTGGGTGGGGAAGACACAGGACAGTCCCAGGCCCAGCACAGAATAGCTTCACAGGCTGCTTCTCCCATTTGAACCCTTGGTCTCCCAGTGCAGCTGGTCTTTCAGGGAAATAGTTGCTGTTGGGGGGCCCTCTCTTGGGGAGATGTAGTCATTACAAAATTAATTCAAATCTTTATTGAGCTTATTCTTACTCTTAACCAAACACTTTTCTAGGAACTGGGGACAAAGCAAGAAAAACTTCTCAAGGATAAATGCTTTGGAAAAAAATAAAGCAGGGGAGAAGAATGGGAAATTGCAATTTTGTAGAATGGTCCAAGTAAGCCTCGTTGATTTGGTAACAAAGACCAGGAGGTGAGGAAGCAAGTTACATCAATTCTAATCTCAGAATAGTTCTAATTAAATAAATACAATGGAACCTCGGTTCTCAAACTTAATTTGTTCAGAAGACTGTTTGAGAAATGATTGTTAGAATACCGAATCATTGTTTCCCATTAGAAATAATGTAAATTCAATTAATCCACTCCAGACCTCCAAATGACTCCCTGTTTTAAACTTTCTTATATAAAGTACATGTCTAATGTACTGCTTAATCTATAAACACTTCTTTTCTAAAACTTATCAAACCACCCCCTCTTGTACACCCTTAGCAACATCAGCACTATTTTTTTTAATTTAATATTTTTGGCCCTAACCGGTTTGGCTCAGTGGATAGAGCCTCGGCCTGCAGACTGAAAGGTCCCAGGTTCGATTCTGGCCAAGGGCACGTACCTTGGTTGTGGGCACATCCCCAGTGGGAGGTGTGCAGGAGGCAGCTGACCAATGTTTCTAACTCTCCTGCTTATATGAATGTATATAAATTCTTTGGTTGAACTCTTACCTGCCCCCCCCAACCCTCCCCTGCCTTCCCGCTGGGAGTTTGACGGTCTGTTCCATGCTTCTTTGCCTCTATCTATTTTTGTTCATCAGTTTATAATGTTCTTTATATTCCACAAATGCTGAGAAATAAGCCAGTCAGTGAAAGATAAATACCACATGATCTCACCCATTAGTTTTTAGAGAGAGTGGAAGGGAAGGAGAAAGACAGAATGAGAGACCCATTGATTGGTTGCCTCCCACACGTGCCCCAACCAGGGCTGGGATCAAGCCTGCAACCATGGTCCCAGCCCTAGATCTGGAATTGAAGCTGGGACCCTTCAGTCCCCGCCTACCCTGAGCCAAGCCAGCAAGGGCTGCATTAGCACTGTTGATGGTCTTTTTATGTTTTAAAATTGTGCCAATCATCATTTTCCGCCAGCAACAAAAGCGTTCTTCTCTCCTTTGTTTGTTGCCTGAGAGCTGCTTTTTGACAAGCTGAGGTATCTGCATGAAAGGGTTGTCAGGTCTCAAACTGAAGTTTGGTTCAACAACGGAGACATATTTTCACTTGGTCTAAAACTGAATTGTTCAAGATGGGAGACGTTTGGGAAACAAAGTTTGACCGTACTCAATACATTCTTATTGAATGAATGGAACCGATGGCCTAGAATGTAGTATAAACAAAATAATAAAATGTGCACTTAAAGTATATATATAGGCTGAAAAAGTTCATATCAGTGCTGCTAGGAGTACCCACGTTACACCACTGCCTGTAGTCAGTCTGCACTGCCTGCTATTGCTCAGTCACGCACAAGCACAACTGGGACTGAGATAATTACCTGCGGATGAGATCCAAACGGACATTTACCTATTGGAATGCATATTACAAGTGACTTCCCTTTGTTTTGTTTTTGTCTTTTAAATATATTTTTATTGATTTCAGAGAGGAATAGAGAGGGAGAGAGCTATAGAAACATCAATGATGAGAGAGTACCATTGATTGGCTGCCTCCTGCACACCCACTGGGGATCAAGCCCGCAACCCAGGCATGTGCCCCTGACCAGAATCAAACTTGAGACCCTTCAGTCCGAAGGCCGATGCTCTATCCACTGAGCCAAACCAGCTATGGCCCAATCTAAGAAGTCACTATGTGCAGTGTATACTTCATCCTCTCAGATCCTCGGAGAGGTTGTTCCCAGTCTAAACTGAAATCAAAGTCAACCTCTGAGCTCTAGCCATTTTTGGCTTAATGAACAGAGCATTGTGGGCTGTGGACTGAAGTGTCCCAGGTTTGATTCTGGTCAAGGACACGTACCTTGGTTGCAGACTCAATCCCTGGCCTTAGTCAGGCACATGCAAGGAGGGAACCAATCGATGTGTCTCTCTTGCATAGATGTTTCTCTGGGTCTCTCCCCCTCCCTTCCATTCCTTCTAAAAATCAATGGGAAAATATCCTCAGGGGAGGAAAAACAACAACAATCAACCCCTGGGAGGGGTCTCCCCAGTGTCACTTCCCAGGCTCCTCTCTGGGCCTGCTTCCTGATTTGTGCAAGACAGAAGCCCAACAGCCTAAGAAGCTGAGCTGTTGACAATGTATTGGCAACACAGGCGCAAAGTTTATGTTAAACAAATAGCTGCCAGATTAGTTTTTTTAGATTTTTAAAAAATAGATCTCTCAGATTGCTAGTCCTTTTGTTTTTTAAAAAGCAGGTGGGGGGGAGAGAGAGCGAGAGATTTGTTATTCCACTTATTAACGCATTTAGTTGGTTGATTCTTGTATGTGCCCTGACTGAGGATCGAACTCCAAACCTTGGCATAGCATGGGGACAGTGCTCCAACCAACTGTGCTACCCGGTCAGAGATTAGATTTTTATTCTGATGACAAAAATCACACAGGGAGCCCAGCCGGCATGGCTCAGTGGTTGAGCGTCGACCTGTGAACCACGAGGTCACAGTTCGATTCCTGGTCAGGGCACATGTCTGGGTTGTGGACTTGATCCCCAGTAGGGGACATGCAGGAGGCAGCCAATCGATGATTCTCTGTCATCACTGATGTTTCTATCTCTCTCCCTCTCCTTTCCTTTCTGAAATCAACAAAAAAATTATATTTAGAAGATCACACAGGGAAGAACAAATTACAAATGACAAAATGGGGAGTGAGATGTGGGCTGGGAAATGTGGCAAATGGGTGCCCACAGTCCTTGGGATGCTTAGAATCTTAGGTTTCCTCCCAGGTCTCCCAATTACCCTGACTGCCTCTTTGAAGTCTCCCAAGGGTCCCCTGGAGCAGAGTTTAAGAACCAGCACTATAGCCTGGCCAGTTGGCTCAGTGGTTGAGCATCGACCTATGAACCAGGAGGTCACGGTTGGATTCCTGGTGAGGACATATGCCCAGGTTGCGGGCTCAATCTCCATCCAGTGTGAGGCATGCAGAAAGCAGCTGATCAATGAGTCTCTCCCATCACTGATGTTTCTATCTCTCTCTCTCCCTCTCCCTTCCTCTCTGAAATCAATAATATATTAATGATAGAAGCTTGAAATCTTAAAAAAAAAAAAGAACCGTCACTATAGACCAAAGTCTGTCTAGGTCCGAAAATCTGTCTCCTCAGGCATAGAGAGGGTTTAACCTTTCATTTCCGGCTTTTTTTCAACTGAGTCAGTTCCTCCCCACAAACCACCCCTCCTCCACCTCGGTCCACCTGCTCATGCAGCTTGTCCTCCGGGCTTGGCTTTTCCTTGTGGTGTTTGGCATTCATGCAGACAATGAGAAGCTCAGTCCTGGGCCCGGCTGCCCATACTTCGGCCCCCCACACCAGAAGGAGCCACAGCTGTGTTGTCATCGTCCGAGCCATGTCAGTCCCTGAAGGAAGAGCTGTAGTCAGTGACACCAAGTAAAGTGGAAGTGGGGCCTCAAGGTATATGAACACATCCCAGTAGGTGGAGCCTCCAGGAAGTTTACACCCTACCCCCACTCCTCAGTCTTCCTGGCCTCAATGAGGGGTGGGATCAGAAGCCACCTTCTGGGAGAGTTCTGGGTGGGGCCTCCCTGACTTCTCCACGTGGTCATGAGAAACAAGTGATACATACACTAAGCCTAGGGGTGGGGTGGGAAATATGCAGAAATAGCTAGGAGATAACATAGGTCCCAAATCCTTTGTTCACAATCTTTTTTAGGATTTTATAAAAGGTAACACAAAATCAGGTAATAGGATTTACATACACTCAGCAATCAGGCACACACTTTGGTGAAATAGTTACAATGGTGGGATAAATAAAAACTATAATGGGGGGGGGTGAAGACACATTTGTAATACCTTAACTAATAAAAAAAAAACAACAAAACTATAGTAACCTCACATTAATTCTCAGGACAGATTTTTTCACAGCAAATGATTTTGTGTAAAAGTTTACAATATCTTCATTTTAGGGCTCCAGATAAACTGCAGACCTATGTGTTGTTTTTTTAAACAAAGCCTCGGTTCCACCTGGCCAGGTAGCTCAGACAATTAGAGCATAGTCTCCATATGCCAAGGTTGCGGATTCCATTCCGGTCAGGGCACATACAAGAACCAACCAATGAGTGCACAAATAACTGGAATGACAAATCAATGTTTCTCTCTCTTTCTCTCTCAAATAATATTATTAAAAAGTTTGGTTCTAGCTCCTTCCAGCCTATCATTTGGCCTCTCCCAGAGCCCATGTAGCCTGAAGGAGGTCACAGGGTACAGAGGTTTGGTGGGTAGGCATTGGCAGCCGGCTGGACAGTCCCTGGGGGAGGCTCCTGAGCCTCCGACAACAGAGGTGGCCTCCACTCAGCCTTTGTGGCACCTCAATCCTCTAGCCTCAGACACTGAGTTTTGGGCGGTAACTGTTCCCTCAACCTCCTGGTCAGCAGATGCCTGGCCCTCCTAAGACACTCATTTCCCACAGCTCCTAAAGCTTATGCGTCCCCTGCTCACTAAGTTGCCTCGCCTCCACATTATACCCATCTCCTGTAGAACTCGGGTGTCATGCCTGGGCCTCATGGACAGGACCTGAGTTGAGTAGCCTCTAGGCCAGGGGTGATTTTACATCGGGTTTATATTTCGTGACCTTCAGAGATATGCACGAGCTACTACTTTCATCCGTCAGCCTACTCCTATTACGAGACTTAACAAAATTCATCACTGAGAACAAAGATTCACAAGCATATGTGGATGAAATCAAAACGCTGGTCAGATCTAGGAAGGCAGGGAGTGTCAAGGCAGAGGCATAGAAATTGCTTTTGCCCTCTCTCGTCAATCCACGTCTATGGTCTTTAAGATAACTTGTTATGTAAAATTATTTATTTATCTAAGATGCACCTACACGGAATTTATCTAAACAATAAAAAAGTCGATATTAAGAAAAAAAATTGTAAATGGAAGATTAAAAGAGAGGGTTTCGAGTGCCAGCAAAAGTTACTGGCGTGCCATGTTTGGCACGTGTGCCAGGGGTTGCCCACCCCTGCTCTAGGCTGACTGCCCAGCAGGGTTCTGGGAAATGTAGAACTGACTTCCCACCTAGCTCTCCTCCTTCTCCTCCTCCCCTCTCCTTCCCTCTGTCGACCTAAGAAACATCCAAACCTCTTGAGAATTTTGTAAGAGTTCATTTGAGTCAGAGGATATGCCTAGAAGCAAGATCTCAACAGAATGAAAAAAATGCTTTGAAAAATAAATTCGAAGTCTTTTATGATTAAGGTGGGAAGGTAAGAAAGGTTACATGAAGGTGGAAGAAGGCAAGGTGGCGATCAGATTACCTCTTACAAACTTTAGAAGGGGGGTCTGAAAGAATTGTCAGGTATTATTAGAAGGAGGGGTCTGAAAAGGGCATTTCAGAGGGTGTTAATCTAGTTACACAGAAACAAGGAACAGATTTGCTTAAGGCAAAGATAATCCTTTTAGTAAAGAATTATATGTGCCTGGGGCATGACTAACCCACCATGACCTGCCTAGTTAGGAATTCATCAGGCCACCCTGTGAAGTTACTTTCCATAGAACCCCCCTGTTTTGTCCACACCCCATACCCCTCCACAACCATATTCTGCTACTCTATTTATTCCAGTGTTCATTCATTCTATCATTTGCTAACTCATTCATTCAGGACCCAATCTGTACTCTGGGGGACCGCCAGGTGATTCTCT
>NW_006288721.1:21803-22329 GCF_000327345.1 Myotis davidii
AGGGTTTCCAATCAGCCTGCCCACAATCCCAGCCCTCACATTCACCTCCTACTTGATCTTAGGGGGAAATAGCTCAATTATCTTGAGGCTTAGTTTTCTCATCTGAGGATTACACATCTGGGGAGGGGGCGCTATGGGGAGGAGACCCCAACACATGCTGGCCAGCTGAGCACAGATTGAGGCATCAGTTGGGCACAGTTTGAAAGGTGTGCTCCAAGTCTGGGACCACCCAAGACTAACTCTGGGATCCTCAGGTCCGGAGCTCCTTCAGCTTGGGGCCCCTGTGCCTTCTCTTTGCTGAGGCTCTCATGGGGCAGCTGATGTAGAGTCCTGGCAGGGGGGTGAGAAAGCCCTTTCTCCAGGTTCTGTTGGATCCCACCTGGTCAATCAGTAGCTTTTCTTACTGTGGCTGCTTTCCAGAGCCAGAGGCCTCTCCCTCTCTGAGCCTGCTCCGTCCCTCTACAAACCCCTCCTCTTTCCTAGGCTCAGCTTCAGCTCTTGGATCAGGTGTGACCCCACCAACAAC
>NW_006288721.1:22365-25740 GCF_000327345.1 Myotis davidii
ACACACACACACACACACACACACACACACACACACACACACATACACACACACACACCACAGGGCCCCAGACTTAAAGCACTGAGAGCTCGGTGCTCTGCAGAAAGGCAAGAGCTCGGGGTTCTAGTTCGGGGATGGACACTAACTTGTACTTTAACCTTGGGCAGGCCCTGCTCTGCTCTGGGCCTCCGTCTCCACTGCTGGAATCTCTGCACTTTAGGCAAAGTGGACCCTCGCAGTCTAGCAAATCCTTTAACTCATGCTGGGAGTACCTGTGATGGGTGGGGAGTGGCATACCTGGGAATGGAGGTGGCTCTCGGTGCCGCTCCGGCGTCTGCTCTGCTTTCCAGTTCCTTGCCCTTGCCTTACTTCAGGAATGGCTGGGGTTTAGTAGCCTAGGAGACGGGCAGTCAGTCAGGCAGTGGGAATGTGGCCCAGGAGCGGAGCCTGGGATCGGGCGAAGGCCACTCAGCAGTTAATTATTGTCACCAGCCAGGCCTCCATGGGGGTGGGGGAGAAATAATAATAATAATAATAATAATAATCCTATATAATAAAAGGCTAATATGCAAATTGTCCCCTCGATGTGAGTTTGACAGGGAGTCTATGCCGTGCAGTGACCACCCGGGGGAAGAGGGGGCACAAAACATGGCAGGCATCGGCGGGGGCGCGCCGGGGCCTCCTGCCCCCCGATTTGCATGAATTCATGCACTGGGCCTCTAGTAACAACAACAACAACAACAACAATAATAATAATATAATAATATGGGCCTAAGGCCATTCCCTAAGCCCCACTTACCCCATTTTCTTCCAAAAACTCAGATTTGATAAAACCGTGCAGCAGAGTTGCTGGGAACCTTTAACAGGGGTGGGGATCATCTGGTCCATGGGCCATATAAGACCCAAAAAGTCATTCGGTCTGGCTCTTACCAAGGCATTAGGAGTGAGTTAATTAAATGTTTGACCAAATATAGCAGGCTAATATTTTTTTAAGCAGGCTAATTTTTAAGCTGATAATTTTGTATGGTCCACAAATGATGTTATAAATATCCAAATGGGCTTTGGCAGAAAAAAAGGTTCCCAGGACAGAACCAGTTGCAGGGCAAGGGCTGGAGTGCAGGCTTCTGACCTCCCAGTCAGCTGTACAGAGCAAAGAGCTCCCATGTTCCCAACTTAGCCACCAACTCCTCCAACCTCATCAATCCCATAAAATCCTTTACCTCCAGTTGCAGAATCACAGGTGTTCACTTGATAGCCAGAGCCTCAGTTGTTCTAAAATTCCAGCTCTCCTGCTATGTCCTACTCACTCACCCACCTACACAGGTACCCCTTAAAGATTTTTTATTTATAATGATTTGAGAGAGAGAGAGAGCGAGAGAGAGAGAGAGCGAGAGAGAGAGAGAGCGAGAGAGAGAGAGAGCGAGAGAGAGAGAGAGCGAGAGAGAGAGAGAGAGAGATCAATTTTGTTGTTTCACTTATTTATGCATTCATTGGTTGCTTCTTGGAAGTGCCCTGACCTGGGATCAAACAGCAACCTTCGTGTATTGGGACAATGCTCTAACCAACTGAGCTTCCTGGCCAGGGTTACACAGGTATCCTTTCTACAGCATCAAAGAGTCTGGTCTAATTTAGATCCCACCATTCCCAGCCAAGGAGAGAAGCCTTCCCTTTTTCACTACCTTAGGCTGTGGTGATATCACTGGTGGGGGAAGAGAAGAGGGAAGAGCAGACTTGGGCAGGAGGAAATACTGAGCTTGGTTTTGTCAAGGTGCCTGCGGGCCACCCAGGGGAGGGTGGTTGCAGAGGCAAAAGCCCAAGGGAAGAGTCCAGCTTGGATGCAGATGTGGGAGCCGTCAGCCTGTGGATGGCAGCGGAAGTTTAGGAAAGATGGAATCCCAATACCTTCTGGAAGGTCACAGGTCTGGGTCCCTGGAGCAGGAGGGGGCCGGAGAATCAGAGGAGGCAGATGGATTTGAAAGGACTTAGCTTGACAGGCAGGCAGACAAGGTAGGGGGCCAGTGGAAAACAAAGGCAGGTGGAACTTAGGCAGGGGCAGACACCGCAGTTTGAGCAGCCTAATCACAGAAACCAACCATGCAGGAATAACAAAATGTTTTTAGACAGGGAGTGGGAAGTATGTGGAAATAGGGAGGGGTTGCAACAATAAAGTGAACTAACGCATAGGAACAGGGAAAGTTCAGGTCCATTGCTGGGCAAGAACAATGGAAGGAATCAATCAGGTGGCTACACTACAGGAGTAGATAGAGAGCAGGATTGTAGCAAAAATATACCCCTAGACGACAAGACTTCATAGGCAACCCATTATTGGGCCCCCTGCCCGTGCGAGGAGTCTGAATCTTCTTGCAATAATTTTTCCGCGTTTTTGCTTAAATCTTCTGGTCTGAGATCTCATTCTTTGGCTTCAAGAGATATGACCCCAGGACAAAAACCTCGGCTGGCCATTCCAGTTATCAGATTGTTGGAGGAAAATCAGCCAGGCTGATTTTTTTTGTCCAGCCAGCCTTATCTGAATCCTGTGACAGCAGCCTGGGAGGGTTAAGCTCTCTGAAGATCTCAGCAGGCAGAGGGCCACTGGAGCCCTCAGGCTCCCTCCTGACTTCACAAGCCCAGCTCAGCCTTCTCCTGATTAGAGAATGACCAGTGAAAAGACCTCAGGATGGGACTTGCTCCTGCTCCTCATCCTCCATTCCTGCCCCAAGAGCTGATCATTTATGGGCTTTCAGCTCCTCCACCCCAGGCATGAGGTTTGGTCCCTGAGCCAGGCCCTGGGCCCTGAGGGCTTCAGAAGTGACCAGGGGAATGGATGATGAGTTGAAGTGAAGCTCTTATCTGTGGGGAGTCCCTGCCCTTATTGAGCCTCAGGCCCTTGTTCAAGGTAAGAAACATCCAAACCTGTAGAGAATTTGTATGGGTTTATTTGAGCCAAAACAGACAACAATTGCTGGGAAGCAAGATCTCAAACGCTCTGGAGAATGACAGTTTTGCAGTTTCCATTATGCATTTGAAATTAAGGAGGGAAGTAAGGACGATTACCTGAAGGTGAGAGAAAGCAAGGTGGGACAGGATTACAGGACAATTCAAATAGAATTGCAGGACAGATAAGTTAAGTGGATGGTTACCACTTATTTCAAAGGTGTTTTAACCCAGTTACACAAAAACAATGGCCAGAGCTTGCTTAAGGCAAAGATAAACCTTTTACTAAAATGTTATAGGCCTGGGCACAAATATCCACCATGGCCGCCCCCCCGCCCCCCGCAAGTTAGGAATTTATAATCAGATCACTCTGTGAGGTTACTTTCCGTAGAGTTCTTTTTTCCTTCCACACTCTGCTCGGAATCTGGGGTCTGGGTTCTG
>NW_006288721.1:25899-26572 GCF_000327345.1 Myotis davidii
ACAGGTCAAGCAGTCACCTTGGAGCCAATCCCAAGAATGTCCACCTAAACTGGAAGCTTAATACCAGCAAGATTAGTCACACAAAGATAACAGGAAGATGCTTGACCTGCACAGCTCTGGGCTCTGGGCTGGCGGGAGTGGGGGTGGGAGAAACCAGAGCTTTTCCTGAGTGCCAGCCCATCATATAGGCAATGGCTGCTCACTCATCCTCACAGCTGTGGGAAGGGGGGGCTCGGATTCAGATCTGAGTGTGATTGCAAACCTGGCTTCCTTCACAAAGAAAGGAGAGCTCCGTGAGGGACTCGGGGCCTCAGCCTTAGGACTGCAGATCCAGTGCTTCTCCAGGCCTGTTTCGTACCCTGGCCCTCTCAACTTCCTTCTTAGCCATCTAGAAATTCTGCTTGCGCCTCTGTTACCTTTGAGCCTTTGCACTTGCTGAACCCTCTCCCTGGAGTGCTGTTCCTCCCACCGTCTTCTGCTTGGCAAACATTACTCCTCTGGAAGCCTTTCTCTCACCTCTCTGGGCTTTCACAGAACTGCACCACACTCTGGGCTTCCCAATAGCAAAGCCTTAGCAACTTTCTTTCTTTTTTTTTCTTTTTTTAAAATATATTTTATTGATTTTTTACAGAGAGGAAGGGAGAGAGATAGAGAGTTAGAAACATCGATGAGA
>NW_006288721.1:27090-29563 GCF_000327345.1 Myotis davidii
TAGGGGACTAAGGGGTTGTGATAGCCCTGACCGGTTTGGCTCAGTGGATAGAGCCTGTGGACTGAAGGGTCCCAGGTTCGATTCAGGTCAAAGGCATGTGCCTTGGTTGCGGGCACATCCCCAGTCGGGGGCGTGCAGGAGGCAGCTGATCCATGTTTCTCATCGATGTTTCTAACTCTCTATCCTTCTCCCTTCCTCTCTGTAAAAAAATCAATAAAAAATATTTTTTAAAAAAGGTTGTGATAAGAAGGTGCCTCACTGCCCCTTTGCCTGTCTCTTCTGAAGCCCTGAGGGCCCAGGGCCCTGGCTCAGGGGCCAAACCTTATGCCAGGGGTGGAGGAGCTTAAAGGTGTTCAGAAGTCATTTTAGGAGGAAACTATAGGTTGAAATCTAACTGACTAGAGGGGAAAAGGCTGCAGAGGATAAAAGAACATTCTAGGTCTAGAACACAAGGAGGGAATTGCTGAAGTTAAGGCCCCAAATGAAAAGTGAGAATGGAGCTCATATACGAAGGTGGAAGGGGAAATAATTTGACATGTAACCTAAATAGAGGGATGGCCAAGGCCTCCTATGCCATTAGAGAAGTTTGGTTTTTACAGCAGATACCATTGGAAAGCATTAAAGGGTTGGTGAGGAGCTGTCATATAACAAGACCTTTTAGGTGTTTGTTTTTACTTTTTAAAAAATGTCCATTGCATAGTAGAACTGATGGCTGAAAGTGTACTGATAAAGAGGATATCTGCAGTTCTCAAAGTATCTCCCTACAACATACATATTAATTATAAAGGGTGGGGGGAGTGGTAAAGAAACCTGGAAGATGCAATATTAACTAAAAGATAAGTTAACATCATCAGATGGGCAAACCTGACACCATGTGGCTCCTGTTATGATGCACCAAGAAGGACAGAGTATTTATTGCTTTTGGGATATTTGTATCCAGAATGCTCAGCCTCAATCTAGTGATGAGGAAACAGATAAATTCAAAATGAGGGATATTCTACAAAATAACTGGCCCGGCCCCAGCCAGTTTTCTCAGTGGATAGAGCATCGACCTATGGACTGAAGGGTCCTGGGTTTGATTCCAGTCAAGGGCACATGCCTGGGTTGCAGGCTCAATCCCCTGTAGGGGGTGTGCAGGAGGCAGCCAATCAATGATTCTCTCTCATCATTGATGTTTCTGTCTCTCTCCCTCTCCCTTCCTCTCTGAAATCAATAAACAATAAAATAAATAACTGGCCTGTGCTTTGCAAAATTGTCAGTGTCACGAAAGAACCTCCCTTGCTGAAATATCCATCAGTAGGTGACAGAATTAAAGGTAACATATACATAGAATGGAATATTGTACAGCAATTAAAAAGTATGAACTAGATCTCAACAGATTAATATGGAAATATTTCAGAAACCATGTTCTCATGGTAAGGCACATGGCATATGACAACTACACCTATCAACTTAGCAGAAAATAAAAAGTTTGATGCCATACTGTGTTGACAAGGCTATGAGGAAATGAACACTCATATTTTGCTGGTGGGGGTTACATTGACACAATCCCTGCAAAGTTAAAATCCATATTAGAAAATTAGAAATCCACATACTCCTCTTCTGGAATTCAAGTATAATATTCTACTATGTACAAGATTATTCATTGTTACATTTGTCATTTTAAAAACTATATTTTTATTGATTTCAGAGAGGAAGAGAGAGATAGAAATGTCAGTGATGAGAGAGAATCATGAAAAATCGGCTGCCTCCTGCACACCCGCTACTGGGGATCCAGCCTGCAACTAGGGCATGTGCCCTGACCCCAGACAACGGGGAATCTAACCATGATCACTGGCTCATAGGTCGATGCTCAACCATTGAACAACACCGGCTGGGGTATTTATTGCTTTTTGAAAAAGGAAATAATGCAGGTGTTCATCATTGAGACCCCTCCACCAATATTTCCATCCCAGACCACATCTGGTAAGAGAAGGAAAGGGAAAGAAACTTGTTTCCCACCAGAAGCCTGATAAGGTCATCCATCAATTTCTGCCCACCTTCCCTCCACCAATCCTCTGGTCCCCTTGTGATGCAAGAATGATGAACTTAGCCCCAGTCTAAGGGATTGATTTATACTCCCTGCTTGCTGGTGAATTTCAAGCTAGTCCCAGTCCTTCTTTGGTTCTCTCAACAGGAATGATGAATCAATGAGGCATGTCCCCCTACCGCCCCCTCTACCCCAGGACTGACTCACCCCACCCTTGGCAACCCACTCATCCCCAAGTTATTTACGAGACACAAGACACATGTGGATCTCTCTATTTGAATAGGCTGTCACAGCATAAGAACCAGGGCATTGTGAAGTCTGCTAATTGAGAGAGCTGAGCTGGACTGAGCCCAGGTCACCCAGGGTGGGTGCAGGTAAGGAAAATGTCCAGGGATGAGTAGTGGAAGCAGTTCAGTCAAGGAGCCAGAGTTGCAGCATCAGAGC
>NW_006288722.1:0-1377 GCF_000327345.1 Myotis davidii
AACTTATGAGAAGATGTGACCGGTTAACCCTTTCATAGGGTTTGGGGAAGACTTTTCTGAGGAGGCGACATTTCCAACACATCATGCAAACATACAGATGAAGATGGAAATGTTTCCTGATATGTTCAGGAATTTACCTCAAGGTAATTACACACCTAGAGGTTCTGGAGTTCCTAAGCATTATGAGAAATTGTGCCAACAATGAGTTTTTTTCTACTTTTCAGAAAATATGTAGAATTCCAAGACAATAGGCAGAAATTAGTAGTTTGGAGTCTTTGAAAATTTAAAGCTTCTATTTAACCGAAGGTCTCATAACAGTGATGCAAAAAACTTGGATTGGTAGATGATATTTACAATAACCTGCTGAAAAATTGGCATCTAAAATATATAAAGAAGTCTTTGAAAATCTTAAGGAAAATAAATCAAATGTAAATGTACAAGGAATGTGGCAGACATTCTCAGAAGAGCAATCTCAAATGACTAATAAGTATCTGAAAGTATAAAAGACCTCACCAGTAGTTAGGGAAATGGTAATAAAAAGCACTATGATTTACCACTTCACACCAAGTAAACTGACAAAAATTATTAAGTTTTACAATACTAAGCATTGTTGGGAGTATTCATTGGAACAAAAAATTTGTCAAGCAATTGAACAATACCAAAGACAACTGAAGGCATGTATATTCTATAACATGGCCATTCCACTTTAAGGACATACCCAATCAACATTCCTGTACAAGTAAACATAGAAGCATGATAAAGAATGCTCACTAGAATTGTTTTTTATTATAAAAAATTGGGAACTACCTAAATTTCCAGAGAATGGATAAATTGTGTTATTTGCATACGTTGGTATGTTGTGCACCCATTAAAATGAACTATTCGTACATGTACTAACATAGATAAATTTCAAAAATATATCATTGATTTGTTTCTTCCAGGGAGGGAAACAGGATGATTAGGAGTCAGAATTGAGAGCAGTATTTTTGGGGTTTTTTTATGCTTTTGGAACCTAAATTTTCATCAAGTAAATCTATTAAACAACACAATTTTTAAAATGTTGAATAATAAATGGTGAATAATAAAAATGTTGCAGAGGGCTGGTATAGAATTTTCTATAAGTTTTAATGCAGACCAGTTAAAAAACTACCACATCACTACTGCTCCCCTCATCGTTTATACCACCAAAACTCTCCTAGTTTAACTTTATCTAGATAGAGTCCAGACTCCTCAAATAGCTTCTCAGCCTGGCCACTGCACTGCCTGGGAAACAAAGCTCTTGGTTTCTTCCATTATTTGCTTCTGACAATAGAGACAATAGGGGAAGAACAATACAGCAAGGCGCAGTGAGGTATCAGAACCTATCCAGGTGGGAGA
>NW_006288722.1:3822-5445 GCF_000327345.1 Myotis davidii
ATGATCACTTCTGTAGTTCATGATATTTGTGGTAGGCAGAATCCTAAAAGGCATCCCAGTGAGCCTCACCATTGTATAGTCTCCTCCTCTTTGATTGTAGCTGTGTTAGAGTAGGCAGATAGAAAGATATGGGCAGGGAGAGCCGGGGGAAGGTAGCTGGGGCTTGTAGGAAATAAGTGGGAGATGTGACAACCTGAAAATAGTCAATGGACATGTAGGCCCCTATGGAGCAGGAAAGATTCAGAGCCCTCCATAATGTGGTCTAACTAGTGTCATAACACATAGATGAAGGAGCCTTTTAGCTTATTAATCCTTTTTTTAGAGAGAGAGGAAGTAAGAGGGATAGAGAGATAGAAACATTGATGAGAGAGGAACATCATCAATAGGCTGTATCCTGAATGCCCCCTACCGGGGATTGAGCCCACAACCCAGACACACATCCTGATCAGGAATTGATCCAGGGACCTCCTGGTTTCTGGGTTGATGCTCAACTTCTAAGCCACACCAGCTGGGATAAGGATGTATTTTTTGAGACAAGAAGAAGGGTGCGACTTGCTCCTTGCCTAGGGGTGTTCCAGCCCATGGGTAGAAATTCTCTAAACTCCCAAATATCAGTGCACTTGGTTCTGTCTCAGCCAGATGACCTGCCTGCTCAGGGTGCTCTGTTCGGTTTTGGCTGGCTGAGTTGCCTGCTCAGGTCCCATCTCTTTCCTACAAATAAATCCTCACCTGCTTTTGCTGCCATTTGTAATCTCTTGTTTGAATTCATTTCTACAAGCAAGACTAGCACTGTGGGCCTAGAGTACTGTCTCTGGCCAGAGATTATTCCCAGCCAGAGACCCCCATTGCATACTGTTCTCATTTGGTGCTGTGGCTCAGCTTTCAGATTTCAAAAGTGTAAGTCCTCTGATCACAAGGTCAGAGAAGAGGCGATTTTGCTCTGCTTTATGTCCAAGATTGTTAGGGAAAGGCAGTAATTGTAGTTAACTGGGGAGAAAGGACTGTGGGCGAAAAACAAAAGCAACACTGAGCATCTGATGATGAACTAGTGCTGAAGACAAGAGGCACAGCTTCCTTCTGATCTATGCAGCGGACACCCTCAGGTCCCCCTTGAGATTTGTCAGAGCCATATAAGGACTCCAGAATACACTTGTACTTAAACTTTGATCCAGCTGGGGGGGGGGGGGCTGCATATGAAGGTTGGCCACCTAGCACTCTGGGTCCTCACAGTCGCTTTAGACAGCCAGTGAGAGAAACCGAAACACGTAAGAGGAGTGAGGATGACCAGCCTTGGGGACCCCCTTCCAGAACCAGCACACTTTGACCCACTGCAGTGACCTCTTAGGGATTTTGCTCACAGTCATGACTTCCTCACACCCACATTCTGGATTATTTTGTCACACCTGCCTTGTTATTATTTAATATACCTTGCCAGCTCACCTGGTCTTCTGGATCTACATTCTGACCATCCTGCCAATGGAGCCCCTTTGGTCACACTAACTCTGGGCTGCATGGGACTCAGGTCTCCATTACTCCACCCTATCGGTTACTGATCCCTGACTTTCACAGCTTAAGAGCTTTTCCTGATATCTAGAAAAGGCAGGTGGGGGCTGTAAGAGATCC
>NW_006288722.1:5484-7026 GCF_000327345.1 Myotis davidii
TCTTTGGAGTCACTCCTGAGTCTAGGCTCCCCACCTTTCTTTTGAGTAAACATGGCTTCCTTCATTTCTTTAGGCATTTAACATGCATGAGACCAGGGAGGCCCAGAAATAAAAGTGCAGGGGAAATAATTCAGACTAAGTGACAACTTTCTCTTTCCTCCAGTGCCCACAACTAATGGGTTACATTATTTTTCTCTCATTATAAAACCTACTGGAAGCATGATCAAACCCATCTTTAAGCCAATTAGCTGAAATAGCCATGCTTCCATTTTTACAAGATCATGGGCTCTGGCAAGCCCAGAAGCATATTTTAGGGAACAGTACCAGGACGGCAAGAGTAGGGGTAGATCCCACAGGAGTCCACTTTAGAGAGGTACAGAAATTATGGAGATGACATCATACGAAAAATAGAGAGGGCCTCCTTGTAGGTCAGCGCATGGACCATGAGGTAAGGCATACTAGTCTGAGGTCTATGGTGGCTAGGAGATAGGGATGGCTACTCCTCAGCAGAGAAGAAAAAGTCCCCTGCCTGACAGAGTAATCCATACTCTCCATAACTAGTCAAATGGAGATCGTTGGTAAGCCTGCCCTCATAATACAGACAGGGTACACAAACGCATGGTAAGGCTAGCTAGTTTGAGGTCGGGAGTTAACTAGTATTTTTCTTCTTTAATCTCATACAGATGGGAAATACCACCTCTATTCTCTAAGACTTGCCTTTGTGATGCATTTTGAAAAAAATGGGATAAATTTGACCTCCAAACTCTAAAAAGAAATAGATTCATCTTTTTCTGCCACACAGTTTGAGTCATAAATTAGAGGATCATGAAAAAGGCAGTCTAAATTACAGTACAGTTTCACAACTTGATTTATTTTGCTGCTGACTGAGCAAGTGGACAGTGGTGCCCTATGTCCAAGCTTTCATGGCTCTACAAAACGAACCTAGCATATGTAAAGGCCTCAAACTAGATGCTGCCATGCTTGCTGTAATGACCCATGGTCCCAAACCCCATCTTACTCTTCAGGGAGCCCAGCCCCTCCATACCCAAGAATCTCACCCAAGGATCTCTTCCCATTACTAGAGACCATTGGACCTCAGGGTGTAATTAGAGTACAAGTTCCTCATACTATCCAAGATTTAATGACAATCAAGAAAAAAGTAGAAAGCTTCACAGGTGACCCTGACAAATTTATAAATGAATGGAGAAAAATCACCCTCAATTTCAATCTAACTTAGAGAGACATTAATCTCTTTCCAAATGAGGCATTAACTGGCTCTGAGAAAGATATGGTTTGCAGAATTGGAAGGGAATATGCTACTGGATTAAATGCCGAAAATCCGAAATACCCCTTGGGAAATGAGGCTATCCTTGGGATGACCCAAACTGGGGCTACGATTCTGAAAAAGACATACAGTCTCAGGACCATATGTTACATTGTTACTTCAAAAACTGAAAGGAGCAAAGGAAAAACCAGTCAATTATAATACACTAGGGGCCCGGTGCACGAAATTGGTGCACTGGGGGGCGGAGAGGGGGCGCG
>NW_006288722.1:7674-8457 GCF_000327345.1 Myotis davidii
TTCCGATCACTGTCAGTGGCAGGGGGCTTCTTCCTGCTTTCCCTTTCGCCTTCCTGCATTGTGCCTACATATGCAAATTAACTGCCATCTTGTTGGCAGTTATCTGCCAATCTTAGTTGGCAGTTAATTTGCATATAGCCCTGATTAGCCAATGAAAAGGGTAGCGTCGTACGCCAATTACCATTTTTCTCTTTTATTAGTGTAGATTGGCTATGATTGACCAGGAACATCAGGAAAATCCTACAGCCATTTTTAGAAAGACTGAGAGATAAATTCACTGACCTGAATCCCAGTGACCCTATGGCAGGGTGTATAGTGCTAACAGACAGATTTATAACCCAATCCACCTCAGACACAAGGAGGAAATTACAGAAATTGGGCGTGGGCTCGTCCACTCCCCTTGCTGATATTTTAACAGCCAGCACACTCCTTTACAGTGGAGACCAAGAGTAGGAGGAGAGGGCCCGGACAAAGGAGGAAAGTGAGGAGGAAAAACAGGCACAATTGTTAGCTGTATTATAAGGGTACCGGCCACAGCAGGGAAAGCTCCACCAATGCTCAGGCCAGGGACAAAAAGGCCCTCCTGGTGTTTGTCAACAATGCAGGAAGCCTGGGCACTGGAAATGAGAATGCCCACAGAAGGGCTCCTGTGGACCTTGCCCTCTATTATCACATGATAGGCCATTGGAAATGGGACTTACCTGAGGGCTGGAAGGCCTAAGGGTCAGATTCCCACTCCTTAATGACCTTGAATTGATGGGGCCCTCATTCTCTGTCAGCTCC
>NW_006288722.1:8470-11613 GCF_000327345.1 Myotis davidii
AACCATGGACATTACCTGGATGGAGCTAAGGGTCACCTTAGATGTGACAGGTAGGCATGTTAATTTCCTTCTTGATATGGAACCGCTTACTCTGTGCTAACTTCCTACTCTGGGAAACTTTTCTCACAAACCAGACAGGTAATGGGAATGGAGAAAAAAACATTTTCATACATTTATTTCTAACAATACCTGAATGCCTCACCCCTCTGTTGGGGAGGGGCATATTAACCAAAATGAGAACTAGTATAATCTTTTCTGGTCCTGAAGAAACAGTAAGCCTCTTAATGTTAGAATCAACAATTAAGATAAGCTATGAGGAAAACCTAGACTTAGATATAGATCCACAGGTTTGGGCAGCAGGCACACTGAGTTAGATTACATATTACAATTGGTCATGATTAGATTAAAAGATCCTACAAAATTTCCTCAAGAAACAGTGTCCCATTAATTCTAAGGCAAGAGCAGGCCTACGAGAAATTATATCCAGATCTAGAGGCCTGGTGCACAAAAATGTGTGCACTCAGGGGTGTCCCTCAGACCTGCCTATGCCCTCTTACAGTCTGGGACCCTCGGAGGATGTCCACCTGCTGGCTTAGGCCGGCTCCCTTGGGGATCGGGCCCAAGCTTGCAGTCAGACATCCCTCTGGCAGCCTGGCAGCCCTCGGGGGATGTCCATTTACCAGCAGGGAGCAGACCTATATAGGATAGAGGCCTGGTGCACAGGTAGAGGCCAGCTGGTTTGCCTTGAAGGGTGTCCCAGATAAGGGTGGGGGTCCCCACTGGGGTGCCTGGCCAGCCTGGGTGAGGGGCTGGTGGCTGTTTGCAGCTGGTCACACCACCTTCAGGGTGGAGGTCCCCACTGGGGTGCCTTGCCAACCTGGGTGGGCAGCTGATGGCTGTTTTCAGGCAGGCCATACCCCCTTTAGGATGGAGGTTCCCCACTGGGGTGCCTGGCCATTCTGAGTGAGGGGCTAAGGACTGTTTTCAGGCTGGCCAAGCCCTCCAGCGATGGAGGCTCCCAGCCTCTCCTTTTTTTCTTTTTTTTTTTATTCTGGGATTTATTTACCTTCTATAATTGAAACTTTGTAGCCTTTCGTGGAGCTCAGAGCTGGCCAGAGCAGGCGGGAAGCTTGGCTTCCTCCATCACCAGGGGAAACCCAAGCCTCCTGCTCGCTCCAGCTCCATGGCCATGGCCGACTGAAAGCAGGTATCTGGGGTTTATTTATCTTCTATAATTGAAACTTTGTTGCCTTGAGTGGAGCTCAGAGCCAGCCGCAGCAGGCAGGAAGCTTTGCTGCCTCCATCACTGGAGCAACCAAGCCTCCTGTTTGCTTCAGCTCCGTGGCTGCCGGCCACCATCTTTGTTGGGTTAATTGCATATAGTTGCTCTGATTGGCTGGTGGGAGTGGCTTAAAGCGTAGCAAAGGTATGGTTAATTTGCATGTTTGTCTTTTATTAGTGTGGATTCCTTGAACATGGCCTTTTAATCCCCTGAAATTCTCTCCACAGTACTCTTATTCTACCAATAAAGAGAAAAGATGGGAACTGTTGATTTGTTTGGGACTTAAGAATAATTAATGAGGCAGTAGTTCCTATCCACTCTCTTCTTCTAAATCCCTATTCTATTCTCAGCAGAATACCATAAAGAACATAATGGTTTTCAGTGCTAGATTTAAAATATGCCTTTTTCTGTATGCCATTAGACCCAGCCTGCCAATTTTCATTTGTCTTTGAATGGACAGACACACAAGGGTTTCAACAACAACTTACTTGGACCGTCCTTCCTCAAGGCTTCAGAGATAGCCCCCTTGTCTTTGGGCAAGCCTTAACAGAGGATTTAAAGGACCTATCTCTTGAGGGGGATGGACAGACCTTGCAATATGTTGATGAACTTATCGGTTCCACACTGAAGAATTAAGCAGGAACATTTAATCCAGACTTTAAATTTTTTGGCAGAAAGGAGATATAAAATCTTTAAGGAAAAGCACAACTCTAAAACAAAAGTTAAATTACTTAGGCTTATTTCTCATACCCAAAGAAAGAATTTTATCTCAAGAGAAAGTACAGACAATACAAATATACCTGGACCTATCATGGCTAGACAACTAAGGGCCTTTTGGGAGACTAATAGGATGTTGGAGAATGAAGAAAAGGTCAAACTCCTGCATAATACTCTATAGGAAATATAATTTTGGGGAAAAAAACAGGAAAGGGCTGTATACTGGTACTGTTGTGCTTTCTACTTCAACAGCTTTAAAGTTCTGGGCACTGACAGTTGGATACCCTACACTCCAGTAAAGATGTATTCAGACCCAGATAAAGAACAAACCATAGAATCGTCCTCCAAAACCAGGACAATAGAGCCATTAGAAGATTTAAAACTACCCTTAAAAAAAGGAGTTACCTTTCAAGAAAATTTCACAAAAGATACGGATTAATAACAGGATTTTAAAGCAGCCTCTATTATAGCTTGTTGCTTTTATAAGTTTGTTTTATAGTGTTTGACCCATGCATGCGGCTTTGTACTTTTCCTTTAGGCTAGAACTAGAATTCTCTTAAATGTCTATATAATCATTCCCTTCATTTGCTTTTTCATCTACACACCACCAGACACCCCATTTGAGGCTTGCTTTAATCCTTTCTATACTCTATGTTGATCAATCCCTTCAGGTACAAGATAACATCAGAAGCCCCATCACAAAAATCAAGGACTTCAAAAACAGATATAAAACCCCTGTTGGTGGAATCCCCTCACTTCCACCATCCTCCAATGGACAACTCCTTTTATCCTAATACTATTGGGACTCTTAATAACCCTAATTTTAGACCCTGAATTCTAAACACCCTTTTCTCCTTCGTTTCACAATTATATTGGCTCAACGATTTCACCCAGGCCCAGAAATACCCCTATCCTCTTTTGATTAGCCCATGCCACCAAACCCACTAGGTCAGGCTGCATAATGCTTCTACTCCCCCCTAACCAGCCGCTCCCAGACAGAGAGTAAGGGATATCTGGCCAACTCACCTTTATGTCCAGATTCAGTGGGGAGCAGCTCCAGAAGTCAGAACTATGCCCTTCAGCCTCCCAAATGAATTTGGCCTATGTCTCTTGAGGGGGAAAAGCCTGGGAGCAGCAGCTGGGG
>NW_006288722.1:12578-14594 GCF_000327345.1 Myotis davidii
GCTCTGCCAGGGGGGGAGCCCACGAGTGCTCGGTGCCTTCCTGCCCAGGCCCAGACGGGCAACACTCACCCACTTCGCTGACGGCGAAGGAGCAGGTGTAGCCGGCATAGATCTGGGACGCCCCGCGCCCGGGGAACTTTCCAGTTATTCATAACTGGCTTCATTACAATGGTATAAGCCTCCCCACCCCTGAGAAAAAATTGCCAGGAAGCTGAAATTTAGATGAATGCCCTGTAAGTCTGGTGAAGTGAGGACATGTCTGTCAGTGACACCTGGGAACAGGTCATTGGCCAGAGTAGGCATGACCACTGCAAGTTTGGGAAGATTTCTGACACATAAGGTCCTAAACAAAGGAGTTCCCTCTCTTGGCCCTTGCTCTCTTGGGACTCTTGTTGCAGGGGGTACACACTCTGGCTGCTGCATTTGCCCACACGGCCTACGGTCATGTGGACCCCACACACAATGGACTAATGGACTGCAACTAGCCTGCTGCTGTACCAGACCCAGCTGCATCATGGAATGGAAACTCTGAACTATGGCTCTGTTTTTGCTCTGTCGAATCCTCAGCAGCAGATATTCCAGGACTGTATTAAGAGGGAGGGCCTTAAACACCAAGGTATGTAATTCCATGAAAATAAACTTTCTACCACATCTCATTCTCCATGGGGCCTCCAGAAATGCTTATTCCACCAGCACCACAAGAACTCCACTCACATTAACATGGAGAAAGGCCATCCATGCATTTCTCTAATAACAGATGGATCTGAAAGAATGCATGTGGGGCTGACACTTAGAATGGAGAAGGAACCCATTAACCAAAGTGGGTGCCAGCTCTGAGGAGCCACCAGGTATAACTACTACACAAGCAAACAACAATTTTCTAACCACTGGACCCCAGCATGGGCTGGAGTGTTGCAAATTCACCCTCTGGAGGAGCACTGTGTTTAGAGTGACCATAGGCCCTTGTAGGCTCTCAGAAATGCTATTTCTCCCAGCTCTGGCAGCTCCCCTCTTTTCTTCCTGGGAAGAAATATCACAGCCTAGAGCAAGAGTGTCAAACTTGCTGCTCACAAAGAATATTTGTGTGGCCCAGCCAATATAACAGTATGTAAGAAATGTTTTAGTAAAAATTTCATAACTTGATTTTTACAATATCCTGTTATACATAACTAGAGTCCCGGTGCATGAATTTGTGTATGGGTGAGGTTCCTCGGCCTGGCCAGCAATCAGGGCCAATGAGGGCTGGGCTGATTGAGGCCTGTCAGCTGGAGGGGAGGAACAGGGCACGGGAGGTTGGCCACTGGCCCCTGGTAAAGGGACTCATCCACCACCACCCATCCCTGGTTCCCTGTCCCAGCCTAGGGCCTGAAGGCCGCCATGGGGTTGGGAGAAGAGATGACGGTTGCCGGGTCAGGCACAGAAGGAATGACGGTGGATGCTGCTGGTTGGCCATGGGAGGTTGGCTGTGGGAGCACACTGACCACCAGGGGGCAGCTCCTGTGTTGAGCGTCTGCTCCCTAGTGGTGAGTGCACATCATAACGATCGGGCGTTCTGATCATTCTGGTCTTTCCGGTCGTTTGGTCATATTGGTTGCTTAGGCTTTTATGTATAGACTAGTGGCCTGATCCCACAGGGTACACAAACCGGCATTGAGACAACCCTCTTGCAATCCAGGAACGTTGGCTCCTAACTGCTCACCTGCCTGCCTGCCTGATTGCCCCTAACCATTCTGCCTGTTGGCCTGCTTCTCCCCAACCCCCCTCCTGCCAGCTTGTTTGCCCCCAACTGCCCCCCCTGCCAGATTGATCACCCCCAACTGCTCCCACTTGCTGGCCTGCTCACCCCCACTGCCCTTTCCTATGCCCTGCTCACCCCCAACTTCCCCCCAAGCCTGCCTGCATGACCCCAACTGGCCCCCCTTGCTGGCCTGCTCAACCCCAACTTCCCCCACATCAGCCTGCTCACCCCCACTGCCATCCCCTACAGGCCTGATTGTCCCCAACTGCCCCCACCTT
>NW_006288722.1:17070-35782 GCF_000327345.1 Myotis davidii
GAGCCGGCAATCTGGTCATGTGCCCTTGACTGGAATTGAACCTGGGACCCCTCAGTCCACAGGCGTCTGACGCTCTATCCACTGATCCAAACCACCTAGAGCTCCAAGTCCCAATTCTTACCCAAACACCCATGTCCTCACAGCCAAGCAGGGGAAAAGCTCAGTATCACCTGCAAGGAAATTTCTTTTCTTCCGGGTTTCCCCCACACAGTTGAATGGCCCAGTAGTAATAATGGCACAAGTGGCATTCATACTCTGTGTCTCTGAATCTATTTTGTTCATCAGTTTATCAAGTTCATTAGATTCCACATATGAGTGAGATCATGTGATACTTGTCTTTCTCTGACTGGCTTATTTCGCTCAGCATAATACTCTCCAGTTCCATCTATGCTATTGAAACTTGTAAGAGGTCTTTCTTTTTTATTGTCATGTAGTATTCCATGGTGTAAATGTACCACATTTTGAGGTGTTTTTTATCCACTCATCTACTGATGGGCTCTTGGGCTGTTTCCAGATCTTAGCTATTGTAAATTGTGCTGCTATGAACATAAGGGTGCATACATTCTTTCTGATTGGTGTTTTGGGTTTCTTAGAATATATTCCTAGAAGTGGATCACTGAGTCAAATGGCAGTTCCATATTTAATTTTTCTGAGAAAACTCCGTATTGTTTTCCGTAATGCTGTGCCAGTCTACATTCCCACCAGCAGTGTACTAGGGTTCCCTTTTCTCCACGTCTCGTCAGCACTTGTCATTTGTTGATTTATTGATAGTAGCCATTCTGACAGGTGTGTGGTGATGCCTCATTGTTGTTCTGATTTGCATCTCTTGGATGATTAGTGACTTTGAGCATTTTTCATATACCTCTTGGCCATCTGTATGTCCACTTTGGAGAAGTGTCTATTTAGGTCCTTTGCCCATTTTTTAATTGGATTGTTTGACTTCCTTTTGTTAAGTTGTATGAGTTCCTTATTTATTTTGGATATTAACCCTTTATCAGATGTATCATTGGCAAATATGTTCTCCTCTACAGTGGGCTCAATTTTCATTTGGTAGATGGTTTATTTTGCTACACAGAAGCTTTTTATTTTGGTAGTCCCATTTGCTTATTTTTCTTCTTAGTTACCTTTGCCCTACGAGATGTATCCAAAAACATATTGCTACAAGAGATGTCTGAGATTTTACCACTTATGGTTTCTTCCAGGATTTTTATGGCTTCATGGCTTACATTTAAGTCTCTTTTTTATCCATTTTGAATTTATTCTTGTGTGTGGTATAATTTGGTTGTATAGTTTCATTTTTTGCATGTACCTGTCCAATTTTCCCAACACCATTTATTGAACGGACTGTCTTGATTTAATTGTATTAATATTAATTTAGCTTAATGGCTTGTGCCAATTTCTGTAGTCTCTATTCTGTTCCATTGATCTATATGCCTGTTCTTGTGACAGTCAAAGCCACTGTATTCAAAACCGCCACTGTTTTTGAATACAGTGGCTTTGTTGTATAACTTGATGTCTGGTATTTTGATCCCTCCAGGTTTGTTCTTTCTCAAAATTGCTGCAGCTATTTGGGGTCTTTTTTTATTCCAGATGAATTTCTGGAGAATTTGTTCTAGGTCTGTCTTTGAAGTATGCCATTGGTATGTTATTGGGGATTGCACTGAATTCATAGATTGCATTGGGTAGTATGGACGTTTTAGTGATGTTGATTCTACCAATCCTTGAATCTGGTATATTCTTCCAATTGTTCATGTCTTCCTCTATCTCTTTTTGTTTTTAGCATCCTGAAATTTTCTGAGTACAGGTCTTTTATCTCCTGTTTTTTTAAATCTGGTAGTTTTTGTGGGGTCTCTAGGGTTTTTATGTTCAATATCATATCATCTGCAAATAATGGGTTTTACTTCCTTCTTTCCAATTTGGATACCTTTTGTTTTTTCTTCTTGTCTGATCATTCTGGTTAGGACTCCCAGTACTTTGTTGAATAAGATTGGTCAAAGGGAATATCCCTGTCTTTTTCCTCTTCTTAGGGGAAATCTTTTAGTTTTTGCCCATTGAGCATGATGTTCACTGTAGGTTTGTCATATATGGATTTTATTATGTTGAGGTATGCCCTCTATTCCCACTTTGCTGAGAGTTTTTATCAGAAATGTGTGTTGGAGTCCTAACTGGTTTGGCTAAGTAGATAGAGCATTTGCCTATAATCTCAAAGGTCCTAGGTTCGATCCCACTCAAGGCCATGTACCTTGGTTGTGGGCACATACCCAGCAGGGAGTGTGCAGGAGGCAGCTGATCAATATTTCTCTCTCATCAATATTTCTAACTCTCTATCCCTCTCCCTTCCTCTCTGTAAAAACAATCAATAAAATATTTTTTTTAAAGAAAAAGTAATGGGTGTTGGATGTAGAATGCTTTTTCTGCATCTATTGATATGATCATGTGATTTTTGTCTTTCAATTTATTTAGGTGATGTATCACATTTATTGATTTGCGAATTTTACCAGCCTTCCATCAGTGATATAAATCCTACTTGGTAATGGTGTATGAACTTTTTAGGATAATGCTGGCTTCGTAAAAAGAGCTTGGAAGTGTTCCTTCTCTTGTATTTTTTGGAATAGTTTGAGGAGTATAGGTCTTATTTCTTCTTGTAATGTTTATTCACACTCCCTGGTAAAGCTGTCCAGATAGGGCTTTTGTTTGTTGGAAGTTTTTTTATTACTGCTTCAATTTTATCAGTTGTTATTAGCCTATTTTGATCTTCTGATTCTTCCTGATTCAGTTTGGAAAGATTGTATTTTTCTAGGGATTTTTCCATTTCATCCACATTGTCCAGCTATTGGCATATAGTTGTTCATAGCATTTGCTTACAATCCTTTGTATTTCTGTGGTGTCAGTTTTACTTTACCTCTTTCGTTTCTGATTTTATTTATTTTGGTCCTCTCTCTTTGTTTCTTGATGAGTCTCATTAAAGGTTCATCAATCTTGTTTATTTTTTTCAAAGAACCAGGGCTTAGTTTCTTTGATTTCTTGCATTGTCTTTTTAGTCTCTCTGTCATTTATTTCTGCTGTAAACTTTATTATTTCTTTCCTTTTAGTTACTTTGGGCTTTCATTGTTGTTCTCTTTCTAATTCTTTAAGTTGTACAAATAAATATTTCATTTATTATTAATTTTCCGTGTGTGTGTGTGTGTGTGTGTGTGTGTGTGTGTTGAGGTAGGCCTGTAATGCTATGAACGTACCTCTCAGGACTGCTTTTGCTGTGTCCCAGAGATTTGGGGTTTTGTGTGTTCATTTTCATTTGTTTCCAGGAAGTTTTTGATTTCTTTCTTGATCTCATTGGTAATTTCTTTATTGTTTAATAACAGTATGGAGTTTCCTCAAAAAACTAAAAATGGAACTGCCATTTGACCCAGTGATCCCACTTCTAGGAATATATCCCAAGAAACTATAAACACCAATCAGAAAGGATATATGCACCCCTATGTTCATAGTAGCACAATTCACGATAGCTAAGATTTGGAAACAGCCTAAGTGCTCATCAACAGACGAGTGGATTAGAAAATTGTGGTACATCTACACAATGGAATACTATGCAGCAGTAAAAAAGAAGGAATTCTTACCATTTGCAACAGCATGGATGGAACTGTAGAGCATTATGCTAAGGGAAATAAGACAGCCAGATAAAGATAAATATCACATGATCTCACTCATTTGTGGAATATAATGAACAACATAAACTGATGAACAAAAACAGATCCAGAGACACATCAATCAGGCCGTCAAACCTCAGGGGGAAGGTAGGGGAGGGAAGGGGTATGAGGGAGAGATCAACCAAAGGACTTATATGAAAGCATATAGGCCTAGACAATGGACACAGACAACAGGGGGGGTGAGGGCATGAGTGTGGGGAGGTGCAATGGGGAGATAAGGACACATATGTAATAACTTAATCAATAAAAAAATTTAAAAACAAAACGACAACAGCCAACACAACAATAGTCATCTGGTGTGAATGCCCTTTAGGAACCATAAATAAATAGGTCTTATAATAGAATTGCATTTTATTGGTCACAGTGCATAATATAGTTGTGTCTGATTGTTTAATCATATACACAAGTACAGGCACTTGATATTTTTCTAAGTCACTTTGGAACAAAAAGGGTAGTTAATCACTTTTTTTGCAAAAGAAAATCAAAAGTATACCTATTTTTTGTGAGATATACAAAAAATACATTTTTTAGTGTGCCACAGAATTTTAGTAGTTTATGTGCCATGAAGAAGTAAAAGGTTGAAAATCACTGCTCTAAAAACAGGAAACACATCTCCACTATGTTTGTCCATAGGACAGAGATGGACCTAAACAGACACATGCAAAAGAAATTACCCTGATGGACTTAGTAGCATGGAGATGAGGCACTGGGGGTTCTCTCACTGGGGACTCAGGTTTCTGGGCTCCAGTACCTCCGCTGGTCCATACCACTTCCATGGACCCCATCTTGTAACCTTGGGTTCCTGCTCAGGGCTGGATGTACTCTAATATCTGCTCTGAGTCATCAGCTGTGGGTACTGATGTGGTCACTGCATACTGTTCACACAACCACCCAGATACCATCATCAGGCAGGAGGTGTGAGGGCAGAGATGCTTCATAGAAAGCCTTCTGGGATGAAGCTCTACAAAACCAGAGGGGGACTCAGGTCACAGAGCCCACCCACACTTCCTTCCTCTCCTGGGCGTGCAAACAGAGCACAGAGAACCACCAGCAGCTCCAACCTGAGCAGCCTTCCTGGGAAGATGCAGCCACCCCTGCTCGTGCTCCTGCTGGCCTTTTTCCTACTCCCCTCGGCAGAGGCAGGTGAGTGGCCATCCCCACCCTCACAGGCCCAACCCATCCACAGTGGGCACAGACCTCCTGGCCCTTCTGCACATCCCTGACCCAGCTCTCCACCAGGAATCCTCAGGGTCTGCTTAGGAGAGAAGCCCAGAGCTCAGCAGACCCCACAGTTGGTGGGGTCACTGTTCCCAGAAGACTGCTGTTTCCTCTGCTCCATCTCAAGGCCCCTCAGTCCCTTTCTCCAGCTCTGCTTTTCTTCCAAGGCCTTTAGCAGGTCCACTCCCTAAAGGATGAGCCAGTGAGGTTGGCAGCCCCAAACTTCTCTGCTTTCCAGAATCCCACAGCACTGGCCTTACCAACCCAACTCCAGAGGCCCATTGGGGGCCAACATTTCAGGCAGTCAACAAACACTGGCAACTCCCCACCTGTCAGGCCCTGGGACAGCTCTGCAACACCTAGATCCCTAAGCCTAAATTTTGGACACTGCAAAGTGCACTGCCTGGACATCACAGCACCTCAGAGGCTTCAGAAGCTCACCCAACACCAAGCGAAGTCAGGAGAGGAATTTTTAGGAACCTGCAGATATTCTCTATCACTAAGACCATATTCTCACCTGCAACTATGTGGCAGGCCAAATCATAGATCCAGCCTGTTACTCTTCCCTTTTCCAGAAGAGAAAGTTGAGTCCCCCACTCCCCTGATGCCCTCCCAGCTCTATGCCACCCTAGGCTCCCAAGTGCCCAGCCGCATGAGTCATCAAGCTGATGCCAGCCTGGTGCACGGGGTGGGAATGCGGGGGCGCACACAAGCACAACAGAATTTTCCTTCAGGGGAGATCATCGGGGGACATGAAGCCAAGCCCCACTCCAGACCCTACATGGCCTATCTTCACATTGAAGACGAGGAGGAGGAGTCCATGTGTGGCGGTGTCCTTGTGCAAAAGAAATATGTTCTGACAGCTGCTCACTGCAATGGAAGGTGAGAGGCTGCAGCCAAGCTACACCTCCTGAAACCTCTACAGGGACCCTGTCCTCCCTCCCAGGAGCTACAGCCCAGGGCAGCTCCCCAGGCTCCTGGCAACTCAAGCCCATGAGACCTCATCAGAGAGGCCTCTGAGATCATGACGGAGCAATGAGAGGCTGGGAAACAGGACAGGTAAGCTTTGGGCCCTGAGAGTCAGAAGTGACAGCGAGTAGCACCGTGGAGAAGAGAAGTACCACAGTGGCCAAATAAAGCAGCGGTGGACCATGAACACATGCATTACAGTCAAAATCAAAACGCAAGCAATTTCATGATCTTTCCTAAAGGCAAGAGAGAGCTCCCACAAGCCCTACACTCCATGTCAGTGGGAACCAGAGTCACTCAGGCCCTGGACCCTATAACCTGGATATCCCTAGTCTGTAGCCCTGCCTTGCCCCAGCTGTCACTAGGGCAAGGCTCCTGCAATGTATCTCCTGTGACTCTACCTACCCCACCCCACACACACTCATCCACTCTGCTCTCTTTACAGGTCAATCAGTGTCACCCTGGGGGCCCACAACATCAAAAAGCAGGAGAAGACCCAACAGGTCGTCCTGGTGGAAAGAGCCATCCCGCACCCAAACTATAACAAGAGGAAAGTCTCCTATGACATCATGTTACTGCAGGTGAGGAAACCTCCTGCTGCGCTTGCAGTTTTGGGATCTCATTGTATCTCCTCTCACTGTGAACTGTCCCGTCCTTTCCTCCCATTCTGGCCACCTAACCAGTCCTAGTGATTCAGGTGTCCCTCAGGGTCCTGGCTCAGAGACCTCTCGCTGACCTGGGCTCCCTTGCCTCTTCCCCACCAGCTGGAGAGAAACATCAAGCAAACTGATGCTGTGAAGCCCCTCCGACTGCCCAGGCGCAAGAACACGTTGAGGCCAGGACAGAAGTGCACTGTGGCCGGCTGGGGGCGGGTCACAAGGAGGGGCCCTTACTCAGACACTCTGCAGGAGGTAGAGCTGACCCTGCAGGAGGATTTGAAGTGTAAACGGCGCTTTAATGGTTACAACAAGAACATTGAACTGTGTGTGGGGAACCCAGGAGAAAATAAGACTTCCTTTCAGGTGATACTGAACATCTGCCTGGCTTGGTTCTGGGGGGAAGGGTGTTTGGGTAGAAAGTAGGGCCTGGAACCCAGGCAGGGGGGTGGACTCCTTCACCCTCTAGGTTGTGATCTTTCTCCCCAGAAAGAAAAAAGGGGAGCCACCAGAGCAGGGAGGAATAGGGTCTCCAAGGGCCTACAAGGGCCCCTGGTCACTCCAAACACGGTGTGGATATCCCTAGTCTGTAGCCCTGCCCTGGGGAGGGCGATGTGTAACACTGTGGCCCAAGCTGGGGCAATGCAGTGAGATCACTATTCCCTGGGTGTGCAGAAGTTACACCTAGTGGCTCCTCAGAGCTGGTTAGTGGTGTCAACCCCACCTGCCTGCTCTTGGGTCCTTACACAGTAGGCTGCAGCTACAGTCCTGCAGCACCTTCATAGCCAGAGGATCAGGGACCCTGGGGGAGCAGAGGGAGCCACCACCGGGGGTGAAGTGAAGCAGTGACAATGTCCAGGCTGAGGGGCCCATGGGGACCAGGCTGCCCGCTTATCTCCCAAGTGAACACCATGCAAGGCAGCCTTCTCCGAGAGGGGCATGAGGTGACAAGGAGGGCAGAGCCAGGAGAACTGGCTCAGTCTTTCCTTCTGTCTGTCCACAGGGGGACTCCGGGGGACCTCTCCTGTGTAGAAATGGGATCCAGGGCATTGTCTCCTCTGGAAGCAAGTATGGGGAAGCCCCAGTGGTCTACACCAAAGTCGCCAGTTTTCTTCCCTGGATACGAGAGACCATGAAAAGCCTCCAACTGGGTCCTGCAGCTAATCCAGGATCACACTGCGGGGAGAGAGGGGGTGCCAGCAACTGAATAAATGTTTCTTAGCTGATGGGAAGAGCTGGGATTTTTGTTTATTCTTTGAACCTCATTCACGGCACCAGCTCTGCTCAGAAGGCCAATAGCACAATTTTTCTCTGTTCTACTTCCTCCTCTTCCCCTTCCCCCAGGACTCCCCCCGCCCCCCCAAACCCCATGCAAAGCTGTTACCAGCTCCTTCTTGGCCACACCTGCCTTGGCCTCCAGACTCCTGGCTGCCCCTTTTTCTCATCCCTGCTGACTGAGCATCCTCAGAGTCCACCAACCCTGTGCCCCACAGACCACACTGGTCTGAGCTCCCACTTCTGCATATCCCTCCCACCAAGGACACCCAGAGTGCCCAGGTTCCAGCAGGGCTGGTCACTGAGTTGCCACCCAGCTTATGCCCTGCAGAAGGTTACCCCATGTGTTGGCCCCATGCAGGGCCCTGGAGGACAGGGCGGCAGGGTGTCTGCAGAACACCTGGGCCCATCTCTCACTGGGCAGAGCCAGCTCCACCCTCACATCCAGCCCAGTGACCCCACCGCGTGCTCAGAGTCCACTGACTGCTGGCCACTCAGGAGCCTTAGTCCCCTGCAGCCTGTTCCTCACTGCTGGCCTCAAGGCTCAGACTGCGTGCTGGCCACCATGAGCTCTACCTGCCTTTTGAGTTAGAAAGGGCTGCTCTCTGCAGTAGGACTGGAAAGCAGTTTTTCCATCAATCAGTGAACAAATGCTGATTGTCCACCTACTAAGTGCCAGGCATTGAGAGTGTACAGTGAACATAATACAGGTTCTGACACCTGAACACAAGTGAAACTGACGGTGTTGACTTTTATCTGAATGGAATTTCCTCTCCTTCCTTCCCATGAACCCACAGAGCCCAGATCCCACGGGAGTATTTGTGTTTTATTTGTATTACACTCTGCTTTAGTTGTATCACTTGAGACTCTAGAACAGCATCGTGTGGGCTTTGGAAATGACTTTATTTCTTTCATTTCTAGACGTGCAACCCCCAAACTGTTCACTGGCTCATCCTCTTCACCTCGGGGAGAGGGCAGCAGGTGGGGAGCAGGCAGGGCAGCAGCCTCATGTCCAGGAGCCATAAAAGTAGCAGATATAACTGGTGACAGCATGGATGGACCAGAGGGTATTATGCTCAGGGAAATAAGTCAGACTGAGAAAGACCAATACCATATGATTTCACTTATATGTAGAATCTAAAGAACAAGTTAATGAGCAAACAAAATTGAAACAGACTCATAAATAAAAAGAACAGACTGATGGTTGCCAGAGGGGAAGGGGTTAGGGGGACCAGGCAAAAAAAAAGTGAAAAGATTAATAAGTACAAACTGGTAGTTAGAAAATAGTGACTAGGATGCAAAGTACAGCACAGGGAACACAGTCAATAATATTGTCATAACTATGCATGGTGCCAGGTGGGTACTGGAAATATTGGGGCAACACTTTGTAAAGTGTATGATTTTCTAATCACTATGCTCTACACTTGACAGTAATACAAAATAATATTGAAAGTGGACAGTAATTGGAAAATACAATTTAAAACACAGTAAACGTAGCAGGCATGAATGTCATTGTGATACTGTTATAATTATCCCAGTTGTTAATTAATTGACAGGAACGAAGCAAAGGGAAGGCCTGATAATATAGGCATGACATTTGTGCCAGAAACTGCAGTGTCACACTCTCCAGGTCTGTTCCCCAAAGATCATGGGGGAAGGGACTAGACAAAGAAAGAATAGAAGCATGCCCAGTAAGTCTGAATGCCATAGGGGAGGTGGTTACTTGTCAGCCACACCTGAGAGCAGGTCATTGGCCAGAATAGACGTGGCCCTGAAATGGCACCAAATCTGAGCTACATAAACTCCCGGAAAAAAGAGTTCCCTCTCTCGGCCTCTTGCGCTCCTGGCTCTCTTGTGGCAGAGGGCCTGCTCCCCTGCACTGGCCCACATGGCCCACACTCAGTGAGCTACTGGATTACAACCAGCCTGATGCTCTGCAGGACTTACTCCACCATGGAATGCAACCTCTGGGCACTGGCTTTGCTTCTAGCTCTGCTGAATCCCCAGCTGCACCTTTTCCAGGTCCAGTTTAAAGGAAATGAGAATTTTGCAACTGAGGGATATAACTCCATGCAAATAAAATTCACTCATTCACCTGTAGAAGTCTTAGAAAATTCCTTTTCTAAAGCTATCGTAAGAACCCTACCCCCAGCACTCAGTTGGGAAAGGCATCCCCCCCCCACTTCCACCATTGAGCACCCCATTTTCACCCATTAACAATTGTACAGAATCAAATGGCAGGACAATCCTACAATGTATTTGCTAATGGCAGTTAGAATCTGCCTCTGAACACCATTCAATTGGACATGGTCCTTCTCATTACCAAAAGATCCTGCCTGTGCACAATCCAATTCAAATTAGGGAGGCTCCCGTGGTCAGGAAAGTGGAGACTTGTAAGACTTATTTTTTACATATCAAAATGTATTTATCAATCACTTCTTTTAAAGTTTTTGTATTTAGAGTCATTGCTAGAAAGTCTTTACCCCCTTCTAAGTTTATATAGAAATTCATCCATGTTTATTCGCAGTGCATGTATGGTTTTATTTTGTACAGAGGCCCGAAGCATGAAATTCATGCGAGGGGCTTGGCCCATGCCGCCCCAGCTTCATTCAGAATGTCCTCCGGATGGCTGTTCTGCTGTTCGGTCTAACTAGCACATTAGCTCTTTATTATATAGGATATGTAAGTGTCTTACCTATTTGCATTTCATTCTGGTGGTTTATATGAAATATGACTCCAACTTAATATCTTTTAAAAGTGGCTTTGTCAACTCTGATTGGAAAATAAAACAAAGAATAAATATTTTCTAGTTGTTCCAATGTCATTTATTAGAAAGTCTATCTTTTTCCCAATGATTTGAAATGCTACCTTATTATAAATTACATATCTTTATGTACTTGGGAAAGTTTCTAGGTTTTCTATTCTGTTTAAAGGGCTTCTGTCTACTCATGAACCAGGAAAGAAGTTTTATATAATGTTTTTAATATCTGATAAGGCTTACCCTCTCCCTTACTGTCTTTTTTTCTTTTGTCAAAATTTTCAGAGCTATTCTAGCATGTTTATTTTCCACATATATTTTAGAAATTGTCTAGAACTTGTGAAACACTGGAAGAAAAAATGATATTTTTATTGGAATCAAATTAAATGCATCTATTAGCTTGGTATAAAGATATCCGAAATGAAAGAGTCATCTGGACAGTGCTGGAAGAATACTATTTGGCTTCCTTGTATTCATTCCCACTTCACAAAAGAGTAACTATTGGGACAGTCAACCCTCTTCCATTCTCATACACGTGGACAGAGCAGACCCCAACCTCTCCAAAGGCTGTGGCCGAGGCTTATAGGGGTCCATGGTTTCAGCTCCTCTCACTGACTCTACATGTACCTCAGCAGGGGGGCTGATTGTGCGCTGCTTTGACTCCCACCATGTATCTCCCATTCACAGGCTCTATTACATGACTGAAATGCTCTTTCCTTTTTAAATCTGGGTGAGGGCTTTTGATTGCCCCCACGGGGTAGACTAAGGTAGAAAGGGTACCATATGGTTACAAGGCCTAGGAAAAACAAAAGAATACATCTGCCAGGGTCGATTTGGAAGAGAGGCTCACTCTGCGGAAGCCACCATCATGCTGAAAAGAAGACTGAACAATCCTATGCAGAGACTACATTAGAGACCCTCACAGAGGGGAACGGACATGCCCACAGACATCTGGCACCAACCACTGGGCAGGCTATAGGCTTCAAGCCTCCTCTGCCATCAAGGGGAGCTGAGGGGAGATATCCACACTAAACCCAGTCCAAATGCAGATTCCTGAGCAAAATAAATGTTAGTTTTTTAGTTTTGTTAAGCCATCAGCTCTTTTGTCACTAGAACAAGCCCTCTTTGGCATCACTGCCACACCATTTGTCCATCCCTCCACCCACAGCCCTCACTATCATTACCTGATCACTGATGGCTTTGTCTCCTCCAGCAGAAGCAAGAAATCTCATCTCCACTACTGCTGACTCTCACAAAAAGGGGACCTCAATAAACAATCACCCAAACTTTCAAGAGAGAGCCAAGGAAAGGAGGGGTCCTTGTGTGTGTTATGAGATTTGGGTTCCTGGGGCTCAGGCACCTGCTACTGGTTGATGCAGCATCACGAACCGCCCTATCTATAGCCTGTGGTTCCTGTTTTCAGCTGGAATAGTCACCACTGAGTCAATCGCTGCCAGTGCTTATGTGGTTACTGAGAGGGCTGTAGGTGATAAAGGCCACAACACTAAAGAACCCTGGGCTCAGAAGACCAGAAGGAAGCACCGGCAGCTCTGACCTGTGCAGCTTCCTGAGGAGATGCAGCCACTTCTGCTCCTGCTGGTCTTTCTTCTGGCTCCCAAGGCGCAGGCAGGTGAGTGACTGACCCCCACCAGAAGCCCAGTGGCACTCACACAGCCCTGATCACATGCTACACTCAGGCACATCCTGGCCCTGGTCCATCCCCAGGCACTTTCTCAACTCTAGATCCCACCTCCCTCAAAGACCAGCAAGACTAATGCTGAATTAAAACTCAACAGGAATAGGAGGGCAGAGGGCTGCTCCTGAGGAGGGCCCATGGATGCTCTCCCCATCCCTTGCCATCTGGAAAGTGGGCTCTTTTTCAAAGACATTTGAAAGAAGGTTGGACACTAGAAATGAGAAATAATTCCACAGAAAATCACAACTTGGTGAAGGGACAGGCTTCCGTAATCGAAGCAAGGCCCACTAATGTTCTAACGCAATGTCTTAAAATCTATCCTCAATCTCCACCCCCTTCTCCAAGCTTTGTAAAGGAGCTGGGGATCCAGTTGATCCCAGAGTTGGTAGCATCCTGGTCCCCTGAGGCTACTTTGATCTCAAATTCTCTCTGGTAATCTTTCAGCCCCTATGTTCTGAATAGTACAAACCAGCAATGGCTCTGAGTTCGGGGAAAAGAAGGGAGAGAGGACCAAGGAACATGAGAGGAAGGATTTTCCAGGCTCTACAGGCACTAAATTGCTTGTTCCAGATACAAACCCCATTGCCCACGCAAAGCTGCAACAGGAATGAAGGGATTAGGATTGCTCTTCTCTTTATCAAAGGGAGTATCTCAGTCTTGTAGGTCAGGTCAGGAATGTTGGGTAGCAAGCCGGGAATGTTGCCCAAGGAACCTGCAGGACGTCTTCTTGGTTAAGGCTGATGACTACAGACATCACTATCTACCATCCAAGTCCTCCCCGCCTGCCCCTGTCTATCCCAGTCTTCCCCTCTCCAGCCTCTGGCTCCATGGGCACACCAGGCACAGTAGAATTTTTTCTTGCAGTGAAAATCATCGGGGGTCATGAGGTCAAGCCCCACTCTCGTCCCTACATGGCATTTCTTCGGATCAGGATTTCAGACAGAAAAAGATGTGGGGGTTTCCTTGTGCGTGAGGACTTTGTGCTGACAGCAGCTCACTGCTGGGGAAGGTGAGGAGCGCAGCCTGGGCCCCACCCTTCTGCAGGCACTGCACAGGGAACCCTCTTCTCAGGGGCTGCAGACCTAGGGGCACAGAGGAGCACTTCAGAGGACAGGTCAGCTTTGGAAAGACAGGGACAGGTCGATGCAAGTGGCCTGTTGAAGACTGGAGGGACTGATTAAAGGGGCTTAGGAAGGAGGCCAAGGTTGTGCCCTGAAGACCAGGGTACAAATGTGAGAAATTCACAGTTTTGCTTAGAGAAAGGCAAGCTCAGGGTGTGACTGAGCACCCAAGATCTGCTCCAGGAAATGACACCTAGGCTGAGCTGCCAACAACACAGGGCACAGGCATGCTCCATTACCAGCCCCAGCCCCTAGAATTCCTCCCCACTCCAATCCTGCACTGCCCCCAGCTGTCCTCTTTCCTTCCTGGCCCCTGGGCTGTATCTGCTGAGCCTCCACGTCCCTGGCTGTCTCTGTGCAGATCCATCACAGTCATCCTGGGCGCCCACAACATCAGGAAGCGTGAAAGGACCCAGCAGGTCATACCAGTGAAAACAGCCATCCGCCACCCAAACTATCATCCCAAAGTCAATGACATCATGTTGCTGCAGGTAGGGCTCATTGCTCCACTGGCTCTTGCACACCTTAAGCCTGGGGTTTCTCATCTCCTGTGACCTCCTTCCTGTCATCCTTCCCAGTGTGACCCCTTTCCTTGTCCCAGGGCTATGACTGTGCTAGAGTCCCTGGGCACTTGCTCAATGAGAACTCCTGTCCTCTGCCTTCAGCTGCAGAGGAAGGCTACTCTGACTGCTGCCGTGAGCCTCCTCAGGCTACCCAGGAGGGGAGAGCAGGTGAAGCCAGGGATGGTGTGCAGAGTGGCCGGCTGGGGGCGACTCAACCTGAACACCAGCACAGCCACACTGCATGAGGTAGAGCTGGAAATCCAACGAGATGAGGAGTGCATCTCTTGCTACAGACGCCGTTACAACAGAACCACAGAGATCTGTGTGGGGGACCCAGAAAGGAATCAGTCTACTTTTAAGGTGAGATCTCCAGCATCATCCATGCCCAGCCCTGAGCACACCCAAGCTTGTAGGCAACCTGGCGCAGTGGGAACTAGCCATAGCCCTATGTCCAATCTCTGGTCTGTCTCTCCAGGGAACAGAGAGGCTGTCCCACAGCCACTGGTGGGCAAAGGCTTCCTAGAGGGGCAGAAAGACCATCAGAGTCAAATGGAAAACCCCAGGCCTAGGGAGGAGACAAGGCCTGCCCTGACCCTGATCTCCCATGCAGCTCCTAACAGGGACCACACACCCCAGAGCAGCACGGAGGGAAGGCCAGGGGAAGGCCCAGCTCAGTGTTTCCTCTCTCTGCCCACAGGGGGACTCTGGGGGCCCCCTCGTGTGTGACCACATGGCCCAGGGCATTGTCGCCTTTGGGAAAAAAAATGGGAAACCACCTCGTGTTGAAACTAAGATCTCCAGCTTTCTGCCCTGGATAAAAAGAACAATGAGACGTTTCCAACTGCAGAGACCAGACTGAGGCACCCGGAACTGATCTATTCGTCTCCTCTGGGTGCAGCCCAGAACTGCCCTGTGCAGAGGGGTTGACGGGAGGCTGCCAGTCACTTAATAAACTTGCATCTCTAGAGTGGAAGTCACTGATTCCTCCTGTGTTCACCAAAACATGTGTTAATTACCTGCTGTGTGTGCGGCAACCATCTGTTCACATTTCCCATCTGTTAGCGCTTCCCCTTCATGGACCGCACCTTTCACCTCTAGAATAAAATTCATGCTGCCTTGCTACCCAGCTCCTCCCCAATACTCCTCCCAGTGCCAGCTCCCTTGCCGGGTCTAATGGAAGCTCCATCAGGAAAAGGAAGACATCTGTTCCCAAAAAGTGACCCTCTTCTAGGGGACCCTCTTATCTCATCCACATTGCCTTCCTACGTCAAGCCACACTTACACCCTACCCCACGCAGCCCCAATGCCAATATGCAGCATAAAAGAAAGTACATCTAATACATGGGTAAAAACTCAAAGAGAAAACTAAAGTGGGGAGACAAAGAAACAGCCCTCAAAATAAAGAAATGGAGGCATTTCCAGAAAAGGACCTAGATGAGATGAAGGCAAGCAAGTTATCAGCAGTTATGTTATAAATACGCACAAGGAACTTGGTGAGAACTCTAAGAAACTTAATTGGAACTTCGAGGAATTTATTTCAAACTACAAGGAACTTAATGAAGCCTAACATCAGCAGGTAAAATGATATAGATATTACGAATAAGAACCAGGCAGAAATGAAGAATACTATATCTGTCATCAAGAATATGCTGAAAGGGCCCAGCCGGTGTGGGTCAGTAGTTAAGTGTCAACCTCTGAACCAGGAGGTCTCTCACACAAAAATACAAAACACTTGGTCTCCTCCTCATTTTGAAAGTGAATGCAGGCCATGCCCAGGAGAAGAGCCAGGTGTGACTGATCTGAGATGTGGCTGGATGACTGCACAGAAGCTCCTAGCAGCCTTGGCTCCACTGCAGCCTGAGCTGCCCATGTCCAGCCCCACCTCCCCTGCTTCCCAGGCCCTCAGCTAATTAATTAGCTGAGGTAATTAATATCCCTATGTCCAATGAGGGATGTGTCAAGTGGGAAACCCCAAACCTAGGGAGAAGACAAGGCCTACCTTCAAGCCTTAATCTTCAGGGGAGATCATCGGGGGACCTGAAGTCAAGACCCACTCCCATTCCTACATGGCCTTCATTCACATTCAAGATGAGAAGTAGACCACATGTGGTGTGTCCTTGTGTGAGTGAACTTGGTCCTGACAGCTGGTCACTGTCAGGGGTTATGTGAATTAATCACAGGGATATTAGCTGAGATAATGAATTAACAAATGTTTTGGCTCCATGCTCCCTGGCTGTGCCCTCTCCCCATCCCTGTGGCCTTGAATCCCATCAGACATCAAGCAAGAGCTAATTGGAGTCCATCATTCATGCAGCCAACAAATGCTTACTAAGAATTTAGGATCTATTAGGCACTAGGACAAGAGGACTTTAGAAAATCTGACTCCATGCGCTCATGGGTAGATTATTAGAAACAGCACCAATCGGGTGTCAACACAGGCTCAGAACATCAGGGAGACTCGCTGAGTCCTGTTCCACCCCTTGGGGCTCCACCATCTGCAAGATAGGCCTTGTCTCCTCCATTCATGTGTCTGAGGAGGGCTTGGAGAGCAAGCACTGTACCCGGTTCTTAGAAGAGGGTTCTGAGGCCTGAGGTTCAGAGAAGGTTCCTGGGCTAAAGGAAGATCTAAGAGACGCTCCCTCCAATGTCTTTTGAGCACCTAGGCCACCCACCTCAATTATCTCCTTCCTAAGCCTTCCCTCCTGAGCACAGACACTGCCACTCACCTACCTGCAAGCCTTAACCTTCAGGGGAGATCATCGGCGGACATGAAGTCAAGCCCCACTCCCATTCCTACATGGCCTTCATTCACATTCACGATGAGAAGGAGACCACATGTGGTGTGTCCTTGTGGGAGAGAACTTGGTCCTGACAGCTGGTCACTCCTGAGACCACTACAGGGACCCTATCCTTTCCTCACAGGCTGCAGCCCAGGGCAGCTCCCTAGGCTCCTGGTAACTCAAGCCAATGAGAGCTCATCAGAGAAGCCCTCTGAGATCATGACTGGGGCAATGAGAGGCTGGGAAATAGATAGGTAAGATTTGGACTCAGAGGTGACAGCAAAGTGACATAGTTAAGAAGAGAGGGAGGGACCACACTGGGCAAATAAAGCAACAGTGAACCAGGGATGCATGCATTTGGATCAAAATGCAAACTCAAGCAATTTTGTGATATTTCCTAAGTGCATGAGCGTGAGCTCCCAGCTCCCTAACCTCAGTGTCGTTGAGAGGCTGAGACACTCAGCCGCTGTCTTCCTGTGGCTTCCATTTCCCTGAGCCGCAGCCCTCCTGCCTTCATGACTCCGGGGCTAATCTCCTATGACTCTCCCTCCTGCCCCACTCATTGTTCTGCTCTCTGTGCAGGTCAATCAGTGTCTCCCTTGGGGCCCACACCATCAAGGAGCAGGGGACGACCCAGCAGGTCATCCTGGGGAAAATAAGCCATCCTCCACCCTCACAATAATCCTAAGAACTTCTCCAATGACATCATGTTACCACAGGGGACAAAAACTCCTGCTGCTCTTACTCTTATGAGTCCATATTGTTTCCCCTCCAACTGAATGAAGCACTTCCCTTTCTTCCTTTCCATCCTGGCCACCAAACCAGTCCCAGTGACTCAGGTGTCCCTCAGTGTCCCAGCCCAGAGGCCACTGTCTGTGAAGCCCTTCAGCCTGCCCAGAGGCGAGGATGAGTGAGGCCAGGACAGAAGGGCACTGTGGCTAGCTCAGGGCCCATGGAGATGGCCCTCTACCAACCACTCTGCAGGAGATGGAAGTGACCATATACACTGATGGGCAATGAATGTCATGCTTCCCCAGATACTACAGCAGGGTCACCAGATTTGGGAAGAGCATCCAGAGAAGAGGAAGACTGGTCTAGGATCAGGTTTCCAGCATTTACCTTGACAGGTCCCAGAAGATGGAACTTGGGGAGGAGCCATCTCTTCACGCCTCATCCTGAGAGATTGGACAGCCCGGTCTTTGGTGTTTTCCCCTGGGTGGATCAGGGGTGGAGGTGAGAAAGGATCAGTCACCCCACAGAAGTGTTATCCCCAGAGTGTCCCTGGGTATTGGAGAGAAAGGCTTAGCGTGGGTTAAGCTGGAAAGAACAGTTGAAGTCAGGCTGGAGCCCGGGGACCAAAGGAGGCATCAAGGCCGGCCCTGGCCCAGATCCCCCCACAACCCCCAACACAGACCACCCGCCCCTGGGTGGCCAGGAGGGCAGGACCCCAAGGAGTCCAGCTCAGTCTTTCCTCTTTCGGCTCTGGGGCCCCCTCACGTGTAACAACAGGCCCAGGGAATTTTCTCCTGTGGAGAAAGAAACCTCCAGGAGTCTTCATGAACATCTCATACTTCCTCCCCTGGATACAGAGCACAATGAAGAGCCTCTAACAGCAGGCGTGAGACTGGCCTTCCACTTGTCTTGACCATCCGTCTGGGGGCAGAGGCAAGAATCCCATGGGGCGGGCAGTGTGGAGTACAGGGCCTAATAAACTCATCTCTAGAGCCAATGCCACGGAAGTCTTATTCAGTGAACCCTTTCAATAGGTAACAACACTGCTCCATGCGCCCTCTGCTGGCAATTCTGGGCTTGCTTCCTTCTTTCTTCCCCCAGCCTCCATCCTCCCTAAACCCCATACAGTATAGTTTCTCATCCATTTTGCAAGCACACCTCTTTGGTGCTTAACCCTCTGGAAGGCCTGATTCTAAGCTCCATTATTTTCAGAAAAAATTCTCTCCTAAGAAATGGC
>NW_006288722.1:36220-37347 GCF_000327345.1 Myotis davidii
TGCCTTCCCTCCCAACACCCCCCCCAAGAGCTCAGCCACTCAGCTACCTCAGCCCCTTTCAGCCCTGGCCTGGCGCAGGTCCTGCCTCCCCCTGCTGGCAACCTGGGTTATGGCACCTTTGTGAGCCAGAGGGCTTCAAGCTGCATGGCTGCAAAGTGTCACTTTGCCATCCAACAATAGATCAAATGTCCTTCTATCTTTGTGGGAGGAACAAACAGGCTCTGTCCCTGCCATTGGGACACTGCCATGATGAGGAATTTCCTCTAAATTTTCCTGGTTCCTCTCCTCCACCAGGCAGATGGGTTTAGCACAGATAGGTCTGTACTTGGAATCCACAGAAATTTTGTCTTGAAAATAATTAAACTCTCAGTGTTTTCTCTTTTTTAATTTATTTATTGATTAAGGTATTACATATGTGTCCTTATCCCCCCCATTACCCTCCTACACACTCATGCCCTCACCGCCCTGGTGTCTGTGTCCATTGGTTAGGCTTATATGCATGTATACAAGTCCTTTGGTTGGTCTCTCCCCCTTAACCCCGACTTTCCCCTACCTTCCCTCTGAGGTTTGACGGTCTGGTCGATGATTCTCTGTCTCTGGATCTGTTTTTGTTCATCAGTTTATGTTGTTCATTATATTCCATAAATGAGCGAGATCATGCAATATTTCTTTTCTCTTTATTGCACATAACAGTTTCACATGCTTTGGTGCTTAACCCTCTGGAAGGCCTGATTCTAAGCTCCATTATTTTCAGAAAAAATTCTCTCCCAAGAAATGGCCCTCTTTGGGCCTCAGAAATTTCTTATCTTCTCTAAGCCAAATATTATACCAACCCCCTCTCCCCCAACAATTTGGCTGAAGGAGAGTAACTCCAGGACCTAGAGGCCAGAAGGCCATGCCATGGACACTGTTTTCTGTTTCCAGGGCCCCTCTCTCCAGTGGGAGCAGGATTCTCAGGAGGCTCAGTGCTCCTATGATGGCCCTCAGCCTACTCAGGTCCCATTTCCCTGCCCGGCCCTGGGACAGCACTGAGCTCAGTCAGCCTCCTTTCTCCCTGGCTGACCTTCCCAGCCCCTGTTTTCCATCCGAGTGCCCGGACACCAGCTTCTTCTCCCCGCCCAACCCCA
>NW_006288722.1:38251-48097 GCF_000327345.1 Myotis davidii
TGGTGGTTGTAACAGAACACAACAAATTCACAACAGCTGCACAAACAAGGAGTCAAGTGGGACCCACATCGAAAGGAAAAACAGCTTCCTTAAAAACAATAGCAAATGAACCACAAGCATATGAGGAACAAAACCCAGCACATTTAAGAGAAAGCTGGAAAGAAAATAAAAGCTCATTTTTCACACTAGACTGTCTCTGCATCCATGTGCCAAGTGTTCCCTGGGGCTCCCAGCCCTGGCAGAAGCACAGGTGAGAGAAGAGCTGAATGCATGTGTGAGATGAGCAGGTGAAATGTAGATGGTGCAGGAGCTAAGGGGTCACTTCAGTCAAACACGACCCCCAGGAGGGGCCGTCACACAAAAGAAATGGAGCCCCCAGACAGTCAGCCATGAGGAGCTGGTCGGGACCCCAGGTGTAAGGCAGAGCCAGCAGCAGAGAGTCCACGGGTATCCAACCCCACGGGCAAGGTGTGTGCCTTGAAGGACAGCGCCTGGTGGGTCTGCCTTCCCCTGACACCTGATAGGAGTACTTGACACAGGTTGATGTACATTAGGAAGAAAAACTATTGAAATGACTGAGCATCACAAGGACAGTGCAGCTCTTTTTTTAAATTTGTTTTATTGCTTAAAGTATTACAAAGAGTATTACATATGTCTCCTTTTTTCTCCCCTTGACCTTCTGCTGGCCTCCCCTCCCCCTTCTTCCCCCCCAGTGTCTTGTGTCCATTGGTTATGCTTATATGCATGCATACAAGTCCTTTGGTTGATCTCTTACCCAGCCCTCCCACCACTCAATGCTCCCCAGCCTTCCTGCTATAGTTTGACAGTCTGTTTAATGCTGTTCTGCCTCTGTATTTGACGCAAATCGAACAGACTGTCAGACAGGGCTGCTCTTGACAATACATGTTTCCTTAAAATGATTTCTAAGTATGTTTACATTTATTTCTCCCTGTTTGATGTAATGATTTTTATTTCTAGAACCCTTATTCTGTGGAAGGTCCAAATTGTGTGTGTGTGTGTGCACGCGCACACACGTGCACATTCAGAGGGAGTTATTCATAAAGGTACTTACCACATCATCTATATATATAAAAGCCTAAGCAACCAAATGACCTGAACAACTGGAACAACCAGTCACTATGACACGCACTGACCCCCAGGGGGCAGACGTTAAATACAGGAGGTGCCCCCTGGTGGTCATTGTGCTCCCACAGTGGGAGTGCCGCTCAGCTGACAGACCCTTCCCAGCAGCCCACAGGCCTGGCGGCACCCACTCCCTCAGTAAACCTGCAGGTCCAATCTCCAGAGAACAGGTCAGGCACCTATGGAACAGCACCACCAGCACCATCCTGCCAGCCTCCTGGAAGTTGGCCTCAGGCACCGAAGCCATTTCCCCTCCCTAGACACTCTGCAAGGAAGGAAGGATATAAAAGTAGCTGCCAGGTGGCTCCCAACAGCTGGTGCAAATGTCAGCAGGACGGATCCGGATGCCAGGCCTGCAAGGGTGTCCCACCACCTGCCTGGAGTGCCGATGTCCCAGCCTCCCCCACCTCGCTCAGGACCCCACCCATGCACGAATTTTGTGCACTGGGCCTCTAGTTATTTAATAGGGAAATGGTAGAATTTGGCACATCATATTATGTATGTATTATGCAAGCCATTCACAGCTGTATTATCCACTGCTCTACAGAACTAGGCTAAGGAAATTTTAAAAAGAAATAAAACTAGGCTAAGAACATTAACTAAAAAAAACTAAATAAATATTGGAAAGTCAAAGCTCACTAACTAATAAAGCAAATTAAAATAGTAATTTTTTACTTTTCTGATTAGGAAGAATTTACAAAAATAATTATACTCAAATTCAGTTGGACATGAGAAAATGGCATTTTCATACATAGTACATAAATCTCCTTTTAAAAAAAGTATAAACGGAGTCTTTTACCTAACAATCAACCACACCAAGAAATTTGGACAAGATTATTTATTATAGATTTGTTTAAAAATCAAATCTTAGAAACGATGCCAATGTCTAGCACAGTGATTCTCAACCTTCCTAATGCTACGACCCTTTAATACAGTTCCTCATGTTGTGGTGACCCCCAATTTTATTGTTACAAATTGAACATAATTAAAGCATAGCGATTAATCACAAAAACAATATGTAATTATATATGTGTTTTCCGATGGTCTTAGGCGACCCTTGTGCAAGGATTTGGGGATTCACTTAAAAAGTTACATATGAACCCAGCCAGTCTTGCTCAGTGGTTGAGCATCAACCCACGAACCAGGAGGTCACAATTTGATTCCCAGTCAGGGCACATGCCCAGGTTGCTGGCTCAATCCCTAGTAGGGGGTGAGCAGGAGGCAGTCTATGGATGATTCTGTCTCATCATTGATGTTTCTACCTCTCTATCCCTTTCCCTTCCTCTCTCTGAAAAATCAATAAAAACTTTTTTAAAATTACATATGATTGAACACTATGGAACCTATAAAGTTATGACATGAATTATATTTTGTCATAGGGAAGAATATTCACCAGGTATATTTAAGTCAAAAGCAGGTTAAACATCAGTATACAGTCATATGTCACTCAACGACAAGGATACGTTCTGAGATTTTGTGAACATCATAGGTGCACTTACACAAACCTTGCCCACTATACACTTCACAAAACACAAGACTGACTAAAGCACCGGAACATTCTGAGATTTTGTGAACATCATAGGTGCACTGACACACCTCACAAAACACAAGACTGACTAAAGCACCGGAAAAAAAGGATGCAGTCAAGAGACGTGGTACATGTGAGATGTATAAGGCTGCAGGCCTAACATGCACACTCTTTTATAGCGAACTTTTTTTAAAGGTAGAAAGAGCACACTCAAAAATAATGACTATTCAGGAGCTTCCAAAATGTCCTTCAGAGAATGATATCAAGGCAGCTCTGAGGATGTCCAGGGTCCCTCAGAAGTACACGGCCTCCCACTGAGCCAAGGGCAGCTACATGGTGACTGACTAGAGCAGCATCAAAGGGGAAGTGACCCAGCATCAGCTGGCAACTGCTTTCCCAGAAGGGCTGCATTGTTGGTGGCATGTGGGCCCCGGGGAGGAGGTGGGAAACGGCCTATGTTAATGTCCCAACATCCCAGAAGAGAAAAAAATTATAACTGACGGAAATGTAATGAATTAGTCCAAAGTAGCTGTAACCAGCTCTGGGTATTGTGAAGCATATCAAGGTCTTATTAGTACAAATATTACAATTTATTAAAATAAAAATAGAAACAAAAAAACTTGCTTGCCCCGTCTATTCTCATACTGCTCCTCCCATCCAAATATTTTCTCTATCTCCATTCTTATTTAAAAAATGTATTGCAAAATATACAGATGTGAAAGTGCACAAAACATAAAGGTACAGTTTAAGGAATAATTATAAGGCAAGAACTATGATTAATATCAAATAGACCATGATCAACATTCTAGAAATCGCCCATATGTCTCCCCCTGGTCAAATGCCCTCTCTGCTCTTCAACCCAACTTAACCCACTGTCTTATTCTGCAATTCTCTACCAGGTCTTACTCTCAGTGTTCAATGAGTGGCTTCAGTCCTTTGGATTTATGTATTATAGGGAGCACAGCAAGGATGTTCCTTCTAAATCATTCCCATCCCTGGAAAGAGGATGGGGATTTGGATGGTGGGTCTCATATCCTGGATAAAATAGGATCTTATAAGTTTCAAGCCAGGTTCTGACAGCTCTCAACAAAATCAACCCACCAGGCCTTTCCTGCATACAGAGAACCCTCAGAGACACAAAGGTTTTCACCTTGAGTAGAAAGCAGCAAACAGAAGACCTCAACTGTCCTAGCTTTTACTGAGAGTTCCTTCAGGCTCAAGTCACCTAAGAAAGTTGCCATCAGTGGCACAGCCTTGTTCTTCCATTTTCCTTCTCTGCCAGCACCCTCCACCCACCCAGCAGAGAGAGCTACTCAATCTGCCTTGACAGCTTCTAGAAAGAGGTGGGAGGAGCCAGGGTTTCAGCAGGTGGCCAGGGCACAAGGGGTGAGTTCAGGCAGGCTTCAATCCCAGAGGGATAGGAAATGAGGTAGCAGGCAGCTAGCAGCTTCTGTGCCTTCTTGGGATATTATTGAATTAGATGGGTTTAGGGTCCTGGGATGCCTAAAGCTTGTTACAAATTGAACATAATTAAAGCATTATCCACTGCCCAAAGCTTCTCTCCTTGTGCCCTGGTTCCCATTTCTGCTAACATGACTCAGCAGCTGTGAGAGATCCAGTGTTGCCTTCCCCCAGGTCACTGGCAGTTTGTAGACGAACCTCCTGGCCAGTCAGGGTGATGAAACCTATTACACCAACAGAGGAATGGGAATGGGAACCCTTGAGTACCCACCCTACCCTTCCTTCCTCTCTTGGGGATTAAAAGTCTGGCAGGAGGAAGCACTAGCAGCAACTGACTGGTCAGCCTTCCTGGGAAGATGCAGCAACTCCTGCTCCTGGTGGCCTTTCTCCTACCCGCAGGGGCTGGGGCAGGTGAGTGACCGTCCAAACCCGTAGAGGCCCAAACCCATCACATAGACTCTGGGCCCAGACAGCCTAGGCACTTCCTCACTGTGTGTCATTGGGCACAGCATTTGAATTCACAGCTCGCAGGTCCCTCATCTATAAATAGAAATAACAGCAATGCCCACTTCATGTAGTTGCTAAGACAGTTACATTAGTTAGTGTACATGAAACTCTTGGAATTGCCCCTGGCATGTAGAATGTGCTCTGTAACTCTGCTCTATGAATTTTTCTGCAGCCCATATGCCAAAGCTAAGGAGACAAGGAGACACAATAACAGTCCCCTCAGCTCATGTCTAGATTCTTAAAAAGCAGTCCGTGCTGCTCATGAGCTGGACTCAGAAGGATCAGGAAGGTCCTTGAAAAAGAAAGTCCCAGGTAATTGCAGGGAGAAACCTCTCCAGAGGGTTCTGGTTGCGGACAGCAAGCTCTCCCCCACCTGAGAGGCTGAACTGGCCTTGCCTGGAGCAAGGGTTGTTCTTACTTTGGAAAGGAGAGGAGCTAAGTTCTGGGGTGGGGACCCAGCAATGTTTCCTGTAAAACCCTGAAGCCCTCTCCCATAATGTGGTACCCTGCAAACCCCAATTCTCAATACCTAATCCTAATCCTCCTGTCCCTGCGTCATCTCTGTAGCCTCCTCAAATCTAGCCTTTCTGAAGTCACCACACTAGTGCCCTCACCCCTGGTTTAGCGAGCACAGAGATAAGTACTGAATACTTCCTTCCAGGGAAGATCATTGGAGGCCAAGAGGCCCGGCCCCATTCCCGCCCCTACATGGCATACCTCCTGATACAATCTCCAGGGAGACGGAGCACCTGTGGGGGGTTCCTGGTACGAGAAGACTTTGTGATGACAGCAGCTCACTGCTGGGGAAGGTGAGCCACTAAGGAGCTCTCAGGCGGCCATTAGGCAGGCCCGGGAATTAGTGTTCGTGAGAACATATGGCTGAAAGCAAGGTCTAGCAACGAGGGGGTGAGAAGAGGTTGGGTAAGTCCTGGAGACGGGTAACAGGCTAGTGTAAATTCTGGAGGAGAAAATGACACAAAAAGCATGCATTAAAGCTCAAAATATGACTTTGAACTATTTGTTAATTTATCCTATTTATCAATTTATCCTTAAGGTCACTGTGTCCCCTACCACCCCCAGTTTAAGGCTTTGGAGAAGAAGAGGACACAGAGATCTCAACCCCAAAGACTTCTTGTCCTCTCACTTCCCTCAGCTGCAGTTCTGATGTCCTGGGCTCTCACCTGCCCTGCACAGCTGGTGGGCTTTAGCACATGCAGCTCATACCTACCCCTAAGCCACCGTTTCTTTGCAGCACTATAAATGTCATCCTGGGGGCCCACAACATCAGGCAGCAGGAAAGGACTCAACAGCGCCTGTCTGTGCTCAGAGCCATCCGCCACCCTGAATACAGTGAGCAGAGACTCCTGAATGACATCATGTTACTGCAGGTACCACCTGCCTGACCCCTCTGGTCCTCCACCTGAGCTGGCTCCATCCCAGCATGGGGGCTTCATGGAGGAGGAAGCAGGGGCAGAGTCCCAGGGGTGGTGGGGTGAGGGCTGCATAGACATTCTCTAAGTGCCTGCCCTCTTCCCGCCAGCTGGAAAATAGAGCTAAACGGAACCGATTTGTGAGGCCAGTGGCTCTGCCTCAGTCCCAGATCAGACTGAGTCCTGGGTCCTTGTGCACCGTGGCTGGCTGGGGCCTGGTCAGCCAGCAGAGGGGAACAGACACACTTCGGGATGTGCAGCTGAGAGTGCAGAGGGACCAGGCGTGCAGCCGTCGCTTTAATGCCTTCAATGGCCAAACACAAATTTGTGTAGGCAACCAGAGGGAGAGGAAGTCTGCCTTCCAGGTAAGGCCACTGGCATCTATAACACTACCTGAGACGGGAGCCTGGCAGAACAGGGCAGTGGGAACAGACTACATCCCCACAGCCTGTCTGGGGGCCAGACCAGAGTAAAGTGGGGGGTTTTCCCATCAACCCAGTCTCTGTGGGAAGGGGAGGAGCATAGGTCACACAATGGATACGCATGCAGTGTTTTCATGGGAAAGGATTAAGGTACCTTAACTTGGGTTGAGCAATAGACAGTCACCACAGCCAGGGTTGAAGCCTAACCAATGAAAGACCCAGGAGCTTGACTTCTGCACCTGCACCAGCCTCCCTCCTCTGAGGTCCAGACCTTAGGGCCCCAAGCTTGGGAGGTATGGAGTTCAGGGGCCTGACTCGGTGTCCCTTCCTCTCATCACCCACAGGGGGACTCAGGAGGCCCAATGGTGTGTAACAATGTGGCCCAGGGCATTGTCTCCTATGGAAGTAGTAGCGGGACTCCTCCAGGAGTCTTCACCAGGGTTTCCAGCTTCCTGTCCTGGATAAATAGAACAATGAGACGCTTCACACAGCAGGGGAATCAAACTGAGACCACCTGTGACTGACTCTTCTCTGGACAGCCGGGGTTGGCATAACTTAATAAATGACCATGTCTAGAGTCAGAATAACTGGTTTTGCCTCATTCTGTACAAAATAAATGTATCCAGGACAGAGCTGAGCTCCTTCAGGAAAATGGGGTCTTTTCCTCAGGGCAAATGAACCTCCCACAATCCATCCTGGGGGACAAGATGAGCTACTTCTCAGCCATCCATTCCCCATCTCCCCTCCCGACACAGCTTTGGGGAACGTGTTCAGATGGGACACAGACGCCTGGACATTTCTTCCTCTGCCTTTTCTACAAAACTCACTGTCCTGAGAAGAATGGTGGGTGCAGTGGAAATATAAGGGGCATCAGTGATGGTTGCAAAACAATGGGAATATATTTAATTCCACTGAACTGTAAAAAAATGGTTAGTAGGTAAATTTTTATGTTATATAGACTTTACCACAATTTAAAAAGTAAATTGTGATACAAAAGGGACAAATCTCTAATGATAGTAGACTTGTTTGGAAAAAGTGAGCAGCAACCTCCTCTGCCATGACCAGCAATGTTGGAACTGCTTTTCCCTTCTGAGTTCGCGGGTTTCTGAGTCAAGAAGAAGAGGCACCACATCTAGCTAACATCACAGACCCCAGAAGTAGCTCCAACCCAGTATTTCCCTCCTGTGAGCATGACACGAAAAGCAATAACAAATTACAAACTCCTTAATAACAACCTCACAAGAGCAGCCAAGCTTCTGTCCCAACACATGGCTAAGCTGAGGCACAGATGACTTCTGCCCTTGGTCTGAGAAACAGGATTGTGATCAGCAGGTGTGAGGTCAGGTGCTGCTTCTTGCACAGAGTTGGGATTGGGCTGTTTAGAACTCATAGTGCCTTCCTTTCCATTACTCTGTCCTCTTCCATCACACTGATGAGTGCTGGGATACTCTGCAAATTATGTAACTTCTAGGCCCAGGGACATCAGAGACAAGATTCTCTAGACACTGGACCAGCAAAATGTCACCCACAATATAAAAGGGAGGAGGGGGGACATCCAGCAGGTCACCTGTGCTCAAAGCCTTCCCTCACAAGGATTATAATTCGAAGGACCACAACATCCTACTACTGAAGGTACCACCTTCCTGAGCTTCAGGTGCACATGTACAAGATTGAAGAACTTCTCCAAGGACATCACGTTACTGCAGGTAAGGAAACCTCCTGCTGCTCTTGCTCTCCTGGGTCCTCATTATTTCTCCTCCCACTGAGACCTGTCCCTTCCCTCCTTCATATCCTGGCCACATGACCACTGCCAGTGGCTCAGGGGGAAGAAAGACAGTGCAGCCCCATTTCAGTATCCAAGCCCAGAGGCCACTGGCAAACCTGGGCTCTTTCCCCATTAGCAGTTGACCAAAACCGTGATGCCCCCCTGCCTGTCTAGGGGGAGACCCTGGTAAGGCCAAGACAGAAGTATGGGCAGCTAGTGGTGGGTCACAATAGGCACTTCAGACACTCTGCAGGAGGTGGAGCTGACCGAATAGGAGGACTCTGAGTGTGAATCCCACTTCCCCAGATGCTAAAGATTTGTGTAGGGGACACAAGGATGATCAAGGTCAGGTGAGGTTTCCAGCGTTTACCTAGACAGGTCCCAAGAGAGAGGAACTTGGGGAGCTCTAGGATATGGGAGTGACCATACCTTTATGCCTCAGCCTAAGAACTAGCACAGCATGGGTCCAAGAATCTAGTTTTTTTCTTAATATATTTTTTTATTGATTTCAGAGAGGGAGAGGTAGAAATATCAATGATGGGAGAGAATCATTGATCAGTTGCCTCGTGCACACCCCCCCACTGGGGATCGAATCCGAAACCCGGGTATCGGCCCTAATGGGAAATCAAACATGACCTCCTGGTTCATAGGTCGATGCTTAACCACTTAGCCACACTGGCCAGGCAAGAATCTAGTCTTTCCTGGAGGGTTAGGAAGGATCAGCCATCCCCACAGCACAGTTAAATTAAAGAGACTTGGAGATCTGCAGGTCTTGCAGTTTCCAATCCACTCGGAGTCCATGTCGGGAGGTGAGAGAGGAGGCAGCCAGGGCAGCCTTATCTTTACTTACAGCACATGTAGGGGGCATTAGCCTCAGCCCGCAAACCCACAAAATGCCACATTTCAAGTGCAAGGCATCTCCTTGTGACCCAGATGACCCTATTTCAGAGTCCTATATTCTCCAAACAGCACCACCCGTGGCTGATGTGACAGAACACAACAAATTCACAACAGCTGCACAAACAAGGAGTCAAGTGGGACCCACATCGAAAGGAAAAACAGCTTCCTTAAAAACAATAGCAAATGAACCACAAGCATATGAGGAACAAAACCCAGCACATTTAAGAGAAAGCTGGAAAGCAAATGAAAGCTCATTGTTCACACTAGACTGTCCCTACATCCATGTGCCAAGTGTTCCCTGGGGCTCCCAGCCCTGGCAGAAGCACAGGTGAGAGAAGAGCTGAATGCATGTGTGAGATGAGCAGGTGAAGGGTAGATGGTGCAGGAGCTAAGGGGCCACTTCAGTCAAACACGACCCCCAGGAGGGGCCGTCACACAAAAGAAATGGAGCCCCCGGACAGGTAGCCATGAGGAGCTCGTCGGGACCCCAGGTGTAATGCCAGAAGCTGGTCCATCCTTGCTGCTTGACACAGTCACTGCAGGAAAGAAACATCTGCACAGCATATGTTTCAAGGGACCTGGCATATATGGCATACTGTTCTTAATATGTTTTCTCACCTTCTTGGCGCTATGTGTTTTAACCAAGGTCACCTCTCCGAGAAAGGTTGTTTCCCCAGGTAGGGATGTGCC
>NW_006288722.1:48181-57384 GCF_000327345.1 Myotis davidii
CAGGCTGAAGATCCTAGAGACAGAACCTGGCTACAGAACCTGGATAGAACATGGCAAGAGAACCTGACTACAACCTGGTGACCGAACTTGGCTAGAGAACCTGGATAGAACCTGGCTAGAGAACCTGGCAACCGAACCTGGCTGGAGAAACTGGACAGAACCTGGCTGGAGAACCTAGCGAGGGAACATGGCTACAGAACCTGGCTGGAGAACCTGGCTGGAGAACCTGGCAAGAGAACATGGACACAGAACCTGGCTGGAGATCCTAACCAGAACTTCGCTGGAGATCCAGACCAGAACTTGGCTGGAGATTGTGGCTAGAGATCCAGGCAAGGCTGCTGATCAACTGAACGCTGTCACCGAGTCATTCCTTCTTTGCCAACTCCATCCACACCTTTGGGGACCCCTGGACCTGCTGGGGCAGGACCCCAGCAGTGTAAGACAGAGCCGGCAGCAGAGAGTCCACGGGTATCCAACCTCAAGGGCAAGGTGTGTGGCCTTGAAAGACAGCACCTGGTAGGTGTCTTCCTCTGACACCTGATAGGAGTACTTGACACAGGATGATGTACATTAGGAAGAAAAACTATTATCATGAATGAGCATCACGAGGACAGGGCTGCTCTTGACAGTACATGTTTCCTTAAAATGATTTCTAAGTATGTTTGCATTTATTCCTCCCTGTTTGATGTAGTGATTTTTATTTCTAGAACCCTTATTCTATGGAAGGTCTAAAGTGTGTGGTGGGGTGAGGGGGTTACTCACAAAAATGTTTTATCCCACCTTTATTTAATAATAGACTACAAGTTGGAATCATATTAATGTCCAAAACAGGAAAATGTAAAATATGGTACATCACATTATGAATGTACTAGAGGCCCGGTGCACGACATTCATGCACTGAGCCCGGCCTGTGCCTTCTTGCAGTCCAGGACCCCTCAGGGGATGTCCGATGGCCGGGAGCAGGTCTAAGCCAGCTGTCCAACATCCCCCAAGGGGTCCTTAGCACTGCCACAGAGGTGGAAGGGGCTCCCACCACCACCACTGCACATGCCAGCCATCAGCCTGGCTTCTGGCTGAGTGGTGCTCCCCCTGTGGGAGCGCACTGCCACCAAGGTGCAGCTCCTGCATTGAGTGTCTGCCCCCTTGTGGCCAGTGCTCATTATAGCAACCAGTCATTCCGCCCTTTGGTTGATTTGCACGTTAGGGTTTTATTATATAGGATTATGCAAGCCATTCATGCCTGTATTATCCACTGCTCTAGAAAACTAGGCTATGTAAATTAAAGAAAGAAAGGAAACGAGGCTTAGAACATTAATAGACAAGTTATAAGAAAAACTAAACATTTGGGGAAAAGTGAAAGCTTACTATTAATGTGATTTCAAATAGCAATAATTATTTGCTTATCTGGTTAAGAAGAATTTACAAAAAAATAATAATACTTAGATTCAGTATGGTAGTTGAGAAAATGACATTTTCACACCTTGTACACAAAGGTCCCAAAAATAAAAAATAAAAAGGCAGTATTTCACCTAGCCATTAACCACACCAAAGAAATTTGGACAAGATTATTTTTTACACATCTGTTACATAAGTCAAATCAGAGAAACAATACCTATGTCTAGCACAAATTTGGAGATTAGATTTTAAAATGTTACATATGATTGAACACTACGGAACCTTTAAAGTTAAGACATAGAAGTACAATTTGCCACATAGAAGAATGTTCACCAGGCATGATTAAGTCAAAAGCATGTTAGAGAGTGTAATGACAGGGATACATTCTGAGAAATGTGTCATTAGGAGATTAGTATTAGTATTGGTTGTGTGAATATCAGAGAATGTACTTACACACACCTAGATGGTATAGCCTACTACACACCTACGCCATATGTCATAGTCTATTGCTCCTAGGCTACAAACCTGTATAGCATGTTACTGTACAAAACAACACAAGTTAAATTAAGCACAAGAGAAAATGTTGCAATCAAGAGACTTGGTAAACAGAAGATCTATGAGGTTGCTGCCTGCATAATACGCATACTGTTTTTCAGTATAAACACTAGACACTAAAATAAAAATAGAAAGTACAGAATAGTAAATATACAAACCAGTAACACTGTTGTTTATTATCATTATCAAGTATTATGTGCTGGGAATTGTATGTGTTATATTTTTATACGACTGGCAGCCAGTAGGTTTGTTTATACCAGCATCACTACAAACATGTGAGTAATGCCTTGAGCAATGCTGGCTATGACATCACTAGGCAGCAGGGATTTTTCAGCTCCATTATAATCTTTTGGGACCACCATTGTATATGTAGCCTGCTGTTGACCAAAACATTATGGGTCTCATGATTGTAAAGAGCAATCAAATTTTTACTGCACACGTATTTTCCTTTTAGGCTTTTTTCTTTTTCCTGCATATTCATTTTCCTAATTTTTCTACAACGTTTATGTATTATTTAGCTAAATTAAATGCCTGTGTTTTGCCTATGAATTAGATTCTAAAATGATATTCACAAATAGATTTTAATAAAAAGAGGCAAAGGTTTATGATGAATGGTTTAAAGTGTATGATTCAAAACTAAATGTATTGTAAACACGTATATAAAAACTATACATGGAAAAAAACCTAACATGGAAATACAACTGTTAACAGTGGCCAGTTGGGTAATGGGATTAAAGCGACATTTTCTTCTACATTTTAATTTATTAAATATTCTAAATTTTATCATTATTAAAATAATTTTATTTATAAAAATATTCTATGTCCAAAAAAGCAGACTTAAATAAGTTGGATAGATAATAGTTAAGCTAACCCTAATGATTCTAACACATAAACTTTAGCATTTCCTTGACTCACACAATAAAAATCTATTTCTTATTCACACGCAGTCCAAAATGTGCAGTGCCCCCATTTACTTCAAGTGTCCCAGTTTGGACAATAAATTACATGGTCAGCCCATGCAAAGAAACCCTAAAATAGTTTCCAAATTCCCAGGTTCACCTGCATCAAAAAACTGGAAGGGGATAGTCAGGCACGAGAGCATGTTTGGGGCCAGGACGAGAAGGTGTCCACATCCTATCCACTCACATCCCATTTGTTATGACAGTCACACAGCCACACCTGGCTTACGTGACACTGGGTAATGTAGTTCACCTATGTCCCCTAGAAGGAAAGGAAATTGTTTTTGTCAAACTATTACCTCTTCTCCACTACAATGTTTAACAGTGTTTGCTGTCTATAAAGATTAAGAGCCCTAAATATGATTCTGCTCATAAAACTAACATTTCCATTATAGAAGAAAATTAGTAATATAAAGGTGGAAAAGAGCCCCATAAAATAGTTGTTCTGGTTGTTGCCCTTTTTTAACAGAATTAGTATAACTTATACACATCATTTTCCATTCTACTTTTTCCTCTTAATATTAGATGAAGCAAACTGCTCCATGCCATGAAGCATTCTTCTAAAGCTGGAAGTTTTTAATAGCTGGATAGCATTTCATCCCATTAATATATCATCTTACCATCTCCTATTGTTGAACACTTGGATAGTCTGAGCAGTTTTGGAACAGGGTCTCAAGGAATATGTACACTTCCAGCTCTTTCTTGCATTTACCCAGGGCCCCAGGGTCAGCTGCTCAAGCTCAGACATAAACTTTTCTGCCAGGAACACTGAGAGCCTTGAACCTTTTGTCAAATCTTTCTCTGCCACATCCAGGCTTTGCAGTCCCCTCTTTCCCGCTAACTACACTGATGGGAAGATTTTATGCAGATCCCATTAGATTTCCTTTGTCACCTGCTCTTCCCTACAAGAAAGTGCCTCAGTAACGCTGGCACAGTCTTCTCCCAGTACCGACACTCCATGAAATCATCACAAGCTTGTCAGTAGAGACTTCCCAAACAGTTTCCAAAATACCCTTCAAAGGGTGATATTAAGGCACCTCTGAGGATGTCCAGGATCCCTCAGAAGTACACAGCCTCCCACAGAGCCAAGAACAGCTACGTGGTGACTGACTAGAGCAGTATCAAAGGGGAAGTGACCCAGCATCAGCTGGCAACTGCTTTCCCAGAAGAGCTGGGCATGGGGGCCCCCGTGGGAACTGGGAAATGGCCCACGTTAATGTCCCAACATCCCAGAGGAGAAAAACGTTGTAACTGACGGAAATGTAATAAAGCAGTCCAAAGTAGATGTAACCAGCTATGGATATTGTGAAACAAAGTGCTGTATTATTAGTACAAATATTACAATTTTTATTAAGATATAAAATAAAAACTTGCTTGCCCCATCTACTTTCATATAGTCCCCTCTTTCTCCAAATGCTCTCTCCAATCCCCACCCTCTGGCAAATAGGCTTTTACATTGTTTTATTGTAAACTATACAGACATGAGGAGTGCACAAAACATAAAGGTACAGTTTATAGGATAATTATAAGGCAAGCAACTACAATTTATGTCAAATAGACCAGGAAACATTCCAGAAATCGCCCATATATATCTCCTCCTGATCAAAAAGCCCTCTCTGCTCTCCAACACCAGACTTAACTACTATTGTGACTTTTGTGATAACTACTTCCTTGCTTTTCATCATAATTTTCCACCTATGTATATATTTCTATCTGATGATGTTTCATTATTGCTAGCATTCAACTTTATATAAAGAGAATCATACTGAATGCAGTCTTCTTGGGTTCTTTTGCTCAACATCATGTTTGTGAGTTTCATTTGTGAGCTGCCGGTGCAATAGTCATTCCTTTCCATTGCTATACAATATCCCATTATATAAGTATGCCACAATTTGATTATCTGTGCTGCTGGTGATGGACCTTCCAAGTGCTTCCAGTTTGAAGCTATCATGAATAATGCTGCTATGACCTTTTTGGACATGTATCTGGTGGAAATTTGCACGTGTTTCTCTAGGGTATACACCCAGGAGAGGGAACATACCAACCTGGTGATTGTACCTGGGATCTCACTGTGATTTAAGGGAGAGGTTCTAACTACTGAGAGTAATACCTTAACACATGTTTATTGGCCATTTGGATTTCCTCTTTGGAGATGCAGCTGTTCCAGTCTTTTGTCCATTATTCTACTGACTTAAATATCTTTTTCATATGTGTGTTATAAGCATCTTTGCCCACTCTACAAAGTATCTTTTATTGCTCTTGATTTTAGTAGATCAAACTAACAGTCCTTTTTATGATTAGTGCTTTTATGTACAGGGGTAGGCAAAAGTAGGTTTACAGTTGTGAGTATGCAAAACACATTGTTTATCCTTGTATTATTATTTCTTAATTATTGTATTATTTATTTATATTACAACTGTAACCCTACTTTTGCCCACCCTTATATATAGCATTTAACATTTTTATCTATCATAAAGATGTTATTACATTACTAGAGGCCTGGTGCATGATATTCGTGCACTGGAGGAGGGGAGTCCTCAGCCCAGCCTGCACCCTCTCCTAATCCGGGACTCCTTGGGGGATGTCTGCCTGCCAGTCCAGGCCAATCCCCTCAGAGATCAGGCCTAAGCTGGCAGTCAGACACCCCTCTTGCAGTCTGGGACCCTTTGCTCTTTACCACCCACCTGCAATGGAGGCAGGAGAGGCTCCCACCACTGCTGCTGCACCCGCCAACCATGGGCCTGGCTTCTGGCTGAGTGGCGCTCCCCCATGGGAGTGCACTGACCACCGGAGGCATATGCCCCCGGTGGTCAGTGCACATCATAGCAACCAGTCATTCCGCTATTCAGTCGATTTGCATATTAGGTTTTTATTACATAGGATATTTTCAAATCTTTATTCACACCTGAAATGGATTCGTGGATATAGTGTGAGTAAAGGACAAGTTTTTCTTTTCCACATAGAAAATGTGTCCCTACAGGACACCATGAAGATACCTATTGTACTAGCATCATTAATTCCAGAGGAAAAATAGTCCTTTCCCCTCTATCTGTCATGAAACCTCCATCATAATCCAAGTGTCTATATATGTCTATATCTGTCCAAATGGGTGTGGAATCTCTATTTCTGGTCCAGTAGTCTATGTCTCTATGCTCCCACCAATACCACTCTAGCTTCATCACTATGGCTTTATTTGCTAAAGCAAGTCCTCCCATCTTATTCTCATTCCTCAAGAGTATCTTGGCTATTATTGGCCATTTGTTTTTGCGCATATATCAGGAATCATTTAAGTTCTATAAAATCTCTCTTTAGTGCAATGAATCTATAGATCACTTTTTGGAGAATTGATATTTTTAAAATATTTTGTCTTGCAATCCACAAACATGGAATACCTTTATATTTAGGTCATTTTAAGTGTCTCTTAATAAAGTCTATGAGTTTCTTCAAAGAAGTCCTGCACACGCTAGGCAGTTTTGCTCAGTGGTTAAGAGCATTGGCCCACAACGGAGGGGTCTAGGGTTCAATTCCAGTCAAAGGCACATCCCTCAGTTGCAGGCTCCTTTGGGAGGCAACCAATCAATGTATCTCTCTCACACTGATATTTCTCTCTCTCTTTCTGTCTCTCTCCTCCCTTCCGCTCTGTCTAAAAATCAATAAAGTGAGGATTTTTTAAAAAAAGTCCTGCACATCTCCTTAAATTTATTTTTTGTTATTTGATCACTTTCATGCCATTTATATTATTTTTTTCAAAATTTAAGTTTCTAGCAGTACTCATGTATATATAGAAATATGGTTAATCTATATATACATAAATTTCTCTAGCAATTTTGTTAAACTATATTTTTAATTATAATAATTTATCTGTAGTTTCTTTGGCATTCTCTATGTACATGTTCTGTATCAATTCCTGTCCTTATACCTTTCACTTCTATTTCCTGCCTAAATGCACTCACTAAAATCTATAGCATAATAGAAGAGAAATGATGATTATGGCTACCAGGTGTCATTGAATTGTTTCACTCTCAAACATTAAACATTTCACCATTAGGTATAATCATTATTGTGGCACTTTTGTGGATAATTTTTACCATATTAAAAACATTTTTCTATATTATTTTTAAATAAATGAGGATAAATTTTGGCAAATGATTTTTTGTTTTGCTTCAATTAAATAACCACATGGTGTTTCTTCTTTCATCAATCAATGTGATGTGTTATAGCAATTGAGTGTAGAATGAAAGGTCACGAATACCTAGTGTGAACCCACATTAGTCATGATCTTCTTGCTAATTAATTGATTTGGTTTACATCAATATTCAAGTGGCCTATGATGTTTCTGTCCCATGTTGTCTTCATTGGCTTTGGCATTCAGGTTTTGCTAGTCTCATAAAGGAAATAGGTAGCATCTACTCTCCAGAAGAAATTCTATAGCATTCTTTGCATATTCTTTATAGATTTTCAGTGCAGCCATATGAGCTTCTGGATGTCCTTGATGAAATGTTTTTGATAACTGAATTAACTGACTTCATCTTTATGAAAAAAATTCAAACTTCTTGAGTATGTTTTCTAGGAATTTGTCAATTTTCAAAATTATTGGCTTTCTAATACTTATAAGACAACATAGATAAGATTTATATATAAAGTATATATACATACTAGAGACCCAGTGCACAAAATTTTCGTGCATTCAGGGGTGGGGGAGTCCCCCATCCCGGCCTGTGCTCTCTTGCAGTCTGGGACTCCTCGGGGGATGTCCGGCTGATGGCTTAGCCATCAATCAGACATCCTTAGCTCTTCTGCCACCACCACCATGCTCTCCAGCTGTGAGCCTGGCTTCTGGCTGCATGGTGTTCCCCTTGTGGGAGCACACTGACCACCAGGGGGCAGCTCCTGCATTGAGTGTCTGCCCCTGATGGTCAATGTACGTCATAGCAACCAGTCATTTCACCATTTGGTTGATTTGCATATTAGCCTATTATTATATAGGATATCTTCCAGGCACAAACCCCTTTCCAGTTATTGCAAATACTAGCTTCACCTTTCACTATCTTAACAGTGCCTTTGATAATAAGAATTTCTAAAGTTTTACATAGATCAATTTATCCACTTTTCCTTTCTATACTAATAAAAGCCTATGTGGCCCTGACTGGCTTGGCTCAGTGGATAGAGCGTCGGCCTGTGGACTCAAGGGTCCCAGGTTCGATTCCAGTCAGGGGCATGTGCCTTGGTTGCGGGCACATCCCCAGTAGGGAGTGTGCAGGAGACAGCAGATCGATGTTTCTCTTTCATCAATGTTTCTAACTCCCTATACCTCTCCCTTCCTCTCTGTAAAAACTCAATAAAATATATTTAAAAAAAAAAAAGGCTATGTGGTCCTCACACCCTCACACCGTGATGCCCTTACACCATCACAATCCATCACCAGGAGGCTGCATGTGCAGTGGGCACACGTGGGTGGGCGGGGCTGCATGCATGGCAAGGCACACATGGATGGGCAGGGACTTAATGCTGCGTGCACAGCACAGAGGCGGGGCCTAGAGGCTCCACATGGCAAATCCTGGGGGTCCTGCAGCTTTGCACACTGTAGAGGTGGGACCCCTGGCTCCAGCCTACTTCTTTGGGGCAATCCATGGAGGAGCCCCAATGGATGGGAAGGACCTACCTCTTTGGGGCAATTGATTGTGGGGCTTCTGCACTGTGAGAGGGCACAGGCCAGGCTGGGTGACCCCTTCCCTGAGTGCATGAATTTCGTGCACTGGTCCTCTAGTATAATTATAAATGGTTAGTGTTTTGTATGTCTTGTTTAAAAATAATTTCCTACTTTATGTTTATAAAGAAATTCCCCTATCTTATATTTTAACATTTTTACCTTTAAATTAATTAATTCAAAGTATAATCTATCCTATACTAATAAAAGACAAACATGCAAATTGACCATACTTTTGCTATACCTTAAACCACGCCCACAAGCCAATCAGAGTGACTATATGCAAATTAACCCAACCAAGATGGTGGCCAGCAACCACGGAGCTGGAGCAAGCAGGAGGCTTGGTTGCTCCAGTGATAGAGGAAGCTAAGGTTCCCTGTCTGCTGCAACTGGCTCTGAGCTCCACTGAAAACAACAAAGTTTCAATTATAGAAGGTAAATAAACCTCAGATACCTGCTTTCAGCCAGCCGTAGCCACGGAGCTGGAGCAAGCAGGAGTGGGTTGCCCCTGGTGATGGAGGATGCCAAGCTTTCCGCAGGCCTCCGCTAAAGGCAACAAAGTTGCAATTATAGAAGGTAAATAAATC
>NW_006288722.1:57628-61265 GCF_000327345.1 Myotis davidii
GTGTGGCCAGCCTGAAAACAGCCATCAGCCCCTCACCCAGGCTGGCCAAACCTCCATGGGGTGAGGGTCCCCACTGGGTGGACATCTTCTGAGGGGTCCCACACTGCAAGAGGGCATAGGCCGGGCTGAGGGACCCCCCCGAGTGCACAAATTTTTGTCCACCGGGCCGCTAGTGTGTGTATGCCTAAGCAACCTTTACAACCCAACAACCCGAACGACCGGGGCGACCAGTCAGCCAGTCGCTATGACACACACTGACCACAAGGGGGAAGACACTCAATGCAGGAGCTGCCCCCTAGTGGTCAATGCACTCCCACAGTCAACCTTCTCTAGTCCCTCCCCCTGGCCAGCCAACCTCCTGCAGCCCCACCCCCCACCCCCAGCCAGCTAGCCAACCTCCTGTGGCCCCTCCCCCATGGCTGGCTGGCCAACCTCCCACGACCCCTTCCCCTGGCTGGCCAGTCAACCTCCCGCTGTCCCTCCTCCTGGTGGTCAACTTCCCAGGGTCCCTCCCCTCAGCCAGCTGGCCCTCCAATAGGCCTTGATCACCAGCCAGGCCGAGGAACCACATCCATGCATGAATTCATGCACTGAGCCTCTAGTGTTTAAGAGAGGCTTCATCTTTATACATAACTGACACATTTTTCTATAAATTATTTTCATAATTATTAATCATTTTGACTCACTTTTGATTTCCATTATGACTTAGACTTCGACTCATGATTTATTTAACATTCTATTTCTTTAGTTTTAAAAATAGAGGGGAGCAGACTGGGTCTTGCCCTCTGGTGTGACCTCAGCCAGGACAGTGTTCTGTAAGAAAATCAAACAGCATGATCCAGAGCTCATGTGGCACTGCAGTGGGGTGGACCCAGAGTTCAAACATAGATGAAGATCAGAAACTAATCTCACATTTCTGTTAGTGATAATTATTGCAGAAAAAAATGAAGAATTCAGAAACTAACCATAGGCTCAGATCAACTGCAAACACAGGAATAAATATTCAAAAACCTTGGAACAGAATTCCAGCAACATCAAACCAACAAGCATGGCCTTGCTTGTTGCTCATAAATCCAGGACATCCTCCACCACATCCACAGGCAAGCAAAGGGCCCTCCCCAACACCACCAGCTCTGCCAGCACCACCCCACCACCTCTACCCGCAGGAATTGCTCCTGTTTTTCATATATATGTGGATTTTCTAACCATATTTTCTGCATTTCTAGCTTAAATTCATTATGGCCTACAATAAATGATGTGTAATTTTAATCCTTTAAACACTTGTTAAGACCTAACCTATGGCCTAATCTATGGTTAATATTTTGTAAATATTGTACATGTGCTTATAAAGTATATAATCTTCATTTGTTGGCAAGGTGTCATATCAGTTCATCAGCTACCCATAACTTCTATATCATTACTAATCAATTTATAAAATGTGTCTGAAAAAGCCTAAAGGATATGAACTTGTTTCTTTCTGGCCTTTCCTCATTATTGCTATTGAGAATTCAGCCTTTAATCACCATTCAGTTGAAAGTCCTCTTTCTTTTTCATTATCTCTCTTTCTTAAGACTTCTGCCAGGTGGCCCTAACCAGTTTGGCTCAATGGATAGAGCATTGGCTTGGGGTCTGAAGGGGCCCAGGTTCATTTCCAGTCAAGAGCATGTACTTTGGTTGAGGGCACATCCCCATTAGGGAGTGTGCAGGAGGCAGCTGATCGATGTTTCTCTCTCATAGATGTTTCTAACTCTCTATCCCTCTCCCTTCCGCTCTGTAAAAAATCAATAAAATATATTTAAAAAAAAAAAAGATTTCTACCATGTGCCTATGGCATTGATTTCTAGGTATGCAATTTTTTGTTACTATTGTACTTAAATTTTATTTATCCTCTTAAACCTGTAATTGGATGTTTTTCATCACTTTTGGAGAGAAAAAAATCTCAGCCACTATTTCATTACCCCTTTTCCGATTCTTTCGTTTTTCTTCTAGAACTCCAATTATACTTATATTCAACCTTCTAATTGGGCTATTTAATATATTTTTGTCTTTGTGGCTCTCTGTTCTTTATTCTTGACAACTTTTTCTGAGCTACTACACATTACAAATTTTCTTTTAATCTTTGTCTAATCTGTTAATTTTATCCACTATGACGTTAACTTTGCTTATAACATTTTTCAATTTTAGAAGTCATATTTAGTTCTTTTTCAAATGGCATGTCTCTTTTTAAATTTTCATATTCCCTGCAACTCCATTTAAAGCTTGTTTTTATATCAACCCACTTGTTTTGTAATCTGTTTCAGGTTATTCTTATAATATTAACCCATGGTTTCTTAGTCATGGTGTCATATTTCTTTGTTTGCTTGTTGATCTTGTTTACATTTGAAAATATGCTTGTCATTATCATCAAAATTACCACACCACATCTCTATTCAAATAATTGGATGCATATATGTTATTCCCCTTTGCCACATGTGCAAGCTATACTTTATCCTTCTGTTTTTAAGTTAGACTAATGTTTCTAAAACAAAATTAAGCTGTGAAAAATAATTTAAGTAACAATAAATTAAAATAATCCCAATGCTAAGAGACTAATGAGCTATTATACTATTTCTCTTTTTTCTCTTTGTTCTGCATATTGCTTTTCAGATGTATAAAAAGAAATTCATGATGTTGCAATCATGGAGATGTATTATAGAAGGTATTAAATTCCTTACAGCTTTGAAAATTAAGTGAAAATCTGTGTATCCTATGTAATAAAAGGGTAATATGCAAATTGACCCTAAAGGCAGAATGACCAAGAATGACCATTCGCTATGACACACACTGACCACCAGGAGGTAGATGCTCAATGCAGGAGCTGCCACCTGGTGGTCAGTGCACTTCCACAGAGGGAGCGCTGCAGCCAGAAGCTGGTTCATGGCTGGCCAGCACAGCAGCAGTGCGGGAGCCTATTCCACCTCTGCGGCAGTGCTAAGGATGTCCACCTAACGGTGGACATCCCCTGAGGGATCTCAGACTGCGAGAGGGCACATGCCAGGCTGAGAGACCCCCCAAGTGTATGAATTTCCATGCACTGGGCCTCTAGTATTTATATATAAGGAGAGGACACTTAACTTTTCTAAGATTTTGAAGTGGACCTATCACAAACTTTAAAAGTTTAAGAATTGTACTACTTTGTACTGGATTATACTGTTTTTCTGAACATACACAGAATCTCCTACAGTCTCACAGCCCACTGTATTATTCTCCAGTTCTCTACCAGGTCTTATGCTCAGTCTTGAATGAGTAGCTTCAGTCCTTTGGATTTATGCATTATAGGGAGCACAGCAAGGATGTTCCTTCTAAATCATTCCCATCCCTGGAAAGAGGATGGGGATTTGGATGGTGGGTCTCATATCCTAGATAAAATAGGATCTTATAAGTTTCAAGCCAGGTTCTGACAGCTCTCAACAAAATCAACCCACCAGGCCTTTCCTGCATACAGAGAACCCTCAGAGACACAAAGGTTTTCACCTTGAGTAGAAAGCAGCAAACAGAAGACCTCAACTGTCCTAGCTTTTACTGAGAGTTCCTTCAGGCTCAAGTGACTTAAGAAAGTTGCCATCAGTGGCACAGCCTTGTTCTTCCATTTTCCTTG
>NW_006288722.1:61366-67278 GCF_000327345.1 Myotis davidii
GCCCAAAGCTTCTCTCCTTGTGCCCTGGCTCCCATTTCTGCTGACAACATGACTCAGCAGCTGTGGGAGATCCAGTGTTGCCTTCCCCCAGGTCACTGGCAGTTTGTAGACGAACCTCCTTGCCAGCCAGGGGTGATGAAACCTGTTACACCAACAGAGGAATGGGAATGGGAACCCTCGAGTCCCCACCCTACCCTTCCTTCCTCTCTTGGGGATTAAAGTCTGGAAGGAGGAAGCACCAGCAGACTGACTGGTCAGCCTTCCTGGGAAGATGCAGCAACTCCTGCTCCTGGTGGCCTTTCTCCTACCCGCAGGGGCTGGGGCAGGTGAGTGACCGTCCAAACCCGTAGAGGCCCAAACCCATCACATAGACTCTGGGCCCAGACAGCCTAGGCATTTCCTAACTCTGTGTCATTGGGCACAATATTTGAATTCATAGTTCCCAGGTCCCTCATCTATAAATAGAAATAATAGGAATGCCCACCTCATGGAGTTGCTAAGACAGTTACATTAGTTAGTGTACATGAAACTCTTGGAATTGCCCCTGGCATGTAGAATGTGCTCTGTAACTCTGCTCTATGAATTTTTTGCAACCCATATGCCAAAGTCAAGGAGACAAGGATCCACAATAACAGTCCCCTTAGCTTATATCTAGACTAGTGGCCTGGTGCACAAAATTCATGCACGGGGGTGGGGAGAGGGGGAGGGGTGTCCCTCAGCCCGGCCTGCACCCTCTCCAGTCTGGGACCCCTCAAGGGATGTCCCACTGCCAGTTTAACCAGCAGTCGGACATCCCTCTCACAATCTGGGACTGCTGGCTCCTAACCACTCGCCTGCCGGCCTGCCTGATTGCTCCTAACCACGCCTGCCAGCCAACCTGATCGCCCCCTAACTGCTCCACTGCAGGCTTTATTGACACCTAACTGTTCCCCTGCTGGCCTGATTGCTCCCAACTGCCCTCCCCTAGTGGCCCGACCAGCCTCCTCCATGTGAGGCGGCATAGACGCTGGGACCGGCCTCCGCCCCGCTGCACAGAGCCACAGGACCCCCATGCCTCACTGCACAGAGTGGCTGCTGAAACCCGCCTCCACTGTGTGCGCGGTCATCTTGTGGCTGCCATCTTGTGACGACATTGTGCAGGAGGGCACGAGAACCACCTAGGCTTTTATTAGTATAGATTCTTGAAAAACAGTCTGTGAGCTGGTCATGAGCTGGACTCAGAAGAATCAGGAAGGTCCTTGAAAAAGAAAGTCCCAGGGAAGTTCAGGGAGAAGCTACTCCAGCGGACTCTGGATGCCAACAGGAGAGATCGCTCCACATTGTGAGAGGCTTAAGAGCCTTGTCTGAAGCAAGGGTTATTCTCCTTTTGGGGAGGTACGGGGAAGCTGAGGTCTGGAGCTGGAGCCAGCAGTATTCCCGGAAAAACCCTGGGGCCCTCTCCCATAATGTGGTACTCTGCAAACCCCAATTCTTACCACCAAACCCTCCTTTCCCTGCATCACCTCTGTAGCTTCCCCATCTTCTAACCTTTCAGGATCAACCAAGCTGTGAGTTCAACAAACACAGAGATAAGTGCTGAATACTTCCTTCCAGGGGAGGTCATCAGAGGCCAAGAGGCCCTCCCTCATTCCCACCCCTACATGGCATATCTTCTGACTCGGACACCAAGGGGCCTGAGCACCTGTGGGGGATTCCTGGTGCGAGAAGACTTTGTGATGACATCAGCCCGATGCTGGGGAAGGTGAGGAATTAAGGATCTTCCAGGCGGCCAGTAAGGTGGGTTCAGAAGAATTCATAAGACCATGAAGCCAAAAGCAGGGTTCCAGCAATGAAGGGGTGAAGAGAAACTAAGTAAACCCTGGGAGGCAGGGAATAATCTAGTGTAAATGAGGTCAAGAGGAAGAGATGGAAGGCATACATTAGGCCTCAAAATGTGAATTCAAGCTATTGCTCAAGTTATTCTAGGGGAGGCAAAACTTAAGGTCAATATGTCCCCCACCATCTCCAGTGCAAGGCTTTGGAGAAGCAGCAGACACAGAGATCTCAGCCCCAGAGCCTCCCTGTCTCCTCATTTCCCTCAGCTGCAGTTCTGCTGCCCTGAGCTCTCACCTGCCCAGCACAACTGATGGATTTAGCACATGAAGCTCATACCTGCCACTATTCCTTTGCAGCCGTATGCGCGTCATCTTGGGGGCCCACAACATCAGGAGGCAGGAAAGGACCCAGCAGAGTATTTTGGTGCTCAGAGCCATCCGCCACCCTAGATATAATCAGCAGAACCAACTGAATGACCTCATGTTACTGCAGGTACCACCTGCCTGAGCTGGCTCCTTCCCAGCATGGGGGGTTCATGGAAGAGGAAGCAGGGGCAGAGTCCCAGGGGTGGTGGGGTGAGGGCTGCATAGACATTCCCTAAGTGCCTGCCCTCTTCCCGCCAGCTGGAAAATAGAGCTAAACGGAACCGATTTGTGAGGCCAGTGGCTCTGCCTCAGTCCCAAATCAGACTGAGTCCTGGGTCTTTGTGCACCGTGGCTGGCTGGGGCCTGGTCAGCCAGCAGAGGGGAACAGACACACTTCGGAATGTGCAGCTGAGTGTGCAGAGGGATCAGGAGTGCAGCAATTACTTTGATACCTTCAACGGCCAAAGGCAGATTTGTGTAGGAGACCAGATCGAGGGGAAGACCACCTTCCTGGTAAGGCCACTGGCATCTGCAACACTACCTGAGACAGGGGGACTGGGCAGAACAAGACAGTGGGAACAGACTACATCCCCACAGCCTGTCTGGGGGCCAGACCAGAGTAAAGTGGGGGGTTTTCCCATCAACCCAGTCTCTGAGGGAAGGGGAGGAGCACGGGTCACACAACGCATACACATGCAGTGTTTTCATGGGAAAGGGCAAGATACCTTGACTTGGGTTGAGCTATAGACAGTCACCACAGCCAGGGTTGAAGCCTAACCAATGAAAGACCCAGGAGCTTGACTTCTGCATCTGCACCAGCCTCCCTCCTCTGAGGGCCAGACCTTAGGGCCCCAAGCTTGGGAGGCATGGAGTATGGGGGCCTGGCTTAGTGTCCCTTCCTCTCCACACCCACAGCGGGACACTGGAGGCCCCCTTGTGTGTAACAATGTTGCCCAGGGCATTGTCTCCTATGGAAGAAATTTCGGGGTTCCTCCAGCAGTCTTCACCAGGATTGCTCATTTCCTACCCTGGATAAATAGAACAATGAACCAACTTTACCAAAAGGGAGCACACTGAGACCTCTCTTCCCCCTGTAATTGACTTCTCTGGGATGGAAGCCAGCTCCAGTAGGGTTGCCAGAGCCTTAATAAATGGTCATGTCTACAGTGGAAATAACAGATTTCTCATGTTATTATACATCTATTCTGTACAAAACAAATGCATCCAGGACTGAGTCTGACCTCCTACAGGAAAATGGGGTCTTTTCCTCAGGTCAAATGAACCTCCGACAATCCATCCTGGGGGACAGAATGAGCTATGTACCTCCTCCAAGCCATCCATTCTCCATCTCCCCACCACCACATAGCTTTGGGGAGTGATGGAAAGTCAGATGTCTCAGCAAGGGTTCCAGCAATGAAGGGGTAAAGAGAAACTAAAACTACCAAAAACTCTCCTAGCAGACATTAAGTATACTTTAGAACTCTGTGCCACTGGTGTCTGTAGCACAAATGAGCCATGAACCAGGAGGTCAGGGTTCCTGGTCAGGGCACATGCCCGGATTGTGGGCTCAATCCTCAGAAGAAGGTGCACAGGAGGCAGCCAATCAATGATTCTCCCTCATCACTGATGTTTTTATTTCTCTCTCCCTCTCCCTTCCTCTCTCTGAATTCAATAAAAACATATTTTTAAAAAATAGCAGTGAACACCCATGTTCACAGCAACACTATCCACATGGCCAAGAGATGGAAGCAATCCAAGTGTCCATTAATAGCCAGAGTCCTTCTCTCAAATCCCCGTGCTAACCAATGTAGACCAATGTCCTCATTTTCAATATGACAGGGGCCTGATTCCTGTTTTCAATACTCTAAAATTTTACCAAACTCAACCCAAATGTTGACTGAAATAACATGACTTCTACCCTAAAGATTATTCCAGGACTGTCTGCATTAATAGTGTATTCAAATAAAAGGTTACTGAAGTTGCATGACTTAATATCACACTTTAAAGACATTCTTGCCGAAACCGGTTTGGCTCAGTGGATAGAGCGTCGGCCTGCGGACTGAAGGGTCCCAGGTTCAATTCCAGTCAAGGGCATGTACCTGGGTTGCGGGCACATCCCTAGTGGGGAGTGTCGGGAGGCAGCTGGTCGATGTTTCTCTCTCATCGATGTTTCTAACTATCTCTCTCCCTTCCTCTCTGTAAAAAAATCAATAAAATATATTTAAAAAAATAAATAAAGACATTCTTAATGTGACTGTACAGAATCAGCTGGGAGGTTCTTCTACGTCCATCAAAATGTCAATATTCCCTGTAGTCTGGCATTTACCATCTGAACTTTGCAGTTTCCATCCTCTAAATGGAATTATCATTGAACACAACAAATCCAACTGGCTATATACATAAATACTTCGGTAAATTCCCATTATTTTATGGGAAGTTATTATTAGAAAGTCATTTGCATAATATTCAGTATAAGCTATTTATTTAGCAACAAAATTTTAATCAGCAATGCATCTTTGACAATACGGTCATTCTCTCTAAATGTGCTACAACCTAACCATAGGAATTCCATCACTGCATGTTCTGGGGGATAACAGTCTCATTTTTCAAATGTTTGCATTGCCAAATGGAAAAAATACTTGTCGATAGAGCTGGGGAGGAGAAAAGGTGGAAGAGCCCTCATGCAGCCCTTACTGTCTGTGACAGGTACTGAGATTCCCAGAGCCCCACCCAGTCTCCAGGATTCAGTCCCAGGAAACACTCAGGGCAAACCCATCTCATTTCCTCATCTTTCTCTGACACTCAGCACTTCTAAGGCAGCTCTCTGCCTCCAGCTGCTCTGCTGAAAATGATTCTATAGACTTCATGGTGCTCACCTCCAGAAGACAATTTCTTTCCTGACCACCCCAGACCCAGCTGCACCACTTCCCAAAGCTCTGCACGCTTCCCCACTAAATGAACTTCAACAGCAGAGCTTTGGCAAGAACGTATTTTCAAGGCACATTGAAGCTAGCACAAAAGGACACAATTCCTCCCACTTTCTTTTTCCAGGTACAGACTCTGCATTAGGGGCCCTACTGACTAGACTGGAAAATCATAAAACCAAAACAAGCTCTTGTGCAGTAACCTCACGAGGAACCTCTCCCCAACCCAATAGCCAAGGCAGACTTCCCATCGACAGAGGCTAGTGCCTCTGGCCCTGCACAGAGTATCAAGATCAGGAGAAACTAGACACTGGCTATTCATCACAACTGTAGCAGAATTGCAGAAGTGATTGGTGATGACATTGATAATGGTGTCTGAGCTTGGAGGAAAAGTGGGTGCCCCTGGAGAAAGCCATCTGAACCTTACGTAGGACAACAGAGGGCAGCACAGGTCAGTCCCAATAGCTCATGGAAAACAGAAATGTGAAAAAACCATCAAAGTGCATGAAATCTGAAAAATAAATTATAAATGATTTCAAGATTTTAGACAGGGGAGAAACTAAGATGGCGGCAGAGATAAACACCGGGAAGTTGATGCCGCTCACAACAATTGATTAATACCTCAGAAAAACAATACGGACATCATCCAGAACCACAGGAAGCCTGGCTGACTGAAAATTCTACAACTGGAAGGAAAGAAAAGCACACTGAGAGCCATAGAAGCTGCAAAAGAGAAGCACAGAGGTAGGGGGCTCGCGCGCGGAAAGGGTCTGGCACCTGCGGACACGGCTGTCTTTTTGAATCCAGC
>NW_006288722.1:69017-69904 GCF_000327345.1 Myotis davidii
GGCAGCACAGACATTTATTGTATCAAGATGAGCTATGAGAAAAGCAAAGGTTATTGTTGCTTTTGTTGGGTTTCTTCAAGAAGCTGACAGTGAGCAGGCATATAGGCCTAACCAATGGACACGGACAATGGGGGGGAGGGGAGGACATGACCGGGGGCGGGTAGAGGGTAACGTGGGGACAAGGACACATATGTAATATCTTAATCAATAAAAAATATATTAAAAAAAAAGATTTTAGACAGCATGACCCCCAGAACAATTAAGAACTCTGTGGGCCTGATACCCTGCCACGATTGCTTTTTCAAGTTTCCAATGAATTTTCCGAAGTATAATTTTCCAAGGCTACATTATGATCCACTATATAGCAAATTATTAAAACAGAAATTTTAGTGTTTGTTTTAGGAGCAGCTGTCACAACTTTGATGGCAACTATCAAGACACACTCTAGGAGCATCATTACTACTAAAACTTTGACCAGTTGTTGCATGTGGGAAAACCAAGAGAAAAAGGCTGTTGCAAGAGATAGGTGACCCAGAGGCAACAAAAAAAGTCCTAGTGGCATCTGGGAAGATTATTATGACACTAGAGGCCTGGTGCACAAAAATTTGTGCACTCGGCCATGGGGGGGTGGGTGTCTCTCAGCCCGGCCTGTGCCCTCTTGCAGTCTGGGACCCCTCGGAGGATGTCCACCTGCTGGCTTAGGCCCACTCCCCAGGGTATCAGGCCTAAGCTGGCAGTCAGACATCCTTCTGGCAGCCCGGGAGCCCTCAGGGTATGTCCACTTGACAGCAGGGAGCAGGCCTAAGCTGCAGTTGGACATCCTTAGCGCTGCTGAGGAGGCAGGAGAGGCTCCCACCACTACCGCTGTACTGGCAGGTGTCAACCTG
>NW_006288722.1:70430-80723 GCF_000327345.1 Myotis davidii
CCCAGTGGGGACCTCACCCCATGGGGGTTTGGCTAGTCTGGGTGAGGGGCTGAGGGTTGTTTTCAGACTGGCCACACCCCCTTCAGGGTCTGGGGCCCTACTGGGGTGTCTGGCCAGCCTGGGTGTGGGGCTGATGGCCATTTTCAGGCTGGCCACAGCCGCGGGCTGGAAGCAGATATCTGGAGTTTATTTATCTTCTATAATTGAAACTGTGTAGCCTTGAGTGGAGCCCAGGTCCTAGAATGGAGGCCTAGGACCCTCCTTGAACGGAGGCCAAGTCAGCTGGAAGCAGGTATCTGGGATTATTTATCTTCTATAATTGGAAGTTGGTAGCCTTGAGCAGAGCTCAGGGCCTGCAGGGCAGGCGGGAAGCTTGGCTTCCTCCATTGCCGGGGGCAATCCAAGCCTCCTGCTCACTCCAGCTCCATGGCCTCCGCCATCTTAGTTGGGTTAATTTGCATATTTGCTCCTGATTGGCTGGTGGGCATGGCTTATTGGTGCTCCTGATTGGCTGGGGGGCATGGCTTATGGGTGTAGCACAGGTATAGTCAATTTGCATGTTTCTCTTTTATTAGATTAGATTAGATTAGATTAGATTAGATTAGACTAGAGGCCCAATGAACAAAATTAGTGCAAGGGACTCAGCCCCAACTGCAGTGGTGGCTACCTCTGCCTCAGCAGAGGTTCTATCTGTAAGGTCATCCAGAAGGAAATCTGGAAGGATATCCAGTCTAATTAGCATACTACACTTTTATTATTATAGACTAGTCGCCCGGTGCACAAAATTCGTGCACTGGGGTAGTGGGGGAAAGGGGCCCCTCAGTCTGGCCTTCACCCTCTCCAATCTGAGACCCCTCAGAAAATGTCCAATTACCTGTTTATGCCCACACTTTTAACAGATAACAGCTCCTTTGTTGTTTCTTTCTTATGCTTAAAACCATTGGAATTAGTAGGTATTCAAAGTGTGTATACATTTTGGGGGGACACCCTGCATATCTCTAGTCAGAGGTGAAAGAAACCAACAGCAGATTTGGAACCCCCAGACAGGGAACCTCGCTCACTCCCCACATGTCTCCCCACTTCATTTTCCACCTTTGTGGGCAGCAGGAGAATCAACGTTTTCTCTCATTAATTTGGAAAAGCACGTCCTGTCACCCACTGCCCGACAGGAGTGCGCTAGGCCCCAAGCAAGCAAGGCTCAGTCAGGGCAGCCTTCGCTCATGGGTGCTGGCACCCAAAGTGCATATTCCTCCTCTACAGTCGCCCCAACTATCCAACTATTTCACTGAGAGGACAGAATTCCTCTCCGCCTCTGGGTTCTTGATCTTGAACGCTGACCAAAGGCACCTCAGTGAGGACCACCGGTGCCCATCAGGTGTGTCTATCTGCATCTGCTCCTGCCTCAGCACCTGCATTAACCCCCCAGAGGTGATCTCGTAGTTGCACTGGCCTCCATGGGAACAGGGCATCACCACTCCACCCTCTCACTGTCATCTCACAGGTGCCCACCCTCAGCACCCAGAACACCCAGACACTCTCCAAAGGATGTGAGCGTGACAGTGTGCTGGGGGATGTTCGCACGCCAGGGGTGGATGTGCACACCGGAGGCCTCTGGCTTTGCAGATCCGCAAACTCCCGTGGTTCGGCCAGGAGGATGTCAGTCTGACCCACCACAGTGGCTGTCCCTGTGATCCTGCACCTTCTAGGCCAGGAGACAGATCTTGTGCAGCCACTGCTGCGTGCTGATGGCCAGCAGGTGCTACTTCAGCTCAGCCTGCAGGCTCTGCTTGGTGTGCTCCCAGCTGTCACCACCGCCATGGTGGGAGTATAGACCGCCCTCCGCCGGCCTGCCTCCCGTCCAGAGGCTCTCTGCGCTGCTCACCTGCCCAGAGTGACTGGGGCTGGGCAGAAGCCAGGCGGCCTGCCCTGCCCAACCCAGGCCGATCCACCCCGTGCGAGCTGTGGCCCAGCCGGGAAGGGTCATGGATCCAGGTCCCGGGACCGCGGACAGCCTCAAGTGCTGCCCCCCACCCGGCAGGGTCACAGATCCGGTCCCAGACCGCGGACAGCCTTGCCCGCTGCTGCCCAACTTCAGTATGCAAATTAGCCACCATCGTGGTGCTTCAGGGTGGGGGTCTCCATTGGGGTGCCTGGCCAGCCTGGATGAGGGGATGATGGCTGTTTGCAGCTGGTCACACCCCTTCAGGGTGGGCGTCCCCACTGGGGTGCCTGGCCAGACTGGGTGAGGGGCTGAGGGCCGTTTTCAAGCTGGCAGGCGACTGAAGCTCCCAACCTCTCCTTTTTTTCTTTTTCTTTGTTCTGGGATTTATTTACCTTCTATGGCTGTCACTGGAGCTGAGAGCTGGCTTTAGCTCTGAGGCTCGGCTCCAGCTCTGAGACTTCGGCTGCGGAAAGCAGGGATATGGCTTTCTTTGGGTTCTATAATTGAAACACTGTTGCAGCCCTGCTGGTTGAAGCCCAGCTGGCTGAAAGCAGGTTTCTGGAGTTTGTTTAGGTTCTATAATTACAACATAGTTGCTTAGACTGCAGCTCAGAGGCCGGCAGCGGCAGGCGGGGAACCTTGGCTTCCTCCCTCAATGGAGCAAGCAAGCCTCCTGTTCGCTTCAGCTGCCTGGCTGCTGGCCGCCATCTTGGTTGGCAGTTAATTTGCATATCCTGCTGATTAGCCAATGAGAAAGGTGTCAGGGTTATGGTCAATTTGAATGTTTCTCTTTTATTAGATAGGATGGGTGAGTCTCAGATCCAAAGAAAATCTCCCTCTGAGAGGAATGCACCTGAAAAGCCAGGTGAGCAGAATGAGGAAGACGCCTGAACAGGGGCAGTGAGCTGGGCTAAGAGACACCTGAGGGTCCAAGAAACCACTCATTCCACCATGACCCCTTTCCATAGAAAATAACCCACATATCCCTGGCCCAGGTTCACACAGCTGACTGTTGCATACCATGTGGGTAACTACTGGAATCCTTTTTGTGGTGCCACAACTCCTGGCAACTCTGGTCTGGATGCTGGAGGACAAGGTGGTAGCACCTGCCCCAACCTCAGGGTTGGTCACTCAGTAGCCACAGCATATTTTAGACCAGCACTCTGGTCACAACTGGAAGTTTGGCTCCTGCCATCCATCAATACATAAATGGTTAGTGAGGATTAGTCAACTGCTAGGCAGAGTGAAGGGTCTTAGAGATACAATGGTGAGAATCACAAATGCCTAATGACGCAGTATCAGAGGGGCCAGCATAGCCATTTAGCAAGAGATGCACAGAAGCAAGGCTGCCTGATGTCTCCACTACCAGGTCATCCAAGAGATTTTACTCCTCACACTCTCTTCTCTCCAAAACTGTGTCCACACAGCCGTACAGGATGCTCTGACACCTACTGGAGAGAATGTCCCCTCTGGGACCATGAGGCACATCCCCATCCTGTCCATAAGTTCAAATCAACCCCTCTGGGCATCCAGACAACTGTATTTCTCAATTAAGAGGTAAAATCTAAGTTACCTGAGTATCTTCTCAACTCCCTCCATTAGTGTAACTCCTTGAGGTTATTGAACTTCAAGGAGAAAAATCTCACCCAGGCCCTGACAGTCCTTAAGTTAGGTGAGCAATCATGCATACCATTCTTTTAACCTAACTACACTTACACTCTCTTCCAAGCTAACTACACTTACACTCTCTTCCAGTTCCTTACCCATCCTCCTCCCAAGGAAGTGAAAACCCATTCAACTCCCAGGATCATCTCTAGTGGAAATTCTCCTCAGAGGATAAGATAGGATCTCCAATGGCCAGATTCTCTTGGTTTCTCTCTATCATGTTCTCAAGTAATGAAGGAATCTTACCAATTTGGACAAGACCCTATTCTCCACTCTAATGAGCTGCTTCATTGAAGCTCAGGCCAAAGAATGTGTTTGCAGGAGGAAAGTGGCCAGTATTTCCACCACACCCACCATTCCTCTCATGATACTAAGTATTGGTCAGGATATTGAGTAAGAAGAAAGGCAGAAAACAACACCCAGGTTGGGCCAGTCTCCCATAATTGGGATTATTTCTTTCTGTGGAAATTAAATCAGACACTCTCAACCAGGAATGGAAGAACTAGCTAATACTATACAAAACATCATAGCCAAACACTGTAGAACCTATATTCCTTTCAAGTGTATGTGAAACATTGACCAATATTAAATATCTGCTAAGGCAAAGAATTTTAAAGTTTTGAATTCATACAGCATTGCTCTGACCCACAATGGATGTTATAAATAAAAAATTAAAAAGTATAACGAAAATTAACCAATATTTTTGAAACAAACTCTAAATAATCCTTGAATCAAAGAAAAAAATCAGTGCAAATTAAGAAAAAAATTAAATTAATAATAATAAAAGTAATTATTACCTTGGCTGGGTGGCTCAGTTGGTTGGAGCAACGTCCCCTACACCAAAAGGTTGAGAGTTTGATTTTCAGTCAGGAGACATACCTTGATTATAGGGATGATCCCCAGTCAGAGCATGTATAGGAGGCAACTAATTGATGTTTCTCTCTCACATGGATGTTTCCCTCTCTTCCCCTTCCTCTCTCTCTAAAATCAATAAAAACATATCTTCAGAGGAGGATTTTTTTAAAAGGTTTATATATGTATTAAAATACAGAACTTCCAGTCAAATTTGAAGTGCAGATTTTAAAAAGTCTTGTATAAGTAAGTACCATGAAATAGCTGGACCTATTTATGCTTAAACGTACTTATTGTTTATCTGAATTCAAATTTAACTAGACATCTTATATTTTATTTGACAACCCTTAAAATGATTTTAAAAGATTGAATAAAATATTACCAAAATAAAACATGGGAAAGGGGAAATCACTGCACATTTTATAAACATTTAAAAAAGTGTTTATGATATTTTAAACACCTTTTTGGTAATTCATTTTTAATTCTAAGTTAAAAATTGACTAATCTTTTCAAAAGCATAGCTCACCAAAATTTGAAAATATGAGTAGCCCCGTATCTGTTAAAAGATAGAACCTGCCATTTAAAACCTTCTAGAAAGATGTGCTAGCCAGTTTGGCTCAGTGGATAGAACATCAGCCTTTGAACTGAAGGGTCCCAGGTTCAATTCCAATCAAGGACACATACCTCGGTTGCAGGCTCCTCCCCTGGCTGGGCCCTCGTCAGGGCACATGCAGGAGGCAACAAATCAATGTGCTTCTCTCACATCAATATTTCTCTCTGCCTTTCCCTCTCTCTTCCACTCTCTCTAAAAATTAATGGAAAAATATCCTCAGGTGAGGATTAAAAAATAATAAATAAATAAAATCTTCTAGAAAGAAAACTCCAGAAGCTAATATCAAACACTATCTTCATGACCTTTAGGTGTGCAAGAATTTTAAATAAGGCACACACAAACACACTAATCTTAAAGGAAAATTGTGTATGTGTGTTCTCCTCGTCCCCCGTGGTTCAGGGTTCAGGATCTGGAAGAGGAGCTGCACACAAATAAAAGAGAAGAGACAAGAGATAATTTGGAAATCAATTTTAAAAGATTAAATAAAAAATTTCCAAAATAAAACATGGGAAAGGGGACATCACTGCACATTTTATAAACATTTAAAAAGTGTTTATGATATTTTAAACACCTTTTTGGTAATTCATTTTTAATTCTAAGTTAAAAATTGACTAATCCTCTCAAAAGCATAACTCACCAGAATCCCCCCACATCCCGCGTGGTTCAGGGTTCAGGATCTGGAAGAGGAGCCGCACACAAATGAAAGAGACAAGAGATAATTTGGAAATATGGGGGGCCAGGCGGGCAAGTCCAACTCAAGGGGAAGGACTTCCACCAGTGCCCAGGCCTCGCCAGCCTTTTATTCAACTTTGGATAAACATAAAACCCTTGGTCAGGCAGGTAATTGCAGTAACAGACAGGCTATCTTAAAGGTCAGTAAATATTAGGAGGATTTACTCTGAGACTATTTGATCAAGAAATAACTTAAGCCCCAATTATCAGGACTAAACAATCGGTGCATAACTCAGGCCCTTGTCATGGGTTCAAGGGTCACCAGCGTTCCGGGATCCTTGTTTTCACTTCTCTGCTAGTGAAGACAATGGGTGGCCTCCTGCAAAAAATATCTTAAATGAGCAAAATAGTAAACATACCCTTTGCAAACCAGGATATTAAGTGGCCAATAAGCAAGCAAAACATTTTTCAACAGCATTAGTTCAGGAAGAGCATAAAAGATATCTTGGGGCTGGGCCCTCTGACTCTTGCCATGCTCCCTGACTCCATTCCTGGCAAATCAAACAAGCTTAATGTAGGCACATGAAAAGGATAGTTGGTGCCACAGAGGCCTCCCCTAATAGCCCACCAGATATGAGATGATCTCCAATGACAGATTTTATTCTAAGATACACAGAACTATCTCTTGCAGGCTGCCCATGCTTTCTACTGGTAAAGAGACTGGCTGCATCACAGAGTATAAGAGAGAAGCATCCCAGATTTAAGGGACTTTACCCAAACTCATGGAAAAAGAATGGCTTGAAGACTGCCTAGCATGACTCCTAGACAAATGGAGAGGCTGGTAAAGGAAGTGAGACAGAAAGGAAACAACACAAGGCCAACTGTTGTCAGATATGCAATGAGCCTACAGCAGAAGTCAGAAACCAAAACAAGAAGCTGTCCCCTGCCATCTCTCACCCTTGAGAAACTGGAACACATCTCCCCTCCACATTTTACTTCCCTGGCTGCTTTATTCACTACCACCTTCAAACAGGAGCATAGTTAAAACAAACAAATAACAACAAAAGACCAAGATGCCCTCAGGTATATGGTAGAGAGCCCAGAAATCCTATAACTAAAGACTAAAGTACAATGAACATCAAAGCAAGGCAAAACTTTCTAATAAAGTGAATATCAGAGAACTATAAATAGATTCTGGCTAAAGTACAGAAGAACAAATTATCCAGTCCCTATCCTATGCACTCATCTTGGGAAGCCCTCTTAATACATGAAACAGGATGTGTAGCATTCAGCTAAGTGTCAAAATAAAATTCAGGGAGGTGGGGTTAAAACCACAAATTTTACACACACACACACACACACACAAAATTCATGCACTGGAGGGGGTGTGCCTCAGCCTAGCCTGCACTCTCTCCAATCTTGGACCCCTCCGGGGATGTCTGACTGCTGGTTTAGGCCTGATCCCACAATCGGACATTCCTCTCGCAATCTGGGTCCACTGCCTCCTAACCACTCACCTGCCTGACTGATTGCCCTTAACTGCTTCTGCCTGCCAGTCTGATCACCCCCTAACCACTCCCCTGATGGCCTGATTGACACCTAACTGCTCCCCTGATGGCCCGATCACCCCCAACTGCCCTCCCCTGCTGGCCATCTTGTGACAGTGTGGGGGTGGCCATCTTGTGCTGACATGGGGGCGGCCATCTTGTGTTGATGTGGGGGTGGCCATCTTATGACAACATAAGGGCAGCCATCTTGTGATGACATGGGGGTGGCCATCTTGTGATATGAGGACATGAGAGTCAATTTACATATTACCTCTTTATTATATAGGATATAATGTGTTGTTTCTACACTAGTAAAAAGAGAAAGGGAGTATTTAAAAACTCAATCCCTTACAAAAGCAGACAAGAAAGGTGGAAAAATGCATACTATAAAAAAGTTAGTTAAAATAAAGAAAAAGAAAGAAGAAAAAAGTTTGTATATATAATTCAAAATATAACAGCATTTAAAGAAATTGTAAATGAATTCAACACTTAAAAGATAAATACCGCCAAAACCGGTTTGGCTCAGTGGATAGAGTGTCGGCCTGCGGACTGAAAGGTCCCGGGGTCGATTCCGGTCAAGGGCATGTACCTGGGTTGCGGGCACATCCCCAGTAGGAGGTGTGCAGGAGGCAGCTGGTCGATGTTTCTCTCTCATCGATGTTTCTGACTCTCTATCTCTCTCCCTTCCTCTCTGTAAATAATCAATAAAGTATATTTTTTTAAAAAAGAGATAAATATCAACATATTTGGAGAACAAATTCAGTTAAATGTTTACTTATTCTTAAGAATGTTAAAAGGTTGGAAATAAAGTGACACAAAAAAGATATACCTGGCAGACACAGACCAAAATAGAGATGATTAGGTTATGCTAAGACCAGACAACCAACTATCTAAGAACCCACCTTAAGAAACTATTAAAATAAGAGAGAAGAATCAAGATGTCAGTGTAGGTAAACACTGGTACTTGTTGCCTCCCACAACCATATCAAAATTACAAGGAACATTCGTGCACTGCTGGTGGGAATGCAGACTGGTGCAGCCACTATGGAAGACAGTATGGAGTTTCCTCAAAAAACATTTGACCCAGCAATCCCACTACTAGGATTATATCCCAAGAAACCAGAAACGCCAATCAGAAAGGACATATGCACCCATATGTTCATAGCAGCACAATTCACCATAGCAAAATTATAACTAAAATACAGAACAACTGAAGGCTGGCTGAATAGAAGTCGTACAACTAGAGGCGTGAACAGGCAGGTCCAACACCCACATGTAGTGTGTTTTTAATTGGGAGGAATATCTCTGTTGCGGAGGCCCTCTGTGAGAAGCAGGGGGTCCTAGCCCCACACCAGACCCCCTGCCTAGGGTTGCAGAGCTGAGAAGTCCCCATAACTTTGGGCTGCAAAAACCAACAAGGATTGTGGCTGACTGACACAGAGGCTGCTGGAGACTCAAGCAGTCCCTCTTAAAGGGCCAGTGCACAAACTTAGAAGGTCCTGCTCACTCTGAGCTCCAGCTCTGGGCAATAGCATTGGGGAAACCAGGGACATATAGGGAGGAACTGGGTTGTCTGGCATCAGGGCAAGAACTCAGGGATGGCTTTCTCCCAGACTAAGGTGCTGACAGAGGTCATTGTTCTTATGCTGAAATTTCCCCCATCACAGAACTGACTGGCAGCCATCTCTGAGTTTCCATAAGCTTGGCTCACAATGTTCACTCCACCCTGGTGATACCCTAAGACCCTGCCCCATCCAACTTACAGCCCCACCCAAGCTGTTTGCTCTGATTTTTCCATATGAATAGCCTATCCTGGCTCAGGCTTCAGACTTTCCTAAAAGTTTTTAAATAAGCCGCAGCTGGCATCGGCATGCCCCATACCTATCAATAAGAGGCCCAAGACCTGGCACTAGCACCAGCCTGCCTTGATTCACAGCTTGGCCTCTCCTGGGCACTTCCAAGCCCAATACAAGTAGCATCACCTGCAGATCACTCGGTTGCTCCTGCCGGGTCATTCCAGTCAGTAGCTGGAATTCTTTGCAATTCTTAGGAGGCCCCAGAGCCAGTGCACCCAGTGGAGTTTCAGATCATACCAGATTACAACTCTACACATCCACAAGAGACACACTAAGAGTCAGACTCAGTGAACACCAAAGCCCCACTGAAACAAGTCCTGCTCCATCAGAGTATCTCCTGTACAGCAGCTCTTCCACTGGTCCTCACAGCCAATTGGCCTGGAGGTCAACCCCACCCAGTGATACCAACAGCAATCAAGGCTCAACTACAACAAGATTGCACACAGCCCACTCAGGAGCACATCTAGAATGCCCTGCTTGGGTGACTGGGAAGGCTAGCCATTGGGCCCTATAGGACACCTACTACACAAAGCCACTCTACCAATTCCAGAAGACAGAGCAATAGTAAAAAACACAGGGAAGCAATCACAATGTGGAGACAAAAAATCGTGTCACAAATGAAAGACCAGAAGAAATCTCCAGACAAAAAGGCTAAATGAAATGGAAGCAAACACACTAAATACAGAGTTCAAAACAATGTTTATAAGGTTGCTCAAGGATCTTACTGAGAGTTTCAAGGGACTTAGTGAGACTTACAAGGATCTTAGTGAGAATTTCAAAGATATGAAAAAGGACCAGGCAGAAATTAAGCATACACTAACTGAAATAAAGAATAATTTACAGGGCCAAACCGGTTTGGCTCAGTGGATAGAGCATCGGACGGCGGACCGAAGGGTCCCGAGTTCGGTTCCAGTCAAGGGCATGGAAAGGTGTCCACAATGCACAAGTTTTGTTTTGTTTTTCAGGGGGAAGTTACTCATTATGGCATGATTCCATTTGTGTGCTTGCATATGTACATACAGAAAACTTCTGAAAGGGTGCAAAAGAAACACTTAGCAGTGGGTAACTCTGGGGATTAGATTGGGTGAAAGTGCAAAAAAGAGAAGGGAGATTTTTACTTTTCATTTATGTGCTTCTGAATTATTT
>NW_006288722.1:82421-84781 GCF_000327345.1 Myotis davidii
CCCCCTGATGGTCAGTGTACTCCCACAGGAGGAGCTCTGCTCAGCCACAAGCCAGGCTGACGGCTGCCAGCACAGCGTTGGTGGCAGGAGCCGCTCTCACCTCCTCAGCAGCACTAAGGATGTCCGACTGCAGCTTAGGCCTGCTCCCCACTGGCAAGTGGACATCCCCCGAGGGCTCTCAGACTGCCAGAGGGATGTCTGACTCCCAGCTTAGGCCCCTCCCCTGGTGAGCAGGCCTAAGCCAGCAGGTGGTCGTCCCCTGAGGGGTCCCAGACTGCGAGAGGGCACAGGCTGGGCTGAGGGACTTCCCCCTGAGTGCACAAATTTTTGTGCACCGGGCCTCTGGTGCGTAATATGAGGAAGGAAAAAAACACCCAATCAAAATAGCAAAAAGAAAAAAGAATCCAAAAATATGAAGATAGTGTAAGGAGTCTTGGAAACAACCTCAAGCATACCAATGCTCGCATTATGGAGGTATCATAAGAGATAACAATATATTAAAAATCTACTTGGAGAAAAAGTGACAGAAAACTTTCCTTAACTGGTGGAAAAAATAGACTTACATGTCCAATAAGCACAGAGTCCCAAGCAAGAGGAACCCAGAGGCCCACACCAAGACACATCATAATTAAAATGCCAAGGGTTAAAGAGAAAGAAAGAATCCTAAAAAACAGCAAGATAAAAGTAGTTAGCCCTAACCAGTTTGGCTCAGTGGATAGAGCGTTGGCCTGCAGACTGGAGGGTCCCAGGTTCGATTCCGGCTTAGGGCATGTACCTTGGTTATGGGCACATCCCCAGTAGGGGGTGTGCAGGAGTCAGCTGATTGATGTTTCTTTCTCATTGATGTTTCTCTCTATCCCTCTTCCTTCCTCTCTGTAAAAAGTCAATAAAATATTTTTAAAAAGGAAAGTTAGTAACCTACAAGGGAGTGCCCATATGATTGGCAGCTGATTTCTCAACAGAAACTTTTCAGGTCAGAAGGGAGCAGTGAGAAATATTCAAAGTGATGAATAGCAAGGACCAACTGATGAAAGCAAGTAACCAAGATTACTCTACCCAGCAAAGCTCTCATTTAGAACTGAAGTTCAAATAAAGAGCTTCACAGACATGAAAAAGGCTAAAAGAGTTCATCACCACCAAACCGTATTACATGAAATGTTGAAGGGTATTCTTTAAGAAGAAAGAGAAGAATAAAAATAAGAAGAAGAAGGACGAGGAGGAGAAGGAGAAGGAGGAGGAAGAGAAAAGGGAGGGGGAGGAGGGAGAGGGATCAGAAACAATAAAATGGCAATAAATACATATCTATTAACAATTGAATATAAAAATAAAAATAAACAAGCAAGGAATCTAATGAACAAAATAAACTGATAAATAAAATAGAACCAGAGGCATGGAAAAATGGAACAGACTAACCAATCTCAGAGGGGAGAAGAGAGGAGGGATGGGAGGAGATTCACCAAAGATCTTATATGCATATATGCATTATGTATGGACACAGACAATAGAGTGATAAAGTCCTGGGGTGGGGCAGGAACCAGGTGGAGGGAGGCAATGGAGGGTGGGAGAGGGGGACACCTGTAATATGTTCAACATTAAAGACTTTTTAAAAAGAAACTATTAAAAGAAGAGAAAGTTAAATCCAAAGTAAGAAAAGAAATAAAATAAAAATAACAAAAAACAAGAATTAAAAATTAGAAAAACAATAGAGAGAATCAATGAAGCCAAAGCTGGTTATTTGAGAAGATCAATATAATTGATAAACCTCTAGGCAGCCTGATCAGGAAAAAAGAGAGACAATCCAAATTACCAGTATAAGCAATGAGAGAAGCAATATCACTACAGATTCTACAGCTATTAAAAGGGTAATATTATGGTAATATTATGAATAACTTTATGCTGTAAATTTGACAAATGAGGTAAAATGAAAAAGTTCCTTAAAAGACACAAGTTATCAAACTCACTCAATAATAAATGTGTTCTTTAGAGTCCCACATCATGTAGTTACTCATCTTCCTTCAAACAAGCGTCAGACCCAGATAGCTTCACTAGTGAATTCTACTGAACTTGGAGGAAAAAAGTAATACCAATTCTTCCAAACCTTCTTTAAAAATAGAAGAGGCCTGGCCAGTGTGACTCAGTGGTTGAGCATCAACCTATGAACCAGGAGGTCCCGGTTCAATTCCCGGTAGGGGCATGTGCTCAGATTGTGGGCTCGATCCCCAGTAGGGGGCGTGCAGAAGGCAGCCCATCAATGATTCTCTCTCATCATTGATGTTTCTCTCTCTCTCTTCCTCACCCTTCCCTTCCTCTCTGAAATCAATAAAAATATTTTTAAGAAAAGGAAAGTATTATTTGGGGTT
>NW_006288722.1:85931-97442 GCF_000327345.1 Myotis davidii
CCAGGAATCAGGGGCATAGAAAGGGAGTGGAATGACTATTCTTGGCGGGGAAAGGGGTATGGAGGATGTGGGAAGAGACTGGACAAAAATTGTATACCAATGAATGAGAACATTGGGCGGCGGGGGTAAGGGCAGAGGGTGGGTGGGAACCGGGTAGAGGGGAGCTATGGGGAGAAAAAAGAGGAACAACTATAATAATCTGAACAATAAAGATTTAATTTTTTAAAAAAAATAAAATAATAAGAGCTGAGTAACATCTCAAGTAATGACAAGTGCAGCCCTAGCCGGTTTGGCTCAGTGGTTAGAGTATCAGCCTGAGGGCTGAAGAGTCCTGAATTCAATTCAATTCTGGTCAAGGGTACATACTTCAGTTGCAGGCTCAGTCCCCGGCACCAGTCAGGCTACGTGTGGGAGGCAACCAATTGATTCTCTCTGTCGCTCCCCGTCCCTTCCATTCTCTCTAAAAACCAATGGAAAAAATATCCTCAGGTGAGGATTAACAAAAAGAAAAGAATAATGACAAGTGCAGATATCATTTCATTATCAAACGAAACTTGACTCTCAGTGCACCAGTGGGAAACCTCAACACCCCCTAGAGAACACAAGTGTTCTTTACACATTCCTTTCTCCATTCATTGTACTAACCCTTCATTCCACAGCCCTTATTATTCAGTTTAGTGGAATGAAAAAGTATCTAAACATATTACATTTTCAGCCTTAACTGCTATGTGACATTCTGAGCATCAGTTGAGTGCTCCATAATTGTTTATAATAATACTTACCCAAAAGGATATTTAAAAGATTAAATGAGATGGTACATGTAAAGCTCTATCAGTGCCAAACATATTGTGGATGTTCAATATCTAATCTTCTGCTAATTATTTGCCTTGAAGGAAGGGCTGATCTTCTAGATGGAGAAGTAGGGCAAATTCTGGTCCTCAGGACAAATCCACCCACTTCCTGTTTTTGTAAATAAATTTTTCTTGGAATATAGTCACACCCACTGGTTTACATCTTTTTTTTTTAATAGGCCCAGTCAATGCCATTTATTATACACGTTGAACAGCCTCTGAGACCCAAAGGCTCCCATATGAGGGGTTTTTATCCTGGTTTTTATTTGGGGGGGCAGGTTGGGGGGGCGGGAAGTGAGTGGGGGGTGTTGGCATCAAACAGTTTCTTCCAAGAGCCTGCTCACAAGAAAGACAAAAACAGAATAATCCTCAATAAAATAAAACAAACAGGAATAGCTGAAGAGTCTACATATGAAAAACAAAGGTTAAAAAACTCAACAGACAAAATCCACACCAAACACTCATCCCATTTAATTTCCTGTTACATGCACTGAGGAAACCAAGAACATCAAGCCCCAAGGCAGTAATGCTCTGAGGTTCTAGTTTAGGCTCCTTCTATGTGACAGATTCATGCACACACATCGCACATACTACTGACCCAGGCAGAAGTACACATGCATGGACAGGTGGCCAAAGAACCACGATAGGGAATAAGGAAAATGGGGAGTGGGGGCTGGTTGAGGATATAACATCAACTGGAAACTAGGGACCCGGAGAACCTTTCCGCTGCAGCAAGAGTCAAAGTTAAAACAAAGGCAGGACACAGGCCCTAGTCAGTTTGGCTCAGTGGATAGAATGTCAGCCTGCAGACTGAAGGGTCCCGGGTTCGATTCCAGTCAAGGGCACATGCCCCAGGGTTTTGGGGGGCGTGCAGGAGGCAGCCGATCAATGATTCTCATCATTGATGCTTCTATCTCTCTCTCCCCTTCCCTTCCTCTCTGAAATCTATAAACATCTTTTTTTTTTTAAGGCAGAATACAGGATAAATGTAGAATGCTCAGAGAAGACTGGATACATGAAGAGGGAAAGATGCAGGGGAAGTAATGGGAAAGCAGCCTCAGAAGAGGTTTTTTCTTTATTGGGAACACAGATGGGCAGAGGTCCTGTTACTTGAGTGATACACTGAGGCTAAAGGAATACGCTGCAGCATTACCGCCGCCTCCTGTGCTCTCTCTCAAGGTGGAGGGAAACTGCAAACACTCTATTGCCACTCAAGGACTTTCCCAAGTACTCCCGACAAAAAATGACCCCGCCCACATTCAAAGTTAAACCCAGCAAAGGGGGCCAAAGTAACTCTTCTTGGTGGAACCAAAGCCAGAGAAGCCCATCACAGCTGTCATCTCATCATCCTCCTCAAATGTCAAGTCCACCTCAGCCCTCCTTTTCTGCTCTGTGCATTTCTCTTTCTTGTAGGCTTTGGCCTTTTCCTCTTCTTCTCTAAGCTCCTTCCTCCGTTCCTCAAAATCATAATCCTTTTGTTTCTCTTCCATCTTCTTCTTGTTGACTACAAAACATTTCTTCACCTAATCCAAGGTGGAAAGTTCCACCCCCCTAGACATGCCCAGGATTCGCTGATGTTTCTTTCCATTAATGTGATCCAGGAAGTTGATGGAGTCCTTCACAACACAGTCACAGACATTGCAATAATATCGTCCCATCTCAGATTGCGGGGTGGTCTTGGTGATGACAATTGTCTTCCCAAGATCAGATTCCGGGTCCACCTTGTAGCCCCTATGCTGGAGAAGCTCCCGCTTGACTGGCTGCACTGGTTTTCCATCCTTCTTTTCTCTCTCTTCTGTGAGCCTCTTCTCAGCAAGCTTCTCATATTCATCTTAGCCCCACTTGTGGCAGAAGTCCAAGGTTTTGGCCCACTGCTTGACACCATCTTCCCACTTGTTTACATCTTGTGTATGTCTGCTTTTGTGCTATGACGGCAGAGCTGAATAGCTGAGACAGAGACAGTATGACTCACAAAGCTGAAAATATTTACCATCTTGCTATTTACAGGAAAAGTTTGCTGATCCCTGTTCTAGATTCCTACAACATCTAAAACACATACCCCCGCCAATTTGTGATACTATTATGCCTCAGAGAGCTGCATTAGATGAGAGAGGTGCGTTCCTCACCCTAGAAGCCAGGACTCTGGGGCTCTGACCACAGCTTCCACACTAGCCAAGCGGAGAGGAGAGCTATGAGAATCTCTGATTAGGAAAATAAGCCAGGCCAGAGTGAACGACAAAAATGTGGTTTCCAGCACCCCTGTTTCCACACACACACACACACACACACACACACACAAAAGTCTATTACTGGGGTTATAAAAGCAGGGACAAGAGTGGGGAGTGACAGAAGAACCTTGCCATGGGCAGCATCACTGGGAAAATGCAGGTCCTACTCCTTTGGTTGGTCTTTTTCTTGCCTCCTGAAGCTGGAGCTGGTGAGTCTGGGATATAACTCCCTGTCCTCTGGGTCCCTAACTTGTATTACAAATTTACTGACCTGAGTCAAAGAAGACCTTAAATGAGAATGCAAGATCCCATTGCAAGTGTTCCAGGGGAAATCTCTATCTGGAAGAGTCATATTCTTTCCCAGCAGTTAGTAACAGTTTCCTGGGGGGCGGAATCTTGGGTGGAGATAGAATCAGAAAACTGGCTTTAGAAGTACTTCTTAAGCTGCTCTCCTCAAAATATCTATAATTCTGATTCCTGGTCCTTTGCTCCTCTGTCTTTGCTCTCATATGGAAAAGGTCAGGATCAGGACATGAAGAAATGTTTAAATGACAACTCAGAATCAAGACTAGAAGTGGGATTGACAGGGTGGATTGGGATAAGGAAAGCCAATAAAAAGGATATGTGGAGGGGCTGAGTTATATTACAGGTAAGCGTGAGGCTGGGGTGCGTGGTTGCCTCAGCTTTCAACTCATTTTCCTTACCTAGTGCTCTATCTGAAGGCTTAGTTACCCTGTATTTGAGGACCTGGGATTTTCTGTTTCAGGGGAGATTATCAGTGGCATTGAGTCCAAGCCACACTCCCGTCCCTACATGGCCTATCTGGAAATCACCATTGACCAGGGCAATGTTGCTAACTGTGGTGGATTTCTCATAAGTGAAGAATTTGTGGTGACAGCTGCTCATTGTAAAGGAAGGTAAGAAAACTTTGATTTGTTCTCTTTTCATGTGAGGAGTTGTAGGAACCAGAATTAACACAACTTTCAAGTGACCTCAGGAGAGATTTTTGTGCCTCACTAATCTCAAGATGGTCAGTGATGTATATTGGGAGGAACTGGGCCATTGTGATTTATTAGTTATCTCTATACCCAGAGGCCAGGGCTTTACTAATGGGCAACCCAGATCAAGACAGGCCAATTCTACCCCTCTCATCCCGGTGCCAGAGACCTCTTGCAGTCTTCCAGGGTCTGGTCCTTCCTAAAACAGCTGGGACCCCTGGGAGGAACATCTTTCCTCAGTAAGAACTGAGTTCCTCAGTTGGGCCTACACTGATGAAGAGGGCCTGTTGTCACTCTGCTCAAAATGGGCTCTTCTCAGGAGACCAGCACTTTTCCTGACCCTCTCTCCCCTCTCAACAGAAAAATTACTGTCATTCTCGGAGCTCATGACATAAAACAAGAAGAATCCACATGGCAGAAGCTAAAAGTCAAAGAACAATTCGTTCATCCAAAATACAACTCTTTGACTAATGTCAATGACATCATGTTACTGAAGGTGCCATTCTCTTTTTTGGACTTCTCAATTCCCCCTTCTTAACCCTTCTCCTGACTTGTACCTTTCTCATTCTCTTCCAACCAACTTCCTCATATACCACCCCCATTCCATGTGATCACCACTCCATTCAGGAAAAACTCTAGGCCCTGCCCCGGGAGCCTCTAATATACCACACCATCCACATTCCCTGTGACTGGCAACCATCTACTCTTCCTCCCTCACAGCTACAAACGAAGGCCAAGCTGAACCATGCCGTGGGGACAGTCCCCCTGCCCACCAAATCTACCTTTATTCAACCTGGAAAAGTATGCCGAGCAACTGGCTGGGGGAAAACAGGAGTGAATAAGCCAGGGTCAGATACTCTGAGAGAGGTGAAGCTGAGACTCATGAAGGCCAAGGCCTGCAACCACTTTATGTTTTATGATCATAACCTGCAAATCTGTGTGGGAAACCCCAGGAAGAAAAGATCACCATATAAGGTACCACAAACTTACACTTCCTCCTCACACTCAGTTCCTGGGAGACAGGTTCCTACTGAGAGGGGGTGGGTCGGGAAGTCCGCTGGTTCAGTTACTGGTGTCTGCATTCATGGGTTTCTAGAACTATGGGAACTGGAACCCTCCTTCTGGGTTCCATCCTTCCATACACAAGCCTGCCCCTAATCTTCCCATCTAGTCTGCATACAGGGCTCCAGGAGAGAAAAAACAAGAAGATGTTGGGGAGGGGCAGGATCTATATTCTATGCTAGACAGAGAAAGAAGGCATTTAAATTATAACTCATGACTTATGTCTACATCTGGATCAAGATTCCTGGCCTGACTCTGGGGTACCTTCGGGCCAGCCAGGGTGCTGATAGGGATGAAGTAATAAGAGGGAGAGAAGAATGATCCCTGCTCATGATCTGCTTTTTTTAACCCACAGGGTGACTCTGGGGGCCCCCTTCTGTGTGCTGGGGTGGCCCAGGGGATTGTGTCATATGGACGTACAAATGCAAAGCCTCCTGGTGTCTTCACTCGAATCTCCCCATATGTGCCCTGGATTAATAAAATCGTAAAGCGCAAGTAACCACAGAAGCCTGGCCAGCCACAGGAAAAATCCCAAAGCTAGAGCTCTTCCTGGGTAGCCCCCAGGTTCCTGAAAGAAGCCTGAACACAGCCCAAGACCAGGGAGGCTCCCAGAGGTACCCAAAACCCCTGCTGATTGTATCCCCAGCAAAATTCAATAAAGATGCAGCCGCCAGCATATGTGTGTGAGACTGTTTCTTCCCCAGAGCTCCCCCAGAGATGGACTGCTCCACAGGGAGGAATTCAGGTCCTCCTCCCTAGTTTGAATGAAGAATTTTGCTAGGCTCCTTTCTTGCCAGATTAATAACCAAGGCTACCAATTTCCATATACATTGTGTGGTGCTATGGATTATTAAAGAAAATATTTTAATCTGCACAATACCATTTAATATCCAGAGTAATACTGGCACTGAGTGACCTTCTTTCTCCTCTGTCCCCTCTTCCTCTTCCTCTTCCTACTCCCCTTCTCCTCTCACTTCTCTTCTTCCTTCAAACGCATGCCTTGGCCACTGCACTACAGAACACATATGAGCCACAGCAAATGCTCCATGACTATTTCTGAAGATGGGCCAAGGCCTGGGCTTATGTCCTTACACCCACCTCTGACTCATGATCGTCCCCTAAATAGTATGTCTACAGCCACAGAAGCACCTGCCAAGTGGGAAAAAAGAAAATTTCCCAAGCATGAGAGCTCAGGATAGTGGAGTGAGGGAGAGATGACCCTTGGAAGTCCTCAGGATGTGTCTGTCTACTGCCACAGTCACAATGGGCTGCATAAGGGCCAAGGCCATTCTAGCCCAGGAGAGGGATCCCCACGAGCATCAGAATGAGCCTCATCCCTGAATTACATCACAGCCACCCAAATTCAACTGCCATCTTCCTTCAGATATGAGATGGTGTCTCCAGGTCTTCCAGAAAAAGAATACCTGAGTTAGGCAAAGTCCTCCAAAATTTCCTTCCCAAATGTCCTTGAGTGCTCTGAATCCCATACCCACCAGCATCTGAGCTGGATGAGTACACTCACAGCTATACACACCAAATACAAGAGGAACAGGGCATGACCTCCAGCTACCTCTCAAGAACCTGCAGTTAAAGGACCTCTTACAGGCCCTTGATCCCTAAGAGGCCTAAGAAGGTAGGCCTGGCCCCATGCAAGAAAGGGCTGCTACTGTTGGTCCCCAGATCAGAAACCCGAGAGCTCCTCTACTTTCCCCACTGCCTGCCAGCCCACAGAGCTGAGCTTCCAGCTTTACCAATGTCCAATACATGTAAAATAAAATTGAATAATATGTACAAGACTGATTATAGACTCTGACTCTATGCAAAAAAACAAGCTTAGGTACAACAATAACAAAACTTGGAAGATCTCAAAAATAAGAGAACATACGCTGAAATGATAATATAAAAATGTTTTTTTCTTTCTATCCTAACTCATATTTTACATTTGTATAATTAAATAAGAATTTTTAAATGTGAGATACAAGAGGCAGAGACACTATGTGTAATACTAGTATTTGCTTAGGAGATCAGAGCACATACTGAGTTGCAGCTAAAACCCCATCCACTCTTGACCACCAGACCCTAAGGACAGCACATCCACAAGGCAGCCCTTGTTCCCTCGAAGCTGGACAATGGAGATGTGAGGAGAGTGGTCAGCCTGTCCTGCCAGCCCTGAGAAGTAGCAGGGCCAATGGAGACTGCAGGGAGCTTGACTGAGCCCACAGGCTATATTAGACTCCAACAGATTAGCAGGCACTGACTCCAGTACAGCCACCGCAGAAGAACAAACGAGCACCACATGGTCCCCTGACCTGGAAAAAGCAGTTGGTGGCTGTCATCCAGAGAAGATAAGCACATCAACATTGCGACAGTGTTAGTTCTGCCACGGAGAGGATAGGCCCACAGAGTGTGTCCGCCTGACCGACATCAAGAGTGATAAAGTCTCAGCATCACAGGGTCAGCAGGAGAAACTGTCCAGATAAGAGGGCTTTGCCCAAACTCATGGGAAGAGGGCCTCAGGACAGCTGAGGGCAGCACACAGGGAAATAAATGCTAAGCAGCCATATCCCATGGTCAGGGTTGTTGGGGCCCAGGTCCAAAAGTCCAACAAGAAAATATTACCTCCTCCCACCCCACCCCAATGCCAGGCCTTCTCCTGGGAACCTAGAGGCTATTCTCCTGTACCCACAGTTTCCCTGGCAACTATTACCCTCACATAGTCATGCAGTGTGCAGTGGCTTGGCACGTGTATATACTGAAGGAGTTGTTATGGATTGTATTGTGTCTCTCAAAAAAACATATTGAAGCCCCAACTCCCAGTGCCGCAGAATGTGACCTTATTTAGAAATAGGGTCTTTGAAGAATTAATTGAGATGATGAAGAATTAATTAATTGAGGTCAAACTGGAATCGGGTGGGCCCTTAATCCAGTATGGTTGGTGTCCTGATAAGAAGAGAAGAAAGACACACACAGGGAGAAGGCCATGTGGTGACAGAGGCAGAGATTGAGTGCTGCATCTACAGACCAAGGACCACCACAGACTTCCAACTGTCAGCGGAAGCTAGAGGGGAGGTATGGGACAGATTCTTCCTCACAGCCCACAGGAAAAAAACAACTCTGCTGACACCTTGTTCTCAAACTTCCAGTCTCCAAACTGAGAAAGAATAAATATCTGTTGTTTTAAGCTACTTAGTTTGTGGTACTTATTTTCTCCCTCTATCTTTCTTCCAAATACAGTTAAACAAAAGCACTACTGAAAACTCCCTAAATGACACCTGGAGGGTTGGCCCTACCCTGTACTGTTGAAACACTATACTTCCTATCTCATTATTCTCACATAATTGGCCCCTTCATTCTCCCCCAGCAACCTTACCAAAATCATATCTGCAGCTGGGCAGCATTTTCCATTCAATAAACAAAGGAATCCTCTGGCAACCAAGGATGTAGGATATGGAGAAAAGACTAGACAGATGAGACACCTTTATAAGGTCTCCACATAGTAAATAATCCCAGTATAAGATTAATAGGCTACTCTAGAGCTAATAGAAGAAAAGTCACGCCCAATCCAAAACCTATACCCTGACAGGACGCAGGAATGGAGACTGTGAGGAGCAGGGCTGAGCCTACAAGCACTGGCTTCACCATTGGCAGAAACCATACATTAAACATGCATCTTGTGAACCCCTGAAATGTAAATAATAGTTGTTGTCTCTCCTGTAGCCCACCCAGCAAAGATCTTCATGGATATAATGTTAATTCTGAGGTATACAAGATGATGACCCAAGGACTGGGCCGAACTGACTGATGTTGAGACCAATAAGGGGAATGGTAGCATCACAGAGTCTACAGGAGAAACTTTACTTAGCCAGACTAATGATAGGGTGCATTCTAGGACTTTCCCTCCTCAAATACTGGACTATTGTAGGAATGGTAAATGGAAACTAGAAATATCAGGGGGCTCCCAGTCAAGATGGCATAATAGATAAATGCTGTATTCACCTCCTTCCATGACCACATCAAAATTACATCTAAACTACATAAAAACCATCATTGAGAACTGCCTGTAGGCTAACTGAACAGAATTCTTATGCCTAAGAAGAAGCCACGTAGAGACTGGTGGGAGGGGCGGAGACACTGAATGGGCTGATCTGGTTACATATCAGGAAGGATATCTGGACTGCAGAGGTCCCCCCATGAGGAGCCAGGAGTCCCAGTCCCAGATTGGACTCCCCACCCAGTGCCACAAACGATGCAATCAAAGGACAGACTTGGCAACCACCAGGGCCCTGCTCAAGTGAATTCTGCTATAGGTTAGCCCCTGCACAACAGCACCTCCACTATAGTCACAGCCAGTTCTTACAACCAATCAACTTGAGGGTCAATCCCTCCCATTGTTGTGTCAACAATGATCAAGGCTAAACTACAACAGAAGGGCACACACAATCCACACAAGGTACATACCTGGAGCGCCCAGCTCAGGCGACCAGGGAGACTGCATCACTGGGCCCCAGGGAACACCTACTATGTAAGATCACTCTACCAAGACCAGGAGGCATAGCAGCCCCACCTAATACACAGAAACAAACACAGGGAGGCAGCCAAAGTGAGGGGAAAAAATAAGAAGAAAAGGACAAAACTCCAGAAAAAGAACTAAACAAAATAGAGACAAGCAATCTATCAGATACAGCTTTCAAAACACTATTTATAAGGATGCTCAGTGATCTCAGCCAGAATCTCAACAAGGAGATAGGAAACATAAAAATGGGGATAGAAAAACATAAAGAAAGAACCAATTAGCCTTCTATGCTCTCTCTAAAAAAAATCAATGGAAAAAAAATATCCTTGAGCAAGGATTAACAACAACAAAAAAGAATATATTAGAGGGAATCAACAATACAGTAGATAAAGCAGAGGATCAAATCAGTGACTTGAAAGATAAGGTAGCAGAAACACCCAATCAGAGCATCAAAAAGAAAAAAGAATCCAAAAAATGAGGACAGTTTAAGGGGGCCTTGGGACAACATTAAGTGTCACAACATTCACATCATTGTGGTACAAGAAAGGGAAGAGAGAGAGCAAGGAACTGGAAACCTATTTAAAGAAATAATGATGGAAAACTCCCCTAACCTGGTAAAAGAAATAAACATACAAGCATAGGAAGTACAGAGAGTACTATACAAGATGAACCCAAAGTAGCCCACATCAAGAAACATCATAATTAAAATGCCAAGATTAAAGACAATGAGAGAATCTTAAATATAGCAAGAGAAAAGTAGTTAGTTACTTACAAGGGAGCTCCCATAAGACTATCAGCTGATTTCTCAATAGAAACTTTGCAGGCCAGAAGAGATTGGTACAAAATATTCAAAGTGATGAAAAGCAAGGGCCTAAAACCAAAATTACTCTACCCAGCAAAGCTGTTATTTAGTACCCAAGGACAGATAAAGAGCTTCCCATATGAGAAAAAGCTAAAAGAGTTCATCACCACCAAACCAGTATTTAAGAAATGTTAAAGGAACTTCTTTAAGAAGGGAAAAATATGATTAATAAAATAGCAATAACTACAAACCTATCAATAGTTACTTTAAATGTAAATGGATTTAATGCTCCAAACAAAAGACATAGTGTGGCCGAATGAATAAGAAAACCCTTGCATAGGCTGTCTATAAGAGACACTTCAGATGGAAAGACACACAGAGATTGAAAATAAAAATTTGAAAAAGATATTTTGGATGTCAGAGGAATAGCTGCGTAAGGACACATCTATTTTCTCCCCTTAACATCTCAACAAATTAACCACCTATAATTCAACGAAGAAGTTCTTGCTCAACACAGATGCACGCCTGAGAGACCTGCACACTGGAACAAACAAGGTGGGGAAGGAAGCCAAACACAGCTACAGTGCAGCAGCATGTCTGAAGCACAGCTGGGAACTGGCAGCAGCAGTTAGGGGCACTTTCCTCAGCCATTCAGGTCTAACAGAGAGCAAACCCAGCAAGTAGCAGGCTACTGGACTTGTCACTGGAGTAGTGGCATTGTGTGGTCACACACACAAGCAGTAAGAGAGTGTCTGAACTGTGGGGATGCGTTGTGAATGGGGTCTGAGGTGCACGTGTGAGATGCGAGTCAGCAGACACCCACCCTACAGAGCTGCTCCACACAGCTGGGCCTGGCTGCAGGCTTTCAGGCAAAGAAAGGAAATCAGGGAAAAACCAAGATGGCGACATAGGTTAACGCCTGAGATTGCTGCCATGAACAACCAATTCAAATTACACCTAAAAGACAGAACGGACATCATCCAGAACTACAGGAAGGCTGGCTGAGTGGAAATTCTACAACTAGGAGGAAAGAGAATATCATACCCAGACTCAGAGG
>NW_006288722.1:98549-99450 GCF_000327345.1 Myotis davidii
GTCTGATGATTCTTGGGGGGGGGGGGGAAAGGGGTGTGGGAGATGCGGGAAGAGACTGGACAAAAATCGTGCACCTATGGATGAGGACAGTGGGTGGGGAGTGAGGGCGGAGGGTGGGGCGGGAACTGGGAGGAGGGGAGTTATGAGGGGAATAAAAGAGGAACAAATGTAATAATCTGAACAATAAAGATTTAATTTTAAAAAAATGAAAAAAAAAGGCGGGAACTGGGAGGAGGGGGGCACTGATTGGAATAAAAGAGGAACAAATGTAATAATCTGAACAATAAAGATTTAATTTTAAAAAAATGAAAAAAAAAGAAAGGAAATCGCAGAGCCCTGCCACTGATTAGACTCCCAAATCTCGCTTCCATTGCCCTTGGAGTTTGCTCCAGTAGTGTATTATCTGTAGGCCAAGAGCTAGTGCAGTAGAAATATAGTTTCCCTCTGTGACTGAGCCTCAGGAGGGGTGCTTGGGCTGGAACTATGGAGGTCAGAGATCACCATTACTGTCAGGGAAAAACAAACCTCACCCCCAAGCGATAGAAGCAGTGTAGTCCTAGTGAAGCTATAGAGACTCAAAACTGGAAGGCCACAGAGGACAAAAATCTTGCAATTCAGTGCCATTTACTGGAACAGAGTAGAAAGACCTCCTCAGTGATAAATGGGAAAACAAAGAAAAACAGCAAATGCCATGAACAACCACAACAATAATGATGACCAGAAAGAAAATGAAAAAACCCCAGAAAATAGGCTAGAACACATGGAATTATGCAAGTTGAATGACAGAGATTACAAAATTGCAGTTCTGAGGGGAAATAAGAAGCTTCACAGACAAAAAAAAAGGCTAAGGAAGTTTATCACCACCAAGCCAGCAATGCAAGGAATGCTAAAGGGTCTGGTA
>NW_006288722.1:104094-129271 GCF_000327345.1 Myotis davidii
GAAAATATTCAATAAGATGTGAGAAAATACTGACAGGCAATTTAGCGCACTCAGAAAACAAATTAATGAACAAAATGAGCATTTCTCCAAAGAAATTTAATTAAAAAAAAAGAATTAAGCCAAAATCCTGGAAATGAAGCACACAAATGAAGAAATTAAAAATGAGCTGATGAGCATAGAAAATAGAACCAACCATTAGAGGAAAAAACTGGTAATACTGGGGGAGTGAACCAAGATGTACTTGCTGCCTCCAACAACCACATCAAAATTACAATTAAAATACAGAACAACTATCATTCAGAACTGCAGGAAAGCTGGCTGAGTGGAAGTACTACAACAAGAGAGGTAAAGAAGAAAGCGCATTGAGACTGGTAGGAGGTATGGAGGCGCAGAACGGGCTGGTCTGGCACCCAGGTGGGCTGCTTTTTCAATCGGGAGGGAGATCACCTCTTTGGAGGCCACCTGGAGGAGCAAGGAGCCCCAGACCCACAGCAGACCCCCAGCCCAGGGTCCCAGAGCTTGGAAATGAAGTCCCTAGGGGCCATAAGAACTACAGCCTGTAAAAACCAGTGCAGATTGGAGCTGAGTGACACACAGGCTATGAGATACCCAATTGCTCCTCTTAAAAGGCTGGTACCATGAACTGAATTTACAAGCTCTTGCTTGGTCTGAGCTCGAGTGCTGGGTGAGTCTCTGGGGGACCCAGACACATATGAGGAGAAACTGGACTGTCTGGCACTAGGGCAGGAACTCAGGGTCGACTTTCTTCCAGACAGAGGTGCTCACAGAGGTCATTTTTCCTATGTTGGGGCCTCTCCGATGCAGGGCTGACTAGCAGCCATTTCTGTTTCTTCCGTCCTGGTGATTCTTTGAGACCCACCCCACCCAATTTACAACCCCACCCAAGCTGTGTGCAGTAGCCTTTGCATATGAATGCCCTGTCCTTTCTCAGCCTAAAACCTGTCAAACAAGCCGCAGCTCGGTCAAGGAGCCCCAACGTTATCAATAAAAGGACTGAGGCTGGCACCAGCAGCAGCCTGCCTTGCTTCACAGCTGGGCCTTGCATGGACACTTCCAAACCTGATACAAAGAGGGGGAATCTGCAGATCTCTCTAGCTCCTACTCAGTGGCCCAGGCAGTGGCTGACTTTGCACCTCCCTGGAGACCCAAGAGCCAGTGTACCCAGTGATTAGTGTGAGACCATACAAGATTACAACTCTTCACATCCATAAGTGACACACACTAGGGGCAGACTCAGTGAGCACCAAAGCCCCACTGAAGCGAGTCCTGCTCCATAAGGGTATCTCCTGCACAACTCTTCCACTGTAGTCACATCTGGTCCCCACAGCCAATTGGCCTGGAGGTCAATTCCCCACAGTGACACCAACAGCAATCAAGGCTCAACTACAACAAAACTATGCCCAGAGCCCACAAAGAGGTGCACCAAGAGTGTCCACCTCAGGTGACTGGGGAGACTGAGCCCCTCTGCCCTATAGGACACCTAATACACAAGGCCATTCTATCAACTCAAGGAGACTTAGCAGCTATCCAATACATAGAAGCAAACAAAGGAAAGCAGCCAAAATGCGGAGACAAAGAAACATGTCACAAATGGAAGAAAGCAAACTACTGGATATAGAGTTCAAAACTACAGTTATAAGGCTAGTCAAGAATCTTCTAGAAACCTCCAAGGAACTTAGTGAGACCTTCAAGGATCTTGGTGAGAATGCCAAAAAAAAAAAAATGGAAAAGGACCAGTCAGAAATTAAGCATACACTGACTGAAATAAAGAATAATATACAGGGATTCAACAGTAGACTAGAGGACCTGAGATTCAAGTCAATGATTTGAAATATGAGGAAGCAAAAAAAACCCAACCAGAAGAGCAAAAAGAAAAAAGAATCCAAAAATATGAAGACAGTGTAAGGAGCCTCTGGGACAACGTCAAGCATACCAACATCCAAATTATGGGGGTGCCAGAACTAGAGAGAGAGAGAGCAAGATATTGAAAACCTATTTGAAGAAATAATGACAGAAAACTTCCCCTACCTCATGAAAGAAGTAGACTTACAAGTCCAGGAAGCACAGAGAACCCCAAACAAGAGGAATCCAAAGAGGACCACAGCAAGACACCTCATAATTAAAATGCCAAGGGCAAAAAAGAAAGAGAGAATCTTAAAAGAAGCTAGAGAAAAACATATGGTTACCTACAAAGGAATACCCATACCACTGTCAGCTGGTTTCTCAATAGAAACTATGCAAGCCAGAAGGAAGTAGCAAGAAATATTCAAAGTGATGAATACCAAGAATATGCAACCAAGATTACGCTACCCAGCAAAGCTATCATTTAGAATTGAAGGTCAGATAAAGAGCTTCACAGACAAGAAAAAGCCAAAAGAGTTCATCACCACCAAACCAGTATTATATGAAATACTTGAGGGTATTCTTTAAGAAGAGGAACCATGTTTCAGGAACTCAGAATGGGGATGATCCCTCTGCATTATGGTCGCTAAGGGATCACTGCCATCATTAAAAAGTCAGTTATTTTACATCAAGTCCAACTCTCTCCTTTCCCCTAATTGTGAATCTTAAACAAGAATCCGTGCAACATCTACTTTAAGTATCTCTAGCAAATAGGAAATCACTTACCTTCCCTGAACACACATTCATGTTTTAACAACTGATCACTAGTAAATTCTTTTTTTATATACAGACTCAACATCTGTTTGCCAAGATGCTGTAGAACCAGATCTGGAAGCAACCTGGCCAGAAACAATATCTGAACTACACCATGAGACTGTTCAGCAAAAGTCTCACTGCCCACTGGCTTGGTCCAGACATGTAGGCAACACTAGACACCTGACCCATGACTAATTCCGTCCCCAAAGCCAGGTCCCTTTGGGATTTACTTTCATCATGAAAATTAATCCTACATAATGCCTGATATCTTATGTTACCCCTCCTAAATCAAATTTTACACTCACTCATCTGATTGGCAAAGTCTTGTTCATATGGACCTCAATGCAAGACAATCGAGGAAAGAAAATCTGTGGATCTGCGGATTCTACCTTAGGAAGGCAAGAATCATAATTGAGAATTCTCCTAATACTGGAAGGGTGCTCACAAGACACTAAGGATCCACCAAATGCATGGCAAAGGTCCACTACAATCTACCATTTGGCTGCCCAACATGAAGGTGCACTCTTTTTCCCTACTTTACATCGCCCAAAACAAAAATTCTCCCACTGAATATAATTCTCACTGTCTTTTGTACAAAAAAAAGAGGCTTGACTCTCCCCAGAAATAAAATAACCCAGTCTCATCAATTACTGCTTTCAACTTCAAGTACAGGAACTCTACATGATACCCCATTCCACTTCTAATCTAGTCACACTCCCACTTTGATATTCTGCAAACTGTAGATAAACTATAAACTTCACCACCAACAACATACCACATATACAACAGCAGAAGGATAGAAGAGGAGGGAGAGAAAGGAAATCTGTTGAAATACAGAAAAACACACATGACATTGCAAGGAAGAAATACAGACAGAAGTGCAGTCCTCATTTCAGAAAGGGGTCACCTGACTGACACTGAACCTATTCCATCCACTTGTCCTCAGGCAGTGCAGGTGAAACAAAACTTAGTCTTGGTGAATCTGAACCTTAATTATTCTGTGAAGCTATCATACTTGCCCTGAACGCCCTACCTCTCAACTTCTCATTACATAAATAAAAAACAGATGCCCTCATTTGTTTACCCCTCTGCTTTTTGGTCTAACTGGTGCGGAGCTACAGGACAGGACTTCTCCAACTCCAGATTCTCCTCTGCTCTGCTGAAGGTAAAATGCAGATGGCAGCAAATAAAAATACAGGATTCCAGTTAAGTTTGAATTTCAGATAGATCATTTGTTTTAACATAAGTATGTCTCATTCAATATTGGAACTACTACTTAAAATGATTTGTTATTAAACACATTTCACTGAGCAGTCTGTATTTTAAACTGGCAACTCTAGAAAGTGAAAGAATTAGTGCAGGGACTCCTTCAACATTAGGAAAAATGTGTAAATGTTCTATTCTACACAGGGTCAGAGCTGAGGGCAACAGAGGACTCAGCCAATATATACTAAGAATTGGATCACCTAATTGCAAGCCCAAGCTGAGACTTAGGGAATGATAGAATGATTTGGGGAGGTATTTATCCCCTGTGCTTCCCCAGCTCTGAACTAAATGCCTTACGAATCTCCAAGAGAAATGACATGCCACCATATTACCTCTGGACTCCCTGCTTCTCCAACTCTGAGGAAACAACAGATATGCACTTGAAACCCAGTTAGGATAGTTATGAGTTGTGTGATCTTGGTCATGTTTGTGTCTGAGTCTCAGTTCTATATCTGTAAAGTGACAGTAATGGTATTTCCCAAGGTTATATGGGGGAAAATCTCAGATACTAACACCTGTGTGTACATATTATTTTTCAGCAAAAGCAGCTTGATTCCTAATGTGGGAATAGGAAAATCAGGCCCCGCAGAAGCAAACATCCTTCTACATCTATATCCCCATTGGCAGGACTCAACTTCTCTATTTCCCTTTGGTGGTAAAGCAGAAGAGGGTCTTAATTTATAATCAGGAAAGTCTCGTTCTGGACCATAAGCCTGGATACATAAAATTGAAATAGTAATACCTACTTCACAGGATTGTGATGAAAATATGTCGAAGAGTTATGACAATAAATGATATGCATAGGCTCTCAAAAATGCTACTTCCAATCCCACTTGCTCTTGTGATAATGTTTGTGAAATCCTAAAACAGGGTATATTCCCTTCCCCATCTATTCTTGGATCTCTCTTCTGCCAATGAACATTTGATTCAGAGGAAGCAAGAGATCCAGATCAACGTTTTTCAAATTGCAGGAAATAATCCTTTAAGTTGATGCTGCTCACATTTTTAACGTGGAACGGAATGGAATAGAATGCAATGCAATGCAATGCAACGAAATTGAATCGAATCAAATTGAAACTAACAGAGAGCACTGTGCATGGTAAAGAGAAATAGTTTCCTGAAACTTTTGACTCATTTGTATGTGTGTATGTTTGTGCTCATGTACTCACATATAACATGCATGGCACTGGGTCATTTTGCAAAATGCATTTCCTTCTATGAGCTATATAGCCATAAAAGTGCATATGCTTCTGAATGCTCAGTGTAACAATCTCCCCCACCCATGTTTCTTATGGGCCTCTAACAAACTGCCCTAACTGGGAAGGACATGACTCCCCCATGACCCCACTCCAGACAAGGCACCAGGATGGAGAACTCATCCTGGAAGCCAGGACTTCAGAGTTCTGGCCTCAACTTCACCTCTAGCAAAACAAAAGGCAACTCTGGGGGAAATTCGGATCCAAAAGACAGTCACCCCCATTTGCTCTTGTGATAATGTGTGTGAAATCCTAAAACAGGGTATATTCCCTTCCCCATCTATTCTCCTTAGATCTCTCTTCTGCCAATGGACATTTGATTCAGAGGAAGCAAGAGATCCATATCAACGTTTTACAAATTGCAGGAAATAATCCTTTAAGTCAATGCTGCTCACATTTTTAACATGGAACGGAATGGAATAGAATGGAATGCAATGCAATGAAATTGAATTGAATCGAATTGAAACTAACAGGATTTAGAGTTTTGTCACAATCCTGTGAAATAGGTATTACTATTTCAATTTTATGTATCCAGGCTTATGGTCCAGAATGAGACTTTCCTGATTATAAATTAAGACCCTCTTCTGCTTTACCACCAAAGGGAAATAGAGAAGTTGAGTCCTGCCAATGGTGATATAGATGTAGAAAGAAGGATGTTTGCTTCTGCGGGGCTGGATTTTCCTATTCTCACATTAGGATTCTCTCATTTTTTTCTCTCAAAAATGAAAGAAAAAAACATGGCTACCAGTTCCTGTGGTTACCAGCCCTGCCCTTTCCTCTCTTGCTGGGAGTTATAAAGCCCAAGACTGGAAAACAGAAGCTGAACCTGCCATGGGCAGCCTCTCTGACAAGATGGGTCATCTTCCTCTTCCCCTGCTGATCTTCCTCCTTTGCTCCACATCTGAAGCCGGTGAGTCTCAGGCCCTTCCCTCTAGAAGCTTCAGGATCAGTTCCTAAAACAAAATTTTGTCTGAATATAGTCAATTCTTAAACAAGAGACGGGCAGGATACTTCTTCAAGAGTCCAGAGTGACATCTCCACTTGGGATGTGCTCACCAATTCTCTGCAGCCTATGGTAGTTCCCAGGAACAAGGAACCCCACGTTGATTTGGGGAAAACTCCAGAAAAACTGGGAGGAAAAGGGATATCTTCTCTAACATGTGTGATCATGTGGATAAAGTCCTATGTTCTCTTCACCTTCTGAACTTTGGGGCTACACATTACCTTTATAATTTGGCCCTCTTGTGTCACAGCTCATGGGCTGTGGAGAAGGTCAACACAGAACCCTGGAGAGCTTGTCCTGCAAGGTGACAGAAGAATGTTGAGGCTGGGGCAGAATGGGGGTGGGGGAAATCTAAAGTGAAAAATGCATCTGAGGCTGGTTGGCTATCGTGCCTGAAGGAAGGAATGAAAATTCATGTAGAAGGTCATGCCTGGGGAAAGCAATATCAAAGACACCTGCGAGGGAAGATGGGCAGAATGCAGGGTGAGAATGAAATTCAAGAGAAGCTTCTCTCAGCTTTAACCCAGCTTGTGCATTCTCTGGAGAGAGTACCAATGTATTCAGGCCTGTTCTCTGTTCCAGGGGAGATCATCGGGGGCACAGAATGCAAGCCTCACTCCCGTCCCTACATGGCCCATCTGGAAATTACCACTCCCCAGAATTCAGTGATGCATTGTGGTGGTTTTCTGATAAGACGGAACTTTGTGCTGACAGCTGCTCACTGTGAAGGAAGGTAAGAAACGGGGTCCTATTTTTCTCAAGATGAGAGATAAACATCTATCCTAGCAACCAGGGACACCCCCACATGGGAGCCTAAGGAGGGGCTCTGGGGCCTGAGTCACTTTAAGGAGAGGTAAGAATTGGGCTAAGGAAATTATTCTTACAATTGAATGAATGTCCTCACCCTCAGTCATTGTGCACTCAGCTCCCCTACAAAGGAATAGGGGACCCCATTCAAGCATTCCTCCTCTAAAAGTAGTTCCCCTCTCCCCAATCCCAACACATAAGATGCCCAACTCACTTCTCAGGGCTCCACCCAGTTCTCTGGGCCACTTCCTCTCTGCTTTTTCCAGGAACACTGGCCCTTAGTTCTCAGGGACCTAAATGCATCCTTTCCATGCATTTAGGAGGCAGGAACAGAGTCCACCTGAGACCCCACCTCTTTTTCTGACATCTCTTGATCTTGAGGGCTGGCCCTCATATAGGACTCCCTGAATTAGGAAGTGCTAACCCTGCCCCCTGGGTCCTCCATGGCTTGCTCAGTCCCCAGCATATCCTGAGAGTCTTGGAAATTGTCTCTATTCCCTCAGAAAAGCCTTCCCTGAGTAAAACCTGAGCCCCACCCCCACCCCCAAATGCCACAGTAACACAAGAAAAGGGTAGAGTCCTGTGACCTACTAAGAAACTCCAGTCAGCTTATCTCAGAAAGGGTACATCTCAGGAGAAACCCCAAACCACCACTGCTTCTCCTTGACCTTCCTTCTCCTTCACAACAGGTCTATAATGGTCACCCTTGGAGCCCATAACATAACAAAGAAAGAAGACACATGGCAGAAGATTAAGGTCGTGAAACAATTCCCTCATCCAAAATTTGATTACATTCTTGCTCATCATGACATCATGTTACTAAAGGTGACAACATCTTTCCTCCCCTTCTTCACTTCTTGTTTCTCTTAGGCTTCTCCTTCAGGTCCCCATTGCCCTGAAGTTTTCCCAACCTGCCTCTGGACTACACCTCCCCACAACTCAACTCTCTGGATGTGGCTCTATTGTGAAGCAATGTACGCTCTCCCTCCCTGATTGCTTCCAACTGCACCCTAACAAATCTCTAGCACTGACAGCCTCTCATTCCCTTTACAGTTGAATGAGAAAGCCAACCTGACCCTGGCTGTGGGGACACTCCCCCTTCCACCCCAGTTCAACTTCATCCCACCTGGGAAAATGTGCCGGGTGGCTGGCTGGGGAATAACAGAAGTGGAGAAATCAGGCTCCGACACTCTGCAAGAGGTAAAGCTGAGACTCATGGATCCCCAGGCCTGCGGACACTTCAGAACTTTTGACCACAATCTCCAGTTATGTGTGGGCAATCCCAAAAAGGCAAAATCTGCATTTAAGGTAATCTTTAGATTAGGGTTATTCCCCACAAATCACTGTTCAGGGTCCAGATATCTCCTGAAATAAGATGGGGTCAGAAGGTTGTCAACAAATGACAGGGTTTGAGATCAAAGGGCTGAGGAATCTGGAATTGTCCCTCTGTGAATCCATTCTCCCATGGCCCTTTGCAGTCTCTAACCATCCCTCTCAGTTTGCTAAACAGGACACATGGGATAACAAGAAGGAAAAGAAGAAGGGGCATCAGAACAAGATACATAACTCTATCCAGGGCTCCTGGGTATAAACCTAGGTCTGACTGTGACTCACATTTGGAACCATGGGCAGGAGTAGATGAGTTTCCTGACTCACCTTCTGCTTTCTTTTCTCTCTCTCTCTCTCTCTCTCTCTCTCTCTCTCTCTCTCTCTCCTCCTCCTACTACAGGGAGACTCAGGAGGTCCTCTTCTGTGTGCTGGGGTAGCTCAAGGCATTGTCTCCTATGGAAAGGAGACTGCAAAACCCCCTGCTGTCTTCACCCGGATCTCCCATTACCGGCCCTGGATCGATATGATCCTGAAGAAGAATTAACCCTGGAGTCTGAGCCAGCCCAAGAGGAAATCTGAACCAAATCTGAGCAGATTCTCTGTACCACATACTCTGGTTCCTGCTAAAGTCCTGGCACACCCATCATCCTCAAGAAGATTCCTCTAGGTCACTAAACTCTCAATCAACCTCAATAAAGACTCAAGTTCCAGACATGTGTGTTTGTCTTCCTCCTTCTACTACTCTCTTCTCCCTACACACAGCAACCTGATGCTCAGCCCAGGCAGCCTATGAGCTTTGAAAGAGGTGGGTGTATAGGTGTATGAGAGAGAAACAAAGAAAATAATGAAGAAAAGTACGGAAAGAAAGAAGAGAAAGGATTTACCTGAGAGACAGGATCCATATTTTCAACTTAATCAAGAAATTACACCAGATCCTTCCTTGCCTTAATTATCAACCTTATATCACGATTTATTTTAGTAATATTCAGAATCACCAAGAACATTTTGAATTGCAAACAAGATGTATGATGTTTACAAGATCCCTGACCTCTCCCCACTTAATGCCAATAGCAACCCCCTCCTCCGCCAAGTTGTGACAACCAAAAATATCTTCAGGCATTGTTAGATGTCCCTCAGGGGGGTAGGGGGTGGATGGGACAGGATTCACCCTCAGTTGAGAACCACTGGTTTAGATAAATTGTGTAGAAAAGCCATTTAGTACTATATAGGGTCCACCTCAATAAGAAAAGATCTACCATCTGTGGAGCTTTAATCTGAGATGTAGATTACTTCTCACTCATTGCTTCAAAGCAGATTCCTGGAGCTGATAAGAGAAGGGACAGCATCACAAGTTCTGCACAAGCAACACCCTGCCACAAAGGGCTAACCGCAACCAGCAGGAAGCCAAAAGCCTGGAGCCTGCAGAGCACAAACTCTTGACAGCTGATGGACTGGCTGGAGGAGAGAAAACAGGGCAGGACAGGGACAGACACACAGGATCCTGCAGCTGATAGCAGTCCTCACTGAAGGTATGGTGAATCCCTTCCATGAAGTGAACTCTTTCTAGAAATTAATCTTTAAGAAATAATCAGAGATATACACAAAGAGTCATGAATAAAGAATTTAACCTCAGCATTTTTAAAAAATATATTTTATTGATTTCAGAGAGGAATTCATGCACTGGGCCTCTAGTGTGCATATAAGATCTTTAGTTAATCTCTTCCTCACCCCTCCCCTTCCCTCTGAGATTCATCAGTCTGTTCCATGTTTCCATGCCTCTGGTTCTATTTTATTCATCACTTTATTTTGTTCATTAGATTTCTTGTTCATTTATTTTTATTTTTAGATTTAATTATTGATAGATATGTATTTATTGCCATTATATTGTTCATATTTCTTCTTCTTCTGCTTCTTCTTCTTCTTCTTCTTCTTCTTCTTCTTCTTCTTCATCCTTCAAAATTTCATGTAATACTGGTTGGTGGTGAACTCCTTTAGCTTTTTCTTGTCTGTGAAGTTCTTTTTCTGAAGAATTCTAAATGAGAGCTTTGCTGGGTAATCTTGGTTGTAGGGTCTTGCTATTCATCACTTTGAATACCTGCAAAGTTTCTATTGAGAAATCAGCTGACAATCATATGGGCACTCCCTTGTAGGTAACACTGCTTTTCTCTTGCTTCTTTTAAGATTCTCTCTTGGTCTTTAACCCTTGGCATTTTAATTATGATGTGTCTTGGTGTGGGCCTCTTTGGGTTCATCTTGTTTAGGACTCTCTGTGATTCCTGGACTTGTAAGTCTATTTCTGTCATAAGGTAGGGTACGTTTTCTGCCATTTCTTCAAATACATTTTCAATATCTTGCTCTCTCTCGTCACCTTGTGGCACCCCCATAATGCAAATGTTGGTAGGCTTGAAGTGATCCCAGAGACTCCTTACACTATCTTCATATTTTTGTATTACTTTATCTTTTTAAATATATGTATTGATTTTAGAGAGGAAGAGAGAGGGAGAGAGAGATAGAAACATCAATGATGGGAGAGAATCATTGATCAGCTGCCTCCTGAACGTCCCCTACTGGGGATGGAGCTCAAAACCTAGATATGTATCCCTGACCGGAATCAAACTTGGGACCCTTCATTCCTCAGGCCAACACTCTATCCACTGAGCCAAACTGGCTAGGGCTAGTCTTTTTATCTTTTTGCTCGACTGATTGAGTGTTTTTGCCTCCTCATACTCCAAATCATTGATTTGATTCTTGGAATCCTCTACTCTACTGTTGAATCCCTGTAAATTATTCTTTTTTTTTATCCTCACCTAAAGATATTTTTTCGACAAGGGACCAGGCCAAGGAGGAGCCTGCAACTGAGGTACATGCCCTTGACTGGAATAGAACCTGAGATCCTTCAGTCCACAGGCCAACACTCTATCCACTGAGCCAAACCGGCTAGGGCTAAGTTATTCTTTATTTCAGTTAGTGTATGCTTAATTTCTGACTAGTCCTTTTTCATGTCTTTGAAAGTCTCCCTAAGATCCTTATAAGCCTAACCATTGGACACAGACACCATGGGGGTGAGGGCCTGAGTGGGGGATGGGGGGGGCAATGGGGCAGTAAGGACACATATGTAATACCTTAATCAATAAAGAGAGAAAAGAATCCAAAAAAAATAAAGAAAGAAAGTCTCCCTAAGATCCTTGAAAGTCTCACTAAGTCCCTTGAGGCTCTTTTTCAGTCCTTTGAAGCTCTCATTAAGATCCTTGAGCCCTCACCAGTTTGGCTCAATGGATAGAGCATCGCCTGTGGACTGAAGGGTCCTGGGTTTGATTCTGATCAAGGGCACATGCCTGGGTTGTGGATTCGGTCCCTAGTGGGGGGCAGGGTGCAGAAGGCAGCTGATCGATGATTCTCTCTCATCATTGATGTTTCTGTCCCTCTCTCTCCCTCTCCCTTCCTCTCTGAAATCAAAAAAATATATTTTTAAAAAATCCTTGAGCAACCTTATAACCATTGTTTTAAACTCTGTATATAGTAGTTTGCTTGTTTCCATTTCACTTCACTTTTTTTCTGGATATTTCCTCTGTTCTTTCATTTGTGACATGTTTCTTTGTCTCTGCATTCTGGCTGCTTCCCTGTGTTTGTTTCTGTGTATTAGGTAGAGATGCTATGTCTCCTGGAATTGATAGAGTGGCCTTGTGTAGTAGGTGTCCTATAAGGCCCAGTGGCTTAGCTTCCCCAGTCACCTGAACTGGGCACTCTAGGTGTTCCCTGTGTGGGCTGTGTGCAGTCATATTGTAGTTGAACTTTGATGCTGTTGGTGTCACTGGAAGGAGTTTATGTCCAGGCCAATTGGCTATGAGGACCTACAGTGGAACTCCAACTACAGTGGAAGAGCTGCTGTGTAGGAAACACCACCCTGATGGAGCATGATTTTCTTTAGTGGGGCTTTGGTGCTCACTGAGTCTGCCCCTTGAGTGTGTTGCTTATGGATGTGAAGAGTTGTAATCTGGTATGGTCTGAAGCTGTCCACCAGGTGTACTGGCTCTGAGGCACCCAGGAGATGCAAAGTCAGCTACTGCCTGGGGTCACCAGGCAGAAGCTACTGAGTGATCTGCAGATGGCTGCTGCTTGTATTGGGCTTGGAAGTGTCCAGGAGAGGCCAAGCCGTGAAGCAAGTCAGGCTGGTGCTAGTGCCAGGTATTGGGACTCTTATTGATAGTTATGGGCACACTGAAGCCAGTTGCTACTTGTTTAAGAGATTTTAGGAAAGTATGAAACCTGAGCCAGAAGGGGCCATTCATATGGAAAAGCCATTGAAAACAGCATGGCTAGGGCTGAAAATTGGATGGGGGGTGGGGGGTCTCAGGGAATCACCAAGGTAGAGTGAACATTGTGAGCCAAGCTGATGGAAACTCAGATATGGCTGCCAGTCAGATCTGCGACGGGGGATATTCCAGCACAGGAATAATGAAGCCTGCGAGCACCCCAGTCTGGGAGAAAGCCACCCTGAGTCTTTCCCTGATATCAAACAATCCAGTTCCTCCCCAAATGCACTGGAGCCTAAAGGGATAGAGTCCAAGTAAGTCCTTGTGTGCAGCCTTTAAGAGGAACTGCCTGGATCTCCAGCAACCACTGTGTCACTCAGCCATAATCTTCAATGGTTACAGGAAATTCTCTTCCCAGCTCTGGAACCCTGGGCTGGGGGTCTGGTGTAAGGCTGGGACCACTTGCTCCTCACAGGGCACCTCCACTGCTGGGGTATCCCTCCTAGTTAAAAACACGTGGGTGTCAGACCAGCCTGTTCCATGCCTTGACCCCTTCTACCAGTCTCTATGTGCTTTCTTCCTTACTTCTCTAGTTGTAGGATTTCCACTCACCCAGATTTCAGGCAATTCTGAATGATAGTTGTTCTGTATTTTAGTTGTAATTTCGATGTGGTTGTGAGAGACGGCAAGTAGTAGAATTTACTTATGCTGCCATCCTGTAATACTTTTTTTTTTATTGATTTTTTACAGAGAGGAAGGGAGAGAGATAGAGAGTCAGAAACATCGATGAGAGAGAAACATCGATCAGCCGCCTCCTGCACATCCTCCACTGGGGATGTGCCCGCAACTCATGTACATGCCCCTGACCGGAATCGAACCTGGGACCCCTCAGTCCGCAGGCCGACGCTCTATCCACTGAGCCAAACCGGTTTCAGCCCTGTAATACTTTTTAAAAGTAATATAAAAATCTCTCTATAGCAGAATCTCAGTTTTATAAATGTATGTTTTATGTGTACAAAGAAAAAAAATTGGAGGGCTTATAAACCAGAAAGACCTTCCCAGAAAACTATGAAACCAGAGCACAGGGGAGCCAGATCCCTAGGACAGAACGTACAGGAGAGAACCATGACCCTAGACCCAGAGCTGAGGGAAGCACTCACAGTAGCAGGTGTAAGGGAACCCCAAATTAGACACTGCTGAGGCCTGCCACCCAGGGCCTAATGCCCTGATTCCGCCTAAGCTGCGGGAAAGAGAAAAAGAAAGAGAAAAAAGCTAACACTGCTCAAGTCAAAACACATTGTCTGAGTACTGACTACATGCCAAGACACAGTGCTGTGCATGTAACAAAAGGGGAGGGATCTCTGTCAGTATGAGGGCTTGTTTTTCCTGGGAAGATCCTGGATATTTCCTCTTCTCACTGTAAAATATCTCATGACTGCACGCCCCACATCAGTGCCCCATGCCAGAGAGAGATTAAGTAGAAACTGACAGATCTCTGCCCAGATTATGTAATTTGTGGTTAAGACCACTGTTTACTGAGTCCATGTTTTTTATTAAATGATGAAAGGCTTCTGTCCTTACTCAACCTTTCAGTACTTTCAACTTATTTGGATAGTTGAAGTGTTCGGAGTTTTTTGGTTTTGGTTTTGCAACATGGCCTTCGGGCTATCAGACATCATGTCTCCCAGAAGAGGAGTTGGCTGCATTACTTTGGGTTGGTTTCCTCATCAACAGTTGCATCACCGGGCACGGGTAGTCAGGAAGCTAAGATCTTTGTTAGTTGTCATTATGCTTTTCCTGATTAAAATCTTCTCTGATTTTCACCTCCCACATTGAGCTTATCTTTGCTGGGCCTGCTGGTTCTGAAAAGTGCATCCCGACCAACTGCAAGTTTTCCATTGCCCCACTTCTGGACTGTGAAGCAATCATATCAACCTATCTTTTGGGCTTTTATCCTCGAAGAGTCTGTCTGTCAGGTCCCAGCAGTGACCGAAGGCATAATCACACAGGAGACAAGTTCAATGGAGGATTTGTTTGCAAAGGGGGCAGAGTTACAGGAAACTAATAGGGAATAGTGATGCAAGAGTGAGAAGCCACCATGGTCTCTTGGGCATGAAACAGCCTGGAGAAGGAGTGGTTACTAGAACCCAGAAAAGGGGTTCTACTAGCCTCTACTAGCTCTAGCTGTGACTGCAGGACAAGAGCTGTGGGTCCTGGTAGAGGAAGGACCCACAGGCAGCCAGTGGTCTGGCACAGAGACTATGTGAATAAATTCCACCATCCCACTCTTTTCCTGCCTCCCTCCCCCACCACCCCCAGCTCCTGCCAGTGTTCCTTTGGCCAATCCCCACTGAAAACCAGAGGTGGGGGAGGGGTTTGAAGCAGCCCAGAAGATGGGCCACAGAGCAGGATGAAGAGTGGATCTGGAGGGGTAGGGCCTTTTCTGGCCTATGCCCAATCCTTCAAAGAACCTTCCATAGAGACCTTTGGCCTCTTCTCTCTCCTATATCTTTGGTTGAAAGTTCTAAAGCCACATGCCATTCTATACACAGCAGGCTCCTCAACTCTTCCTCTTCAAGGACAGGAGATAAAGGAAAAGGTCACATCACTGAGGCTTAGATTCTTAAGCCTGTACTAAAGCAGATTTTGGTGCAGGAGTGGTAACAGGCCCAGGAAGGCTGTTGGGATTTAATTCTACATGGGAGTCATGAAGGGCTATTTTTTTAAGGCAAACCCCTCAAGAGGGAGACATCAGGTCCTAGGTGATCAAGGGGGGTCTAAAGCTATTGTAGGAGCCAGGGAAATATTTTTTGATCCCTCAGTAACAACTCACTCCCAACATTCCATCACAAAGAGGGCACGCACTCCCATGCCAGGGAATGTGAGGTGACACTAATCAAAGTTTGGCTCACAGCTTCAGAGAACATCTCTTCTGCCTTGTGTCTTTCCCTTTTTGTTCAGCATTTTATAAACAGTTTATCTAGTCTCTCTCTGCCTGTTGGCATCTCACATCAGGGTCTCCCACTACACTTGATCTGTCCTTCAGAAAATATTTTTCCAGCCCTTTTCCAAAGGGACTTACAAAATATCCAGCACCTTTGAGGGCTCTTGTGTACAGGATCTAAGTTGGTACTAATGCTTGGGGATCCAAAATGCAATCGTGGCCCATCTGTTAGGGTTAGGACTTAGCAGATGCCAACTGATAAATGGAGTTCTCACCTACATCCATCCAAGAGTGGGTCATTTGGGTCCCTGACCCTCAGCCTGTGGTCAATTCCTTGACTCTTAAGTGCATACTTGGAATGTACATACAGTATTTAGACACTGACAGACTCTCATATGAGTCTCTGATTTATGAAGTAAGGTCCATTTTGGTAGGAAAACCTGTGTAGCTGCCTCCTTACTTCTGGCCAAAGTGGAAACTCAAGAACAATGCAACATCCTAGGTGAAATGGCTTAGTTTAGTGGCACCCTCAAAGATGTAAAGCATGCAGGGGATGGTGCCCTGGAAAGCAAGATCTACCATGGCAGATAACAATGGACTACCATAAGCTTCACCAACTATAGTCCCAATTGCCACTGCTGTTCTGCATGGCATATCTTTGCAACTTAATAGGGCAGTAACTCAAACCAACAGACGTGCTTACCAAGGGGTGGAGTGGGGAGTGGGAATCTGGGAGTAGGAAGGTGCTAGAGGAGAAAGGTAACAATTATTAATAATGACCCCAGGACCAATGGCAACAATAGGGACTATAGCTGTCCTTATAAAGGCATTTGTTTCAATTGATTTCAGAGAGGAAGGGAGAGGGAGAGGTAGAAACATCAATGATGAGAGAGAATCATTGATCAGCCGCCTCCTGCATGCCCCACACTAAGGATCAAGCCCACAACCCAGGCATATGCCCTGACTGGGAATCAAACCATGACCCCCTGGTTCATAGGCGTTGGGGAGCACACGAGACTTGGTCAGAAAGTTTGTAAGGAGGATATTCTGAGAAAAGGGAAGTGTGTGGAAGGCCACCTGCCCTGTTTATCGGAATTCAGACTTAGGGGAGTGTTGAAGGCGGTGCCCCTAATTATTCCTTGACCTTTCCAAACAAGTCTGTGCATGTGCAGACCCCCGGGTCTTTACTGGAATCCTTATGCTTAAATCTTAAAGAACACCCTTTGGGTGTTCTTGCTTAAAGGATGCTACAAACACATGTGTCCTCCTAATATTATTTACCCTACTGATTGTATCTAAAATATAAACTTAATCTCAAACTGTTGCTACAATAAAAGGCTAACGAGGCAGGCAATCAAGGCTGCCTGGTCCCTTTGGCCCGGCCATCCCTTAGCCTCTCTTTCACAGCAAATGTTGTGTCAGAGTAACCCATTCATCCATCACTCAGGGTCTGCTGGTCAGCCCGGGCACATGGGTTTATGCTCAACTACTGAGCCACATTGGCCAAGCTATAAAGGCATGTTTAATATGATTACATTTAAATTAGTAGACTTTGAATAAACCTCCATAATGCAGAGGGTGAGGGAGGCTACATCCAATCAGTTAAAGGTCTTAAGAGCTAAGACTGAGGTTTCCTGAAGTAAAATAAATTCTTCAATACTGCAACATAGAAATCCTGCCTGAGCTTCCAGCCTGCTGCCCTATGAAATTCAAATTCAAGACTGCAACATCATCATCATTCTACATTATGTAATAAAAATGCTTCAAAATACACCAAAAAAAGACTGCAACCCCGCTCATACCTGAATTTCCAGCCTGCCTGACTCTATATACCTATATCTATTTATATGTACACTAGAGGCCCGATGCATGAAATTCGTGCAAGAGTAGGCCTTCCTTCCCTTGGCTGCTGGCACCAGCTTCCCTCTGGCACCTGGGACCTGGACTTTCCTCACAGCCCCAGCTTTGTCCAGAAGGTCATCCAGAAGGATGTCCAGTCTAATTAGCATAGTATGCTTTTATTATTATAGATATTTTGTGGCTGTTGTTATAACTTGAAAAGATCACTACCTTGAAGAATCAGTGTCCAGATGAAACAAAATGACTGTAGGGAAGGAGTGGATCAGATCATTTCAGAAGGAGGAGGGTGCTGATACTGTTAGTGCACTATCCATATTCCATCACTGCTCACTGAGGTGAGCCTCTCTAGAAGGCTTCTTACTCCAATCGTCCATAACCCTCTCCCTACGAGCTTTCTCTGGTTGTAGGAGCATGCTCAGCCAGTGCTCACACCAAACCAGAAATGGCCCCTATTAATCTAGTTTCAAAGCACAGCGCTCAAGTAATTTACACCAGCAACACCAAAGGTGGGAATGCCACAGCTGCTGGAGAAGATGCATGAACAACAGGTTCCATCAGCTATACATTTTGAAAAGTAAAACTTTATTAAATCCAAAAATTATAAAATTAAACTACTATAATTAGTACAATGTGATATTGATGCAAAGGCAATCAATTAGAGCAATAAAACAGAATAGAGTCTAGAAATAGACATATTCATCCATGGGCACTCAGTTTATGGAGGAACTACAGAAGTCTTTTCAGTACAAGAGCCAAGTGAATATCTACAAAGAAAGATGTAATTTGACCCCTATGTCACAAAACCACAAAAATCAATTCCACCTGATCCACACATGAAAGGTAAAATAAAACTTCTAGATGATGTGACCAGAGTAGTTTTATGAACTTGGGGTTTAGAGAGATTTCCTCAAGCACACAAAAATCACTAACCTTAAAGGAAGTTTCTCAACCTTGCACTATTGACATTTTGAACCAGATAAACTTTAGCTGTGGAGGATTGTCCTGGGCATTGTAGGATATTTAACAGCATCCCTGGCCTACCTACTAGATGCCAATAGCCACCACTACCCCAGTTATGACAAGCAAAACTGTCTCCAAGACATTGCCAAATGTCCTCTGGGGGTTCAGTTACCAAAATGGGGGCGGGGGGGGGAGGGAGAGACAAACTTTAAATCTAAGATAACAACAACAAAAATAGCCTAAGTATGTCCTAAATATTACCTGGAAAATACATTAAATTTTTCTTTTTATTGATTAAGGTATTACATATGTGTCCTTATCTCTCCATTGCCCCTCAAATCCCCCACTCATGCCCTCACCCCCCTGTTGTCTATGTCTATTGGTTAGGCTCATACACATGCATCAATACAGGACAAGTGCTGAGGATGTGGAGAAAAAGGACCCTCGTGCACTGCTGGTGGGAATGCAGACTGGTGCAGCCACTGTGGAGAACAGTATGGAGTTTCCTCAAAAAACTAAAAATCGAACTCCCATTTGACCCAGTGATCCCACTTCTAGGAATATATCCCTAGAAACACCAATCAGAAAGGATATATGCACCCCTATGTTCATAGCAGCACAATTTACAAAAGCTAAGATTTGGAAACTGCCCATCAGCAAATGAGTGGATTAAAAAACTGTAGCACATCTACATAATGGAATACTACGCTGCAGTAAAAAGGAAGGAATTCTTAACATTTGCAACAGCATGGATGGATCTGGAGAGCATTATGCTAAGGGAAATAAGCCAGTCAGAGAAAGATAAATGTCACATGATCTCACTCATTTATGGAAAATAATGAACTACATTAAATTTTTTCATTGTGTATCTGGTATTCACATTTAACTAGATTTCACATATTTTATCTTATAACCCTATCTGAGGAGCAAAATCACCCCAGTTGAGAACTACTCTCTTAAAGGAAAAATAATTTGATAAACTGAACTACAAGAACTTCTAGTTATCAAAACACATCTTTAAGAGAGTGAAAAGGCAAGCCACAGAGTGGAGGAAGATCCTTGTATCACATATACCAACAAAGGGTTCATATGCAGAATTTAAAATAATGTCTATCAATCAATAAGAAAAAATGAGACAATGCAATAAAAACATAAAAATGCTTGAACAAGAAATTCACAAAATAAATACCACATGATCTCACTCATTTATGGATAATAAAGACTATTATAAACTTAGGAACAAAAATAGATACAGAGGCAGAGTTGCCTCGAACAAACTGTCCAACTACAACGGGAAGGCTGAGGAGGGCTGGGGGGCAGGGACGGGGGTAAGAGATCAACCGAAGGACTTGTATGCACGCATATAAGCATAACCAATGGACATAAGACACTGGGGGGTAGGGGAGGCCAGGGGATTGTCAAGAGCAGGGAAAAAAAGGAGACATATGTAATACTCTTTGTAATACTTTAAGCAATAAAACAATTTTTTAAAAAAGAAATTCACAAAATAAAATATCCAAATGGTCAATAAATATAATAAAGCTACCCAACATCATTAGTAATAAAGATAACTCAAATTAAAACCACAATACAATACCACTACACGCTCACCAGAATGGCTAATAAAAAAGTTTGCTAATATCAAATACTGGCCAGGAAAGTGACAGGAACTCTCATACATGGCAGGAGGGAGAGTAAATTGACTCAACCACTTTGAGAAACTGAAAATGCACATATCCTATGATCTATCATTTCCACTCCTAGGAATATACCCAAAAGATATCTGCATCATAAAGCATGAACAAGAATGCTCATAGCAACCTGATATTCGGAAACAACCAGGAAACCCATCAAGAGTAGAATGAAAAAAAAAGACCTTCTCGGTTTGGTAACACGACATGGGATACTAACCTCAATAAAAGTATAATAACATGGATGAATCTCACAAGCACAATGTTAAGAGACGAGGGGGAAAAAGCCAGACTAAAAAGACGACTTATTGTGTCAGTCCATTTATAGAGTTCAGAAGCAGACAAAACTAACCTGTGGTGTTAAAAGTCAAGATAGCAGTTGCCATTGGTGAAGATGGGAAAGGCAGGAATTAAGAGGAGGCGCATAGCTTGGGGAATGGTAGGCTTCTGGAGGACTGGTACTGTTTCTGCCCTGACTGGGGTCGTGCTTACATGCGTATGTTTATTCTGATAACTCACTGAGTTACATTAATGTTATACTGCACTTCAAAGTTTGGGCTTTTTGTTAAGTTGGTTTTTAGTACCCCTAAGTTTTTTGGTTGCCTCATTTCTAGTTAACATCTAAATCTTGATATGCAGTGACTTCTCTTTTTTTCTCATCCAGCCAATTTTACTATATTTTATCTAAAGGTGTGTTTTTACATATGGCAGCCAGCCTCTTGGACTCTGCTGGTTAATCACTAAGGAGGAGGATTTTAAGTGCCTGAAAACATTAATCCAGGAATTATAGTTCTTAATTTATGGGGTTCTTATGGGTTGTTGCCTTTTAATATTCTATCTTTCCATTTTAATTAACTAATTTTCCTATTTTATTTCAGTTATCTCCCTCTTCCACGAGGATGTTGGGTTTAATTGGGTGTAAACACTATTACTAAAGGAATTACAGTTAATACCTGGCTTGGTTTATGTTGCAATCTATTTGCACATCCCGAAATCTTAAGTAAAAACATCACCTCTAATTTCCACCCTAATGAGGCATTTTCCACCCTTTGTTTCCTCAAGTAATACCGTTTATGTTCAATTAACAGCTTCTCTAATCTCACTTTTTACCATGGACACTGGCAACAGCCTGCAGCCCTCCCTTTGAGTGGGTAGGAAATGGAGTTTCTGGGCTAGGGAGGCCTCTGGTGGTGTAAGAGCTGCTCATGCTTAATACTTCCTTTCAGCCTGACCAAAGGCTAATATCTCTTTCAGATCTCTGTCTCTCCTCCCTCTCTTCTTTCTCTCTCTTAACACACACACACACACACACACACACCAGCACAGAGCACTTAGGAGGGTAACCCTTAGCTCATTTCTCACTTACTGTTCTGGAAACTAAAAGCAAAGAGATACTAGGCCATAGCAGGTTTGGCTCAGTGGATAGAGCATCAGCCTGTGGACTGAAGGGTCCCGGGTTCGGGTTCAGTTAAGGGACCATGCCCAGGTTGCAGGCTTGATCCCCAGTAGGAGGCATGCAGGAGTCAGCCAATCTATGATTCTCACTCATTATTGATGTATCTATCTCTTTCTCCCTCTCCCTTCCTCTCTGAAATCAATAAAAATATAAATAAATTTTTTAAAAATAGGGTAAAAGCAGAGAGATATCAGGAGCATTTTTGTCTTGACAGCAGGTACAGACCTAGAGCAGGAGAAGATGGGGCTGATACTAGAGGTGAGAAGGTATCAACTCCCAAGTAAAGCTCTTCTGTGACTAGATGTCTGGGTAGGGGTCTGACTAGAGAGGGTAGCATCTAGAAGTCTTCATGGAGGGGAGAGAAGAGACGGTGTAGCTCTGGGACAAAGCTGGCCTCTCCGCAGAGGGAGAGGCTTAGGGAACCCTGCTTTTATTACCATAAACCCCAGGGTCAGAGGAGACTATCTTAAAGAGGAGAGGCAGGGGGTTCCAAATCTGTTGTGCCTTCATATTAGGATTTTGGTGCATTTGTTGGTTCTACCATATTTTATTTTGTTTTTATTATTATTATTATTATTTTTATTGCTTGAAGTATTACAAAGGGTATTACATATGTGTCCATTTTTCCCCCTGCCCTAGACAGTCCCCTAGCCTTCCCTATCCCCCAGTGTCTTATGTCCATTGGTTATGCTTATATGCATGCATACAAGTCCTTTGGTTGATCTCTTACCCACCTACCTCCTGCCCCGCAACCCTCCCCGGCCTTCCCGCTGCAGTTTGACAATCTGTTTGAGGCAGCTCTGCCTCTGTATCTATTATTGTTCAAAAGTTTATAATGGTCTCTATTATCCATGAATGAGTGAGAGCATGTGGAAAGTTCTACCATTTTTTAATCGGAAACTACGTGAAATGATTATTTGAATAGCATTTAGCAAGTAACATTCCCGAACCTAAGAGAAGTTGCAAAAATCTGTCCAAACAAAATGAAGCAGAGGGCGTTCACATAGTTAGGGGTGGATGGGGAAGAGCAGAGGCAGCTGTCACCAGCAAAGCCCCAAACCGCCCTGCCTTGCCATGCTGACAGAAGTCGCCAGGATCCCTCGTAGAGGCCTGGCTTCCTGTCCCGCCCAGTAGAAATGGCCTGACCACTCAGAGGGACTGTGCTCCGTTCCTTTCACCGTTTCAGGAAACAGCTGTGGGGAAAACAGTCCCATTTCGAAGAATGAACTTCTTGCACGTTTTGCAGACTTAGGAGGGACCCTTGACTTCCTCAAGGGCAAACCCACTGCATTTGCCCCCTACACCAAGATATGTAGACAGAAATTTCTCATATTTGTGGTCCGTCACAGACTTGAATGTTTTAATTGCCAAAGTGTCAGATGAGCTATGAGAGCTGAAAATAGTTTAATTAGTTCAGTTGTTAAAAGAGAGGGGGAAGAAGAGTAAGTTGGTCCACCCATCCCCAGAACCCAGAAGAAAAGAAGACTTCAAGGCCTTTGAGGGGAGCTGAGTACACTCTGACAAAGCCTGCTCTCCACCAGCCTCCCTGGAGAGGAGGGAGTTTGTTGCTGGGAGCAGAGCACTGTCCCTACGAATATCCCCTCTCACAAGGTCACAAAGCTCTGGAAGGGATACCCATCTCACTCCATGAGGATATTGATGGACCTCCACCCTCCTGAATCTGTGATCTAAAGGCATCTAATTTAACAGAAACTCCTCTCCCTCTCCCCCACCCCAAGAAGCTCACAGAATTGTGCCACAATTCCCAGGCATTGCCTAGAGACTACAAGCCTCTCAGAAAAGCCCTAATTGCCCCCACAGAGCTTGTGGTGCTTTTTATTTGACACTCCACTCTTCAAAAGTTAGAGTCTGTCCTGGTCAGTTGCTCAGTGGTTAGAGCATCAACCTGTGGACCATTGGGTCCCAGGTTCAATTTCCAGGCAAGGGCACATACCTCCATTGCAAGTTCCCCAGCTCTGCCCCTACTACAGCTGCTGTGTCTCTCTCATGAAGTGTTTTCCTCTTTCTCTCTCTCTCTCTCTTCCTCCCTCTCTTCCTCTCCCCCCCCTCCTATATCCCTCCCTTCCACTGTCTCTAGAAATCAAAGGAAAAAATATCACCAGGTGAGGATTAAAAATTTTTTTTTGAGTTAGAGCCAAATTCCCCTCCCAGTGGATTTAGTGACTCATTTCTAACAGAGTATAGTAACAGTGACTGTGTGGGGGATGCACTGGACTTGGTTGAAAAGTCTGTAAGGAGAATTCTCCAAAAGTTCAGGGGCCTCTCGGGGGACCTTGCTGAAGGCGGCAGCCCCTACTTTGACTTTTCCAAACAAGTCTGAGCCCCCAGGTGTTTTACTGGAATCTCTATGTTTAGTCTTCAAATCCGACCTTGTAGAAGCGTGTGCTTCCTCAAGGATACTTACCCTGCTGATTGTATCTAGAGGTTAATTACAGTTCAAGCTGTTGTTACAATAAAAGCCTAAGGAGGCAGGCAATCGAGGCTGCTTTGTTCCTAAAGCAGCCCCTTAGCCTCTCTTTCACAGAAACATGTGTCAGAGTCATCTATTCATCTGCTGCTCAGGGTCTGCTGGTCAGCCCCAGCATGACTGTATATAACTTCTGAGACTAGGCTTCCTCCTCATTCTTACTTTCTTAGGTCACTCACTCCAGGGAAGCCAGCGGCCATGTCATAAGCTGCCATGTCATCAAGCAGCCCTATGAAGAGGTCCATGTGGCAAGAAATTGAGATTTTCTACCAACAACCAGCAAGAAACATGACCCCCTGCCAACAGCCATTTGAGTGAGCCATCTTAGGAAAGGATCCTCCAAGTCTTCAGATCATTGCAGTTCTAACTGCTTTCTTGACCATAACCTCATGAGAAACCATGAGTCATAACTACCTAGCTAAGCTGCTTCTAGATTTGTTAGCAGCAATATATAACTAATAGTGTCAGACTGCAGCAAGATGCCTGGGACATCATGCCTGTGGCAGTTATTCACGAGATGAGCCTGAGGGGAGACTAACCAAGGCCCATACATTCCATGCTATTAACCAGAAGACAAGCCAAGTGTTCCTCGGTGCTCTAGGGAAAACTCTGGAACGCTGAGATCAAGGCAAGGAACATGAGCATCAAAAGCAGAAGGTATGATACCCAGAAGTATGGGTATCGGTATCAAAACATGCCCAAAGACCTGACCTAACCAGCTGTGCCTTAGATGTCAGCAAGCAACATCTAAAGGCCCAGTGAGATGAGATTCTTCTGAGCAGGTATTGAGGACTAGACCACAGTGCCTGAACAAAAGGGCCTCATACACCCAGGTACCTAGCTGAGAGAAGAAAAGGGAAAGACGGATATAGCACTCTAAGAGACTAAGAATTTACTCAGAGATACTGAGTTAACTGAGAAATTTTAAGCTAGAAATGATAACATTACTTGGGTTGGGTGAGTTTGTTTATTCCACTACTAAGGAGAAATGTTCATGAGTAACTTATGTTCAATTATAAAAAAATAATGTTATATTTATGCACGTCTGAGATCCAAATATAAATTTTAAATCATATATATACACATATATATATATATATATATATAATTGAATGAGATCATACAATTTTCTTTCTTTTTATCTTTGTTTTTGAGAGTATTAAAGATGTTCCCTCATCTCCCCCC
>NW_006288722.1:129844-147751 GCF_000327345.1 Myotis davidii
TGGTAGTGGCAGGAGCCTCTCCCGCCTCCTCAGCAGCGCTAAGGAAGTCCGACTGCAGCTTAGGCCTGCTCCCCGCTGGCAAGTGGACATCCCCCGAAGGCTGCCAGGCTGCCAGAGGAATGTCTGATTGCCAGCTTAGGCCCAATTTCCCGGGGAGTGGGCCTAAGCCAGCATGTGGTCATCCCCCGAGGGGTCCCAGACTGTGAAAAGGCACAGGCCAGGCTGAGGGACCCTCCCTTGAGTGCACAAATGTTTGTGCATTGGGCCTCTAATATATCCTATCTAATAAAAGAGAAACATGGTAATTGGCGTATGACCTGTCGCTCTGGGATGGTGGCAGGGCCTGTGTCCCACTTTGTCAGCGCCAGGTCCATGCTGTCATTTCTCTGTAAATGGTTAGTGTGCATCACAGCAGCTCCTGCATTGAGCATCTGCCCCCTGGTGGTCAGTGCACATCATAGCAACTGGTCAGACTGGCGGAGGGACACTTAGCATATTAGCCTTTTATATATAAAGACTAGAGGCCCAATGCACAAAATTCATGTAAAAATAGGCCTTCCTTCCCGCAGGATGCCGGCACAGACTTCCTTCTGGCACCCGGGACCCAGGCTTCACTCCCCAAGACCGCCAGCAGGCACCCAGGACCCAGGCTTCCTTCTCAGCCCTGGCTTCATTCGGAATGATGGAATGACATCCAGAAGGACGTTCACTCTAGTTAACAAATTATGCTTTTATTATTAAGGACTAGAGGCCTGATGCACAGGGGGTGTCCCTCAGCCGGCCTGTGCCCTCTCACAATCTGGGACCCCTCGGAGGATGGAAGCTCCCGCCATCACTGCTGGGCTGGCAGCCATCAGCCTGGCTTGTGGATGAGCAGAGCTCCCCTGTGGAAGCATACTGACCACCAGGGGGCCGCTCCTGCATTGAGCGTCTACCCCCTGGTGGTCATTGTGTGTCATAGTGACCAGTCATTTCTAGTCGTTCTGCTGTTAGGGTCAATTTGCATATTACTCTTTTATTATATAGGACAGAGGCCTGGTGCATGGGTGGGGGGCGACTGGTTTGCCCTGAAGGCTGTCCCGGATCAGAGTGCGGGTCCCTCTGGGGTGCCAGGCCAGCCTGGGTGAGGGGATGAGGGCCGTTTTCAGGTTGGCCACACACTGTTCAGGGAGGGGAGTCCTGCTGGGGTTCCTGGACACAACCCCTTCAGGGTGGGGGTCCCTGCTGGGGTGCCTGACCAGCCTGGGTGAGGGGCTGAGGGCTGTGTGCAGGCTGATCAAGCCCCCCAGAAGGGACTCATACCCCATGAGGATGTGACTAGCCTGGGTGAGGGGCTGATGGCTGTTTGTAGGCTGGCCAAAGCCCCTTCAGGGTGGGGGTTCCCCCTGGGGTGCCTGGCCAGCCTGGGTGAGGGGTTGAGGGCTGTTTGCAGGCTAGTCAAGCCCCCCAGCAGGGACCCTCACCCCATGAGGGTGTTGCCAGCCTGCGTGAGTGGCTGAGGGCCGTTTTCAGGCTGGCCACACCTCCATCAGGGTGGTGGATCCTGCTGGGGTGCCTGGCCAGTCTGGGTGAGGGGCTGATGGCTGTTTGCAGGCTGGCCACAACCCCTTCAGTGTGGGGGTCCCCGCTGGGGTGCCTGGCCAGCCTGGGTGAGGGGCTGATGGCTGTTTGCAGACTGGCCACAGCCCCTTCAGTTTGGGAGTTCCCACTGCGGTGCCTGGCCAGCCTGGGTGAGGGGCTGAGGGCTGTTTGCAGGCTGGCCACAGCCCCCAGCCACCCAAGCTCCCAGTGGAGGCTGGCTGGAAACAGGTATCTGGGATTTATTTAGCTTCTATAATTGAAACTTTGTTGCCTTGAACCGAGGCCACAGCCGGCCAGGGTAGGTGGGAAGTTTGGCTTCCTCCATCGCCGGGGCAACCAAGCCTCCTGCTTGCTCCAGCTCCGTGGCTGCCAGCCGCCATCTTGGTTGGGTTAATTTGCATATAGTTGCTCTGATTGGCTGGTGGGCATGGCTTGAGGTGTAGCAGAGGTGCAGTCAATTTGCATGTTTCTCTTTTATTAGATTAGATGACTAGGCATGAATTTTTTTATTTATCCAACTTGAGATTTATTTTGTTTACTAAATCTGAGCATTCATATCTTTCATTACCTTGACTATTTAATCAGCTATTATCTCCTCAAAGATTTTCTCTATCCCCTTCTCTGTCTCCTCTCTTCTGGAATACCAAAAAAGGAGAGAGAGAGAGAGTCAGAATCTCTCACTTTATCTTCTGTCTTACCTTTTTTCATATTTTCTACCTCTTTGTCTCTCTGTGCTGCATTATGTGTAATTTTTTCAGACCTAATTAATTTTCCCTTAACCAATGATAAATCTATTTCCTGCTGCTTTAACTCAATGATTTTTTACATTTCAATCATTATTTTTAATTTTTTAGGAATTTAAATTGGTTCTTTATCAATTCTGCTGGAAATTTTTTATAGCATCTGTTTCTTTCACATGTTTTTAATGTCTCCTTTAAATATTTTAAATATTCTAATATCTGACATCCTTTTTGGTCTAACTCTGCTCTGTGTTGTTTCTGCTGATTCTTCCTCAGAGTTGATTCTTTCCCTTTGCTTTGTAATTTTGTATTGTGTGCTCATGCTTGGCAGGATTTTATCTATTAAGAACCTGTGAAACCTATTCTTGGCTTAGGGCTTCCTAGACCAAGCAGGTAACAATGAGTTCAAACTCCAAAACTGTATGAGGGCAATAGATACAACTACTCAAAAAAGACTAATTTTTTTAATTTAATTTTTTCCATTACCATTTATCCCTTGTCCATGTCCATGAGTTGTTTATTTTCTCTTTTGCTCAATACCCCCACCCCCACAATACCTCCACCACTAACACCAGAACTAGTCTGCCTACTATCTATGAGTCTGAGAAAAGACTAATATTTCTACAACCAATCCTACCCAAGAGCCAGGCCTACAGACACAAGTTTCCTGATCATGTTCTTTTATACTAAGTGGCCTTTTCAAGTTAATTCTTTCCCTGAGGACATAGCCCACCAAGAATTTTATGCAGGGGTCTCAGTCCTGATCTTGCTTTGTTTCCAATCATCATCTCCTGTCACCCAAGCCTCTGAGTTACTCAAACTGACACCCACAGAGCAGCCTCAGTACCAAGGCACTCTTTGTTTTGGGTGTCTGAGGATTTCCTTTATTTTCTAGTTAGCTCAGCAATCTATTTAAATGGGGACGTGTTAAACTTTATTCAGCATATCCAGGAACTTTGCAATTGAAGTTTTTTTGTTTTGTTTTTTAGGATATACATGCCATCTTAGTGTTCCTCCCACATGTTCTTAAATGATAATTCAGCTTGCAATTTATGGACCAGTTTGGAAAGGAGAAACAAGCAGAAGCAGGGAAACCTATTAGGGAACTATTGCAGAAATTTAGACAAAGGTTTAGATAATAACTTGAAGGAGAGTGGTGGTGGCAAAGAGAGAAATAGATGGGCAATATTTAGTAAGTGAAATCAACACGGTTTCAGACGATCAAGAACAGATGTCTAGTGGGGAGTTTCTATAGGAAACAGGAACTCAGAGGTGAGATTCAGTTGCATAGAACATTTGGCACGTCTTTGAAACACTGGGAATTTAATCCACCTACATAGATGCTTGGGGGAAAGTGCACAGTGGGAAGAGGAAGGTCCTAGGACCTTGCTTTGAGGAATACCAACATTTTAAAACCTTAGAGGAGGCGAAACAAGCAACTGAGACTGAAAAGAGCGAGGAGACAACCCCAGAGAGTGTGGCTTTCACTCAGACCAAGAGATGATTTCCAAAGGAAGGGAGGAGTCAGCAAGTGTCCAGTGATACAGAAATCAAGAAAAATGACTGGAAAACCAGGCATTCCTTTTACTGACACATGAGAAACTGGCAGTCTTGGCGAGAGAGGCGATGAGCGATGGAGTCAGAGCCAGGCGGCAGTGAACTGGGAAGTTAGAAAACGGACACGGCTCATTGGGAACGTTTGGCAATGAAGTCGAAGACGGAGGACATTAGCAGAGGACAAAGGAGCTGGAGAAGGGCTTTTTAAAGACGGGGGAACTTTAGGATGCTTAAACGCCGATAGGAAGGGGCTGGGACAAAGGAAAAATGAAAGGCCGCGTAAAAAGAAATCCACTGTAAAAGTGGGTGGATTCTTTCGGAGTAATGACCCACCAAACTGAATGTACCTCCAGAATCTAGGGGCTGGAGCAGCTTCGGGTTCCGGAACCCTTTAGTCCACAGGCCGACCAACACTCTATCCAATGAGCTAAAATGGCTAGGGCCTATTATTCCATTTTAATGATGCAGATATTCTGCACAGAGAGATTATGTAATTTGCCTTAAGTCAGACTTAATAAATGGTGGAGCTGAGGTTAAAACTGGAGACAGCTCCAGCGTGTCTTCCCACCTCCTCCCCTTCTTTCCCGGCCCGGCGCCAACCCCGCCGCTACTCTCCCAACCCCCGACTCCCCCACCCCGCCCACGACTGCCCCACACAACCACACACACTCAGTCCGGGCCACGCTTCGCAGTGAACTGCGTGCAGTGCCGCCTTTGCTAGGAATTCTTCCGGGTCACGGGGCAGGGCCACTCCCAGTCTCGATCCCGACCTGCCCACTCCCCAATGGGAGCGCCCCTCCTGAAGGACGCATGCGCGTGTCCTCCCTCCTTCCCTCCCCTCCCAGCTTCTAGATGTTGCGCAGGCGCGTTAGGTCGTGGTTGCTATGCGGGTGCTCGTGGGTGAGGGAGGGCAAAGAGGGAACGTGGGGGGCGGGTTTATGGAAAGAAGATTGAGCCAGAGTTGGGGAGCCAGGTGGACCCGGAGGGAGGGAACTGTCTCGTGCCCCGGCAAACTGGCCTTGGCCTCCTAACCAGAGAAGCCGAATCTCCCGGCCTAACCCCTGTGACCTGGGTCACCTCTGTATCGCGGAGACGGGGCCGAGGAAGAGGGGAGGAGGCGGGGGGGCAAATGGCCTGGCGCCAGAAGAGGGGGCCACAGGCCGGAACGGAAGGCACCCCCTGGAGAACAAACACCTCGTATTTTCTGATCAGGTGGCGGGACGGGCTTCATTGGGACAGCCCTAAGCCAACTGCTGAAAGCCAGAGGTCACGAAGTGACACTGGTCTCCCGACAGCCCGGCCCGGGTCGGATCACGTGGGTATGTCCCTCCTCGGGAGGCTGGGGGCGGGGAGGAGGGGTGGCCCTTTTGGCGGCGCTGGGCGAGAGGGGCACTGTGCGCTTTGCTTTCTCTGACAGGATGAGCTCGCCACGTCGGGGCTGCCCCGCTGCGACGCCGCAGTCAACCTGGCTGGAGAGAACATCCTCAACCCTCTGCGAAGGTCAGTCCGTGCTGGGCCCCAAGACCGGGCCGCTTCAGAGCAGGAGGTGGAGAGGGACGACTCAGACCCCCTAGATGTGAAGAATGAATGGAGAGGCCGGATCCCGGACCGCTCATCCCGCCCCACTGCTCCAAACCCACCCTCGCTTCTACCCACTCGGCCAGTTGGCTTTAGTCCTCACAACTCAGGATGCCCAAAAGGGATATGCCTTTTTCCTCTAAAGGAGAGACGGACAATTTCTCTAAGCCACAATGCAGGGTTTTACTTAGAAATGGGCACGGACGAGCCTCAGGGAGAGAGGAGAAGGGAGATGCGCATGTATGCATTCAGTGGCTTATTTCCCTTGTTTCTCCTGCAGGTGGAATGAAGCTTTCCAAAAAGAGGTTCTCAGCAGCCGCTTGGAGACCACCGACCTGCTGGCTCGAGCCATCACCAAGGCCCCACAACCCCCCCAAGCCTGGATCCTAGTCACAGGTGTAGGTATGCCCCGAATCACCAACCCCTTACGTTAGCCAGGGGAAGAGAGTACACACTGAGGGGGTGGCTCAGGCCCTTCTAGCCATCCATGCCCAGAGGTCTTCCTGGGCCCTGTTCCATGCTCGTTTCTCCTGACCGTTGTGGACTTGTGCTGAGAAACAGACCCTCAGAAAGGGAGTGGAGCTGTGCTGCTCCCAAGCCCCTTGCTTCTCACAGCACAGATCTTTAGGAGCAGCATTTCTGATTCTTGTATTTCACCTTTGGGACCAAAATAATGGCAAATAGTGTTAACATATACACCAGCCACTGAATGTTTTACACATTTAATCCTCACAAGAACTCTATGAGGTTCGTACTATTATTCCACGTTTATTTTATTATTTTTTAATATATTTTTATTGATTTCAGAGAGGGAGAGATAGAAACATCAGTGATGAGAATCATTGATCAACTGCCTCCTGCACGCCCCCTACTGGGGATTGAGCCCGCAACCTGGGCGTGTGCCCTTGTCCGAAATCGAATCCGGAACCCTTTAGTCCACAGGCCGACCAACACTCTATCCAATGAGCTAAAATGGCTAGGGCCTATTATTCCATTTTAATGATGCAGATATTCTGCACAGAGAGATTATGTAATTTGCCTTAAGTCAGACTTAATAAATGGTGGAGCTGAGGTTAAAACTCAGTCAGCCTGGCGCCCACGTCTTTATTCTTAACCGCTACACTCTAGCAGCCTCTCAGCTTCGCCGTGCAGCTAAAGGTAAATTAATCCAGGCAGTAACAGGTCAGCTAATGAAGAAGCTCACGGGAAAAATATCCACAGCTCTGTCCCATGGGGATATCCCAAGGCCAAGGGGGGACCTCCATGGCAAAGGGCCAGCAGGACCAAGGACAGCCAGGGCAAACTAGTGCTGTTCTACCGGCAGCTTACTACCAGCCCAGCCTGACTGCTGAGTATGATGAGGACAGTCCAGGAGGGGATTTTGACTTTTTCTCCAACCTCGTAAGCAAATGGGAAGCTGCAGCCAAACTTCCTGGAGATTCTACACGCCAAGTGGTGGTACGCTCTGGTGAGAACAAGGGGCCTGCGTGTCAGGCAGGGTTGCAATATCTTCTCTGGGCTGGGGGAGTTGGGGGATAAGGGGAGCTGAGCTTACTAAGTGAGGATGCCACTGCTTCGGGCCCACTTGCAGATGGGAGGATGGGAAGTCCCAAAGAGAGCCGACTACAGAGCTAAGCCAGCATGGGAAAAGAGTGAGAAACGGGAGATGGGGAGAAACAGTGGACTGCCTGGAGGCTGAGGGGCCTCCCTGTACCATCCTTCTTGCCTACTCTAGGGGTTGTGCTGGGCCGTGGGGGCGGTGCCATTGGTCACATGCTGTTGCCCTTCCGTCTGGGCCTGGGGGGCCCCATCGGCTCTGGCCAACAGTTCTTCCCCTGGATTCACATTGGGGACCTGGCAGGAATCCTGGCCCATGCCCTTGAAGCAAGCCATGTGCAGGGCGTCCTGAATGGAGTGGCTCCAGCCTCTACCACTACAAATGCTGAGTTTGCACAGGCCTTAGGCACAGCCCTAGGCCGCCCAGCCTTCATCCCTCTTCCTAGCGCTGTTGTGCAAGCTGTCTTTGGACAAGAACGTGCCATCATGCTGCTGGAGGGCCAGAAGGTGATCCCACGGCGGACACTGGCCACTGGCTACCAGTATTCCTTCCCAGAGCTGGGGGCTGCCTTGAAGGAAATCATAGCCTAAGTGGGAAGGTTCGATCGTAGGGCCTAAGGCCCGTCCCTCAATAGAGGGTTCCCAGTGAGAGACTGTGAATAGGTCAGGTACTCCTCTACCTGAGACCTAAAACCTCTTCCTTTTTCTTTCTCATTATTCCGTTGCTGCACTTTAACTGACTGCCCACTGTTTCAAGGTTGCAATTTCATCTAGTTGGGACCTTACCCTCTTCAACTCCTTATAAAAGAGTTTCCAAGTTTGGTTTCCCTATATGTCCCATTCCTGCCCCATTTCTCTTTTGCTGTGTAATGAATGCTCTACAATTTAGGCAATAAAGATAAATTATCTCATTAGCTTTGGCTCATCTCTCTGGCCTAGGTTCTGCTTGAATGTATTTCAAGGAACGTCACCCTAGATGACTCTTTCCTCTATGTGGGGTTTTGAAAGTGACAATGGGCAACATCTTTTTGTTTCCTCCATTGCCAAAAGAGTTAAACTGGGAGCATGAGATTATGATAAAAGTAGAGACTATAAGATAAGTGACTCATTTCCAGTGGGTACTGTGGTCATCCTGCTGACTTATTCACATGGTACCATTAGGATGCCAGTGAAGAAATGGGGCCCCAAGTCTAGGACAGCCTTCCACCTGTCACTGAATTAATAAACCAATCACATACTGGTCAAAGTTCATCAAGCTGCAGGAGTAAGCTAGCACCCCTCTAAGAAGCTTAGGACAGGCCTGATATCAGAGTCCCAGGCAGGAAAGAAGACATCTTTGGCCTACTGTACACCCACCATCACTGAAAGTGAAAGGGGCAAGGAATATACCAAAAACTACAAACAACCCCAGGGGTGGGAGGGTATGGTGGAAATGCCAAATGTTTATTTAGGACTCTCTCCCTTTTTACCTACCCTGATTTCTATATGACCAGTGGTTCCTCAGGCCACCAAGTTGTGCCATATTAACCAATCTCCTTTCTTCCAAGGAGACTTTGAGTCACTGTCAGCTCCCTGGCTAGCCTTTCTCCTACACACCTGTCCTCAGCCCAAGTCAGTAAGGTCTAGTAATATACATCCCCAACAGGGAGGAGGGGCAAAGGCTAGGATCCAGGACCCTCCCCATCATCAGCTCTCACTAGAATGAGGAACTGGGTGACAGTCTTCAACTCCCCACGCTGCTCAGGGAACAGAAGCCAGAGCCTGAAAAGGATCATGTCCAGGGACTTGCTGCAGGGCCCAGACACAGAACCCTGTGGCACCTGCCCCTCTTCTTTATCTGGTCCTAGACTCTTTAGGAAGTTGGCTGGCCCTCTTATTCCTGAGGGAATGACCAGCCTCAAACGCAGAAGTACATAAGGGTATATTGGGGGCTGCAATAAAAGACTAAACTGTCCACGAGGTAATGTGCTACCTTGAAGGCAGTTTTTTGGCACTAGCGGACTTCCAGCAGATACAGGACAATGACCTGTAGGATTTTGGGTGGAGAGGATGTTCTGATGGGACAGCAGTTGGTCTGATTCTCCCCATTTTAATTCTTCAGTTTTCATTTTCCAGATAATTAGTTCATCTAGTTACAACCTCTGTAGCCCTCCCCCACCCCCAACCCCATACATACACACACACACACACACACACACACACACACACACACAAAGCAGAAGTGGGCCTTGCTTTATGCAACATAAATGTTCTGTAGAGAAAACGCTAGGGTCAGGTCACATTAACATTGTCATAGCAGAGCATGGCTTCCATTGATTTGGTGAATGCGCGACACCACAGCAAGTGCATTGAACAGGGGACTTTCTGACACATGCGGTAATCTGTAAACAAACACTTGAATGCAACAGGAGAGCTGCCATTTAGAGGAACCCTGAGAGTATTCTGGTAATGCAAACAGTCACCCCTAACTAACTGTTCTGTAAAGGTGGATTTGGGGTTGCCCAAAGGGACGCAGCCATTATAGGGCACAAAATGAGGGCGCAGTGTTAAAATCTAGGGCGCAGGCCCTGGGAACAGAGGACACTTGGTTCTCTGAAAATGAGGTTTTGGTTTGGAAGCCTGTGCAGCCACAGACAGACACACCTGAGACTTGGTCCATGTCCTTTTCCTCCAAAGAGCCCTGCTCCATGTTCTCATTTCCCCCAACAGGCATTTTTTCATCTGATTTATAGGCAGAAGTAAAGGGCAAGTAGCTCAATCAAGGTCACAGACAGGCACAGCTGAGACCAGAAGCCAAGTCTTCCTCTACTTTCCCCACCAGCTCCCTGCTGCCCACTGTAACCCAGACCCCAGCCTTCCCAGGGCCCCGCATTCCCTTTTCAAGGTTCCCAGGAGTTCTGCCAGGCCTGGGAGCATCCTGTCCTCTGGCTTTCTAGAGCAGCAGCCAGGGGTAGGAAAGGCTTGCTTCCTTGCCACCTGTCTTCATTCCCCTCCCACAGAGGAACTGGAGTCCCAATCTCCAGGACCTAGCCTTTCCAGCAGCCTGCACTCCCTACAGAAACCCTGTGCTAAGGCAGGCAAGGTTGAGGAGTGAAGGCTGACCAGAACCCCTTGAGAGCTGGTTGAGGTCCTGACTCAAGAGGAGATCAGGTCTCCTTACGTCCCCAAAGTGCCCCAGGCAAGAGCATTCCCCAGTCACGAAGGCTCTTCTCAGTGCTTCCCTTACCCAATGCACCAACTCGGAGTGGGTCTGGGGCAGGGTCTGAGCATCACAGAAGGGACTAAGCTAGGCAAGGCTGGAGCTGATGGGATGGCAGCCACGAGGGCAGGTGAGGCTCAAAAGTTGAGACTGAGCAGGGCCTCAGAGAGCTGGTTGATGTCGCGGCAGTAAGGCTCCCGCTGCAGGATGAAGTCCACCTTGTGATCCTGGCCCCAAAACACCTCCAGCAACTGGCGCCGGAGCCTCTCAGTCTCCCGGGTCTTCCGAATGCCACCACTGCCTTTTTCCTCCTCTTCTCTCCCCTGCTGCTGCTGACTGTGTTCTGGGGGGCCCCTGGCAGGATGCTGAGCCTTAGAAGATTCCTGTGCCCTAGGAAGAAGCAGGGGGAATAGAAGAGCTGATGTGCATCCTGGAGAGAAGTTAGAGACTCAGTGGGCCTCCCAGCTCTCCACTGCTATTAACTGCCCTGCCTATTCCTGGCTCTGAAGTTCCCTAAACCGACCACTGAGGGGCAGTATCAACCCACTTCTGACGGGGAGACAGAAAGTTCCTTTGAAACCAGGAAGGTGAACCTTGCCATTTCTATAAATCTAGCCTAATAAACTAATCACTTACTTAGTGGTCCAGCAGAGGGCGTGCTGAATACAAGTGGCCATAAGTAAAATCAACCATGTTCCAAATAACTCCAGCAAACTAACTAGAAAAAACAGGAAGCAAGAGCTTCCCTCCCAGCCTGCAGAGTCTGTGTCAGGACTTCCAGGGAAGCAGTTAAAGGCAAATTAAGCTGGTCCACACTGAGGTCACACTTCCTCCAAGTCTCCAGGCCTGCAAGGCCCCTGCAGAAAGGGCGCCAAGGCCAGGCTGCCTGCGAGAGTCTGAAGCGTTACCTGACTGGCTTCTTCAGGAACTCATCCAGCATAGGGCCATTTCGCCCCAATGGGTCATCAGGGACCATGAAGAGGTTTCCCACGAAGGTGAAGGGCAGCAGGCTGGATGGGAACAGAAATGTAATGGTCACAGAGGGACCCCTGCTCACCTCCCAAACAGCTGAGACCAACTCCACCAGAAGCTGTCAGCTATTATCCTTCAAGCCCGTGTCAAGCCCCTTCCCAGAGTCCTCACCCGGTGGCAGAGAAGCACTGGTTTTAGAGAAAGGTCTGAGTCGGAGCCCTTTTCTCAGGGGATGTCCCCTCACCGCTCTCTGATGATTGCCATCCACTTCTCAGACTCCTCCGCCAGGTCCCGGAACTGGTCATTGGAGACAATGATCCCGTCGGTCTCTTCAGCCAGCTTCACCATGAACCTGTCTCAAAAACCACAGCGGCATTCTGGACTTCTCTAAAGCCTCGACCCCAAAGAGCACTATCAACTCCCCTGACCCACCGCTGGTGATGGAGATCTGTCCCCACCACCACCCCCATTCTGACCCAGCCACCAAGGAACCGACTGGATACATAGGTTAGAGAGAACAAAGACCAATCCAATGTGGAATCCCAAGAACATCCCCTCCACTCACCACAACCCTCTACCCAATACTTCGTGCTTCATTAATAAGACAGTAAGATCCAGTCCTGGTCCTTTCTTCCACCTTCCAGATACAAATCTATCAACAATCAGTCACAAATCCATCCTGTTTTTCCTCTTAAAAGCCTTCCATTCTGTCCCCTTCCTTTCCAATCCCACCATTACAATCTTAGCTATTCAGACACTGCAACTGAGATACTGATAAGGGGTCCCCTGACATTTACCACCCTGTGGTCTCTCCTGCCCTTCCCCAAGAGAACATGTTCTCCAGCTACACAAAACCCTTCCATACCTGCCCGTTATCTACTGCATAAAGTCCACACACCCAGGCCTGGCGGCTAAACCCCTGTAGAGCCCAGATGCAGCCACTTTTATGGCCTTCTCTCCCAGTATTCCCAAAGGTACTCTCAACTTCAGCCAAAATCAATGATTGGATTACGTCTCTTCTTCAAACATACTCTCTGACTTCTATGTTTCTCAAATTATTCCCTCCATTCAGGAAGGTGATCCCAAACGTCACTGATGAACAAAATCACAAGAATAACTTTTTAAAAGAGATGCCTGCCCTAGCCACTTTGGCTCAGTAGATAGAGCATTGGCCTGCAAATCAAAGGGTCCTAGATTCAATTCCAGTCAAGGGCTTGTACTTTAGTTGCAAGCTCCTCCCCAGCCCTGGTCAGGGCTTGTGTAGGAAGCACAGATGTGTGTTTCTCTCACATCGATGTTTCTTTCTTTCCCTCTCTCTTCTACTCTCCCTAAAATTCATGGAAAAATATCCTCAGGTGAGGATTAACAAAAAATAATAATAAATTTTAAAATAATAAATAAAAGGAGATGCCCAGACCCCACTTGAGTAATCCTAATTCCACAGAACTGGGCAGTGTGGGGAATAGGCTGGGATCACAAAGGGATAGGCTGGGATCTTTTTGAACAGGTTTAGAAAACAAGAGATCCAGCTCATCCCATGTTCTTCTCTATCATCGAAAAATACAAATCTCTCCCTTCTCACAAAACCCCAGCCAGAAGCGGGCTCCCTTTCCTCCAGGTTCCTCAAGTGTTTGATTTATAGTTTCTTTTGGCTCTTCAAAATCATCCCCAGCATTCCCAACTCCGTCTGCAAGCCACACACCTAGCAGTAAGTGGGCAGTCAGTATTTGAAAGACTGTGGTACGGAGGGACTACTAATCAGGATAGGGTGTGCCACATGTCTGGTTCTGAGTTTCTGTCTGGGAAACAAATTAAGTTTATGACATTCAATTGTATACAGTGTCATATAATATACAAAAAGGTATTTTCAGGCTATTATCATTATGTGACATGATACCATTATCATGTTACATCACATGTTGTTCAGCAGTATTCACCCAGTTAACCTATGCACCACTGTGAAGTCACTGTAACTAGGCAAAACTCCAAATTCATATTGTGCTGTCAGCTTGTCAGGACCTACACAACTGTACAAACACGTGCCTTTAAAATTCACAACAACTGACTTGACCTTCAGTTTCAGTTGTGTCAATGCTGGTATGAAAAGAAGGTTCCATATCTTAGATAATCTGTGAAATCTAGACATAAAAAAAGAGTATCAGGAGACAGTGAATTGCCTTTTTGTAGAATACTATTTACTTGTCAGGGAGAAAAAGGTAAGTACTTGAAAAAATATGTAATCATTATGGTTTGGAAACTAGTTGTTTGTTGTTTTTTTCATTTAAAACTGAAAATCCTAGAGAATCAAGAACTGTTGCAAACATTTTAATTGGATTAATTAGCTTTTAAAATCTGCCCATTTCCCACACGGTGTATGTACATTGAGGATGAAATGTGTCCTGTGTTTTTCATTTAAACCATCTGGCAGCTTTCAATTCTTATTTTTCCTTTGCCACTTAGTAGGTTTTGCCAAGAGAGTTAACCACTCTTAGCCTCTGCTCCATTTCGGTACTGTAGAGATAAGACCTTCTGCCACACTTGATTGTGTTCATGAACAGTTCAGGAGTATCACTGTATTCTTGCCTAGCACCTTGAGTGAGAAAAGCACATAACTTATCTTCTTTTGACGGTCACAAGGAGCATGAATGAATAGAAGAGGACCCTGAGATAAGAGGTTAATTCACTAAGAGACTGGTCCACAGTCAGAGTCAATGAGTAGTACAATTTGGGGCTCCAAGTCAGATCATCCAATTCTAGGTCAAATGATCTTTCTTTCTTTATTTTTTTTTAAATATATTTTATTGATTTTTTACAGAGAGGAAGGGAGAGGGATAGAGAGTTAGAAACATCCATGAGAGAGAAATATCGATCAGCTACCTCCTGCACACCCCGCACTGGTTAGTGCCCGCAACCAAGGTGCATGCCCTTGACCGGAATCGAACCTGGGACCTTTCAGTCCGCAGGCCGACGCTCTATCCACTGAGCCAAACCGGTTACGGCAGTCAAGTGATCTTTCTATGATGCCATGTTTTATTTATATTTTGTTTTATGTTAGTATGCATGGATTGTGTTTCTTCATTTGACTTGTTATTTTGAACATTTACTCTGGTTTTTCCAGAATGTTGGGGGAATTTCTCTAAGTGTTTGCAAATTTAGGATGTAAGAACATATTTGTCAGCTATTCATGTCATAAGCTTTCACATCTTTCAATTAAACCAGTATTTTCGCCGAAACCGGTTTGGCTCAGTGGATAGAGCATCGGCCTGCGGACTGAAAGGTCCCAGGTTCGATTCCGGTCAAGGGCATGTACCTGGGTTGCAGGCACATCCCTAGTGGGAGATGTGCAGGAGGCGGCTGATCAACGTTTCTAACTCTCTATATCTCTCTCCCTTCCTCTCTGTAAAAAATCAATAAAATATATTTTAAAAAAATAAAAATTAAAAAAAAAATAAACCAGTATTTCCTAGACAGTAGGCACTATATAAATACAAAGTATTGTTTAGTTTGATGAATGAAAAATGAATGATGAATGAGCAAACACAGTTGTCTACCATCCATTTCATCTCACCTGTGGGGCAGGTTTTCCTGCCCAGTCATAGAGACACATGAAGAAATAACTGGCCCTGTACCCAATACCCAGGCTTAGAAACAGTGCAAAGGGTCAGGAGCTTCTGACTCTCCCTTGATCTCCCACTGGGCTCCTTGAATGTCAAGGCTGGGGCCAGGAGAGAAGCAAGTACCTGTCATCATAGGAAGAGATCCTCTTGCCATCCATGACTCGGGAAGGAGTGAGGGAGAGCAGACTGAGGGAGTAGAGCTTTTGCAGGTAGTGACCCTCTAGAAACATAGGAGAACAATGCAGTTATCTTTAAGGTAGAAGCAGGGTCTAGCGCAGGACACAAAAGACCAGGCCCAACTCACCTTTGACCCTGGCATCCCTATTGAAGCGCCACTGAGGCACAAAGACAGTGATGTCCCGGTGGCCACGGTCCCAGAAATACTGCACAGCAATGGCAATGCCCCGGCTGGAGAAGTTGTGCTGGAGGCCATGCCTGCAGTGGGAAGGGGTCGGCACTCTGGGGCCCCAGACGAGGGCCTAGCAGCCTGGCTGGAGTGCTCTCCCCTCAGCACATTTCCCCCAGGGGAAAACTGCCCATCTCCTCCCCCTCCCCAGAACCCCCAGTCCCACCTGGTACTCACACCATGGCCACGTTGCTGCCATCAATGACAATATGGCGGAGGTCTGGCTGGCCAGGTACATTGGCAAGGCACAGGGTAAAAGGGTCCTGTAGGGCCTCCTGGAAACGCTGTGTGCCAGTCACCAAGTTGCCCCCCCGGGTGCCTCGTTTCCACGGAGACCCCCGACCTCGAGCCACAACCTGCTGCTTGTCTCCCCTGTCTCCGCGGTCTCCACAATGCCATGGGGGTTCAGGTGCAGGTGGGGGGCTAGGCACTCTGGGAGGTGAGGCTTCCCCGTTGTGGAGCCGCTGGAGGAGAGAGGCTCCCCGGAGCTGAGCTGCCCTCTGACAGCCCTGGGCACCAGGAGGCTCACCCTGGATACAAAACCTTCCTCCTCTTTCCTGGGGCCCCCCGTCCTTCCCCGGGGCCTTCTTCTTCAGGAACCCTTCCTGCCCTACCTCTCCTCCCCCTGACACTGACCTGTAGGCCACTTCTTTCTCCCAGGCCTCTTCCCCAGGCCGCTCCTTCAATCCCAAATCCATCTCCTTGGGGCCACCCTGCTTCTGTCCCTCCTTCTCTATAGCATGTCTCTCTCCTCTTGACTCTGGCCACCCTGTAGGTCCAGTGTCCAGGGACCCCCTGCCTTCATTCAGGGGAGCTCTGACTCCTTGATGCTGAGAACCCAGCAGGCCTGGGCTCCCCGCTTCCCAGGAGAAATGCGCTTGGGGCCCTTGTCCCCTGGATGCCTCCTGTACCAGACTCAGCAGTTCCTCCTGGACAGCCAGGGGCAGCTGCAGCAGGGCCTCTCTGTGGGCATCCCCCTGGGGCTGCAGCAGGGCACAGAAGTCCCTCGGCACTCCAGCACACTGAGAGGCTCCAGGAGGCAGCCCTGGCTGAAAGTCCCAGCTCAGCCGCTCCACCAGCTCCTCCACTCGGCTCTGAGCCATGACGAAGGCCTCCGTGAGGCCGCTGACCATCAGTGACCCAGGCGCCCCAGGCACTAGGTGGGCTGATGTGCTCCAGACCAGGCAATCGAGGAAGAAGCCCTGGGCCCCCAGGAAGATGCAGTGCAGTTTGGGTGGATAGTGGATTTCATCCTGCAGCTCTGGGCTACAGAGACCCTTCAGGTACTCCTGCGGAAAGGGGGAAAGAAGGGGAAAGGAGACTGCTGGAATCCTAAGTGGCCCAGTAGCCACTTCAGGCTCACTGCTCTCCCCTGAGCTCCAGGACGCCTGGGCAGAGCAGTATGCCCCACAGATCCTGACAAAGGTAGGGGTTAAAAGGGGTCAAGAACCTCACTTCCTTTCCTTTCCAGCTGACAGCTATAGCTAGTATTTCCATTTAGAACTTGACTGGCTTTAAGATACAATTATAACTAATTGATTACAAGACTGTCTATTTATGTGTGTATGGGTGTTGTCTATTTCTATGGTAATGATCGCCATTGCTAACTTTACTAAACTCACGCTTTATCTCACTCATGCTAAGCCCAATGAACTGGGTACTGCCATTATTCACATTTTATAGATACAGAAACTGAAACTCAGGTCAGGGGGCTGGTAGGCAGTAGAGCTGTACTGGAACCCAGGCCTGGCCTCCTGCAGTGAATTCCTTGGTGGGGCCTGCTTGCCCAACCGGATTTTCTCCACTGTTCTCCCGAGGAACACACATCGATCTGAATTGAATCACTTGTCTCCAAGCCCTGGCAGAAGTTAGGTCATCATATCAGAAACGAAATCAAAACTCCAAACAAATACAAAGTTGGGGAGTCTCCCACAGCTCAGGGCCACTGAGGTTGCCAGAGAGGCAAGCAGCAGTGGAGACCATTCCCGGCCTCCCCTCTCCCCAGGCTCTGCGTGGGGGAGGGAGTGCCTGCTCCCCGAAGGGGTTAGGGCGGAGCGTTCACCTTGGCTCTGCTGACGTTCTCCTTGGGGCCCTCCAGCTGCAGCCAGATGTGAGGGTTCTCGGGGCAGTCCTTCCGGAGGACGCTCATCCTCACGCGGAAGATGCGCTCCACGTGGGGCTGCTGCTCCCACACCTTGTCCTCCGCCTCCGCAGACACGGCAAAGCGGTCCGGGGCCGCGGAGCCGGCCCCCCAGGTCGGCATGGCTGCGCGGCGGCCCCGACCTGGAAGCAGGAAAGGCCGCTCAGAGCCTCACCGTCCCCTCGGCCCACATCTCGGTTTCCCGGGCTACCTCGGCCACCAACAGGTCGCACCGAGTTACAAACGGAGTAAACAACCCAGGAGACCTCGGGCCATCTTGGAGTGAGGGGGAGAGTGTCAGGTTAGAACAGCCCGGGCCTTCCCTCCAAAGCGGGAGTCATGCATAAACGGGGCTGTCTCTCTGGGACGGGCGTCTGGCCTTTGTAAAAGGGCGACCTCAGCCCCGAGCAGGACCGGGGACCGGGGCGGGGGAGGAGGGGCCCCGCTCCGCCTGGGGCCAGAAGAGTGGGCGGTGGAGAAAGAGTCCCTCTCCTCGGGGACTCTGCCATCCCCGGGCCGAAGACGTCCCCTCACAACGGGTCCTCACCAGGGCTGGCACC
>NW_006288722.1:148037-154820 GCF_000327345.1 Myotis davidii
CCCTGGGGCTCCCCGCAGTCACTGCTGATCCCTCTGGTTCTTGCTGTTTTCCGTAGTTTCAGGAAAGCGGCACCGCTCATTGAGAGTCAGAGGTGAAGAGAGTTTTAAAGGGAAGAATTCAGGCCCTGCAGGTGAAGCTATTGGAAGGCCAAGGAGGAAAAGACTGGCCGAGTGACACTGTGGGCCCAAGTACTTTTCCACCAAAACAATTGTGGGAAAAAGACCAGGGCTTTCCTGCCTAACAATGGCAAAGGTGCCGCTGAGAGTGCTGTGAGGGACTTTGAAGAGGGGAGGAATGAGGAGGAGGAGGGACCGGAGGAGCCGCCTCTTGCACATATGCGCGCGCGCGCACACACACACACACACACACACACACACACACTCACTCACACGTACGTTCTCTGTCGTCCCAGTTCCAGTCTTCAGTGCTCTCTGGAGAGGCTGCCCTGGGGTTCTGGCTGTAGCCGTCCTGTCTGGCTGCTTCCTCTCTCCTCTCCCTCCCAGAGCCCAACTGCTGTCATGTTGTGTCCTGCCAAGGAGGAGGGAACTGCAGTGACAGCAGGAGTGAGAGGCAGGACAGAGTTGTGGGGCACGGAGTGGTATGGAGAGGGAGATGCTGAGACCAGGTGACAGTGAGACGCAGAGAGAGGGCTAAGGAGTAGGGTGAGGGCTGTTGAGAGTCTGGGGGAAGAGTAGAAACTAAAAGGAGTAGCAAGAAGACAGGACTTGTGGGTCACAGCCACTCAGCCATGCTGGGAGCAAAGCGACTCTGGCTACCAGGTCTTGCCCCCAACCCCTGGTTGCCCTTGGCCCTGACGCTTCTGGCCCTGGGGACCGGATGGGCCCAGGAAGGGTCGGAGCCTGTTCTCCTGGAGGGCGAGTGCCTGGTGGTCTGTGAGCCCGGCAGGGCTGCTGCAGGGGGGCCTGGAGGAGCAGCTCTGGGAGAAGCGCCGCCCGGAAGAGTGGCATTTGCTGCAGTTCGAAGCCACCACCATGAGCCAGCAGGGGAGACGGGCAACGGCACCAATGGGGCCATCTATTTTGACCAGGTAACCCCCTACCTGCAAGGACCTGGAATCAATGCAAGCCCACTCTGCTGCTAAAAAGACAGCCCTGCTATGGCCAATTGCCCCTCTGCCCCTCTGCCCATCTTCTTTCCCTTCACTCTTACCCCTTCACCTCCTTGCCCTTTCTCACTATTTTATTTTGAATCTGTGCATTCCTCCTGTGGGCAACTACTTGCAACTCCCTATTTTCCTTATTCACTGCCCCGTCCCTCAACCCAGTAGTTTCCCTGAGCCCCGGGGCGTTCTCCAGACCACTCAGCAGGGTCTGCTTTTGGGGCGTTCTCCAGACCACTCAGCAGGGTCTGCTTCCCCAGGTCTTGGTGAATGAGGGCGGTGGCTTTGATCGCGCCTCAGGTTCCTTCGTGGCCCCTGTCCGAGGTGTCTACAGCTTCAGGTTCCACGTGGTGAAGGTGTACAACCGCCAAACCGTCCAGGTGACCTGAACATTGGGCCCTGTCGTTGTCCAAACTCGGGTGGGAGGAGGAATAAGTGGAGCCCAGCTGACTCCTGGGCAGACTCCATTGGCCTGTGCCAGGGCCTCCCAGAGAGTGGGGGATCTTCAGAGTGTAACACTGGCTACCCCTCAGCTCTCCCAGGAGATGGCACTGAGCCTCCGATTCCCAGGTTCTAGAGTGTCCCTCTGGGGCTGGGAGAAGAGGAGTAGCCCTCAGAAAAGTGGGGTCCTAGGACAAGGGCTGGGTAGAGACGCTAACTGGTCTCCCTTCCCAGGTGAGCCTGATGCTGAACACATGGCCTGTCATCTCAGCCTTTGCCAATGACCCTGATGTGACCCGGGAGGCAGCCACCAGCTCTGTGCTACTGCCCCTGGACCCCGGGGACCGGGTGTCTCTGCGCCTTCGTCGGGGGAACCTGCTGGGTGGCTGGAAATATTCAAGCTTCTCTGGCTTCCTCATCTTCCCACTCTGAGGGCTCAAGCCTTTCAAGAATGGGAATCCAGCCCCTGACCTCTATCCTCTGCCCTCCCCTGCCCCAGAAGCAACATCTTTGGGGCAGGAGAAAGGCTCCCTCTGGCTGCCTGAATTCCACCTTCTTGCATGGGATCTTCTGCCAAACACCCAAGGTGATGAGTAGAGCTATATCTAGGGACAAGCCCCTCTAACCTCCCTCCTCCTCCTCACATGCCCTCACAACCTCTCACTGCATCTCTCTGTCTGCGACCTTAGGATCAGGGCAGGATTTGGCAGGTAAAAAGTCCTGCGATACTTTGCAGACTTTGCTGCTCCTTCCCCCACCCCACCCACAGCCTCTAGCTCAGTGCTACTTGGAAACAGGTGGCACAGGTGAACCTGACAGGCCCCCACAAGGGCCCAGATGGACCGGCCTCATCATACCCTACAGGCTCCTTCCTGTGAGGTGTGCCAGCATCCCGGATTTCTGCCAACAGTCAGGAGCTGAGCCAGCACCATATGGACCAGGGCAGGAGGCTCAGCCACCAGTATCATTGTGGGGAGGGCCACTGAGGAGCCCAGAGCCTGTGGCTGGTAGGACAGGAATGGGACATGTGACCAGCCTGAACAAGGTACACATTTTCCATGCACACTGGGGCAGCCAGCAGGCAGCGAACCTGGGTGTTCATCTGTACAGGTCCCAAATGGACTCTGGCCCTCACCTCCCCACCTGAGTCATGGGTGTGTGTGTGTGTGTGTGTGTGTTTGCTCTGGCTGAGAGCAGGTATACAGTGCTTCCTTGGGCAGCTGTTGGTGGGGGTAGAAGGTCACCTGTGGACAAGTATAGATCTCCGGGCATGGAACACAGCAATGACCATAGCAATCTTTTACAAGTGCTCAACCTTTGTAGTCTAAAGTTCAATCACTCCATGTTCTAGCCACCACCTCCTTCCTCCCAGCTCTATCAAATACCTTCACCAAACCTGTTGTGGAATATCCCACAACCTCTCTTCTTTCCCCTGATCTGTGCTATCTTAGCCTCCTTTTAAACTTCCTATTTCCTTGGTTTCAATGATGCATCCCTTCAACCACTCTCCTGCCATTATTAGACACTCTCTTACCTGGCTGTCCAATTGGTCCAGCATGGATGACTCTATCAATAAAGTAACTAGAGAATGATAGTTGATGAGACACTATAAGATCACTAAAGATAAAAGATGCCATTACAGTTTGGATTAGAGACTCCAGGATACAAGCAGGTATGTTATAGAGAAAATAAGTATAAAACTATGCCCTGGCCAGCATGGCTCAGTTGGTTGAGCATCACCCATGCTCCAAAAAGTTGCCTGTTCTATTCCCAGTCATGGCACATGCCAGAGTTGTGGGCTTGATCCCTGGTGGGGGGCTTGCAAGAAGCAGCCAATTGATGTTTCTCTCTCATCAATGTTTCCCTCTCTCTCTTTCATCCTCTCCCTTCCTCTCTCTCTCAAATCAATAAAAACATATTCTTTTTTAAAAAAGGAAAACTGTATGTAAGAGTCAAAAAAATTTAGTAATGCTTGAGTTAAATAGGAAGTACCAATGTGAATGTGTGGTTTTCAAAGGACATAATTTTTTCCAATTTTATTACTAAGATAGCATAGAAACAACATTAGGAAAAAAATCTGATATGCATTCTTAGCACCTGGATCTTTGCTTCAAATATTACTCACCTTTAAAAGGACTCAGGGTTACTTAGAAAATAGCTTCTTATCTCAAATAACTATAGGCCTGGAACATGTTGTTGAAGACAATAAGCAAGGATGTATAGAATAAAGCTGAGAAGGTAAAGGAACCAGTTTTTAAAAACACCTGGCATTCTGTGACAATTGGATAATCAAAAGAAAAATAACATAGTTAATTAGAACAAGGTGAATTTTTTAAATTTATGACTTTCCATAGTGATATTCCTAAAGGAAAAAGTCACTATGAAGTGAAGAATGAATATAATAGGATATTTTTAGTTTGTTTTGATAAGTAGAAGAGTATAAATGTAATATGTATTTTAACTATTCATAAGGTACATTTACTTTTCTTTATCTGTATAAGGGAGGGGTGTGTATAGAGAGCTATGAGTAATTCCAGAAAAAGGTTGGAAGTGTACCAAGAATGAAAGAGACTGATTGGCACCATCTGGTCATGTATTACAACTAGAAAGAAAGAAAGTCCAATAGTGTTTTACAAGATAAAGAATTAGTCAAGTGTCCAAAAGATAACTGCTCACTGCTCAAACTTGATCCTTTATCTCTCAGGAAAGGGAGCCTCTGTATTACCATACTAATTATAATGATATTACAGCAACAGTGAAGCCCAAAATAAAAATGTCTTAAGCAAAGTAGATTATTTCTGTCTCACATAGAAGAATCTGCAGATAGAGTCCAGGGATGAATGACAGTTCTTTGGAGTTCCTGGATCCAATTCCAATGTGTGTGGGGGCGGGGGAAGGGTGCTTCCCACAAAATACCAAGCAATTCTCAGACACCAGCAGGATATCCAAGAATTGGGCTCAATTCAACACGATTCTGAACCTACTGCCTGGATTTTGCATCAGATTCCACAGGTTAAGGATTCAGTCCTACTCCACCACCACTCTTTACTTCAGACCCCAGCCGAAAGCCCAGACTGTTAACTGTACTTCCAACCAACGGCTGTAGATTGGAAATTCCAATTGCTCCTTCCTTGACAACTTCCAGGTTGTTACCTGTGCCTCTGATTGACTAAGTTCCAGGATTAAACAAAAAACTTTTAACTTCCACCCTGGCCGGTGCGGCTCAGTTGGTTAGGCATCAACCCCGTGAAAGGTGGCTGGTTCGATTCCCAGACAGAGCATATACCCCAGTTTTGGGCTCAGGTTTTAGGTTCGATCCCCAGTAGGGGGCGTGTAGGAAGCAGTCAACCCATCAATGTTTCCTTCTCACATCAATGTTTCTCTTCCTCTCCCTTCCTCTCTCTCTAAAAATCAATAAAAAAAATCTTTAAAAAAAAAACTTCTAACTTTCCTAGCTGAGTTTTTTAAAAGAAGGGGTTTATTGGGCCATTTCTAGCAAAAAAAGAATACTGGTTGTGGGGCATGGAGTCTAAACCACTGCATGGGGTCAGGACTTGTATGCATGCATATAAGCCTAACCAATGGACACAGACAACAGGGGAGTGAGGGCATGAGTGGGGGCAGGGGGGGCAGTGGGGCAATAAGGACACATGTAATACCTTAATCAATAAAGAAAAAACATTATAAAAAATAAAACACTGCATGGGTAGGTAGAAAAGATAACATATCTGATGTTCAGGAGTTTTGCCAGTGTTTTTATACATCAAAATGGAGGAGAAAGCTGTAAGCCATTCTGAAAGAATTTACTTTAGCTATAGATAAAGGGAATGGGGGAAGGTGGGGTGGGGCTAGTTCTGGGACGGGTGCAACAGAGTCCACAAAGTTCATGTGCAACAAGAAGTGGAGGCTCTTGGGCTTCAATGGCACCCCGAAATTAATTCTCTTGGATGATCACAGAGATAGCCACCTGGAAATTAATCCTAAATTCCAACAGACACCCAAAAATGTGAGCAGTCTTTTGTCATACAGCAATTAACAGGCTAACTGTTGTGTCTCTTTCATTCTCTGGTGCTGGAGTTTTAACTTAAACATCCCAGAATTTTTTCTCTTGCCACCAGTGACCTCCAGTTAATTTGCTAGAGAGGCTCACTGAACTCAGAGAAACACGTTACTTACTTACTAGATCACCTGCTTGTTATAAAAAGACTCAAGAGCCCTAGTTGGCCAAGTAGCTCAGTTGGTTAAGTATTGTTCTGATATAACAAGTTTACAGGGCTCTATCCCCGGTCAGGGCACATATAAGAATCCACCAATGAATGCATAAATAAGTGTAAGAGACATCCCTGGTCTTTAAGGGTTTTGTCTCACTGTACCAGGCCTACCTTCACTCTCAATGAAGAAGGCCCTGGACTGAAATCTGCATGACAACCTTATTCTTGTTCACTGTGCTCTTTCTGGTGACCTCCCATAACTGACTCTCCATGGCCAACATCTTTGTCTTTGGCTGATGGTGGTATTACAAGGGATGGACTCCGCCATTTTGGTGAATTAACTCAGTGTTCTTTGGTCTCTCTCATGTATACAGGAGGTATGCATGTTATTAAACTTTATTTGTTTTCTCCTGCTAATCTGTCACGTTAATTTGATTATTAATGTAGTCACCATTAAGGTGAAGGATAATTTTTCCTTCCCAGCATGGTTGTAGGACTGGGGCTCTGGCCCCCTCCATCTTTGAGCCAACAATGTCAGGCCAAGTCCTTCTCACATTTTAATCTCTCTGACCTACACTTCTGCCACATGTCTGACTTCAGTGGAGAAAGTTCTCTGATTTTAAGGACTCATGTAATTAGATTGGCCCCACCCAGATAATCTTTTAAGGTTCATAACCTGAACTACATATTACAAGTTCATTTTGCCATGAAATAGAACATATTCAGAGGTTCCAGAGATGTGGGCATGGACATCTGTTGACATCATTTACAGAAAAGGCATCTAGTTACAATACACCAAATACATGGAAAAGGTGTAGGCTTGAAAGGGTCCTGTGATAAACAAGATAAGCTCAGGTGTTTTTGTTTGTTTGTTTGTTTGTTTGTTTGTTTGTTTGTTATTGCTTAAAGTATTACAAAGGGTATTACATATGTGTTCTCTCCCCCCCCCCCCCCCCGACAGTCCCCTAGCCTCCCCTATTCCCCAGTGTCTTATGTCCATTGGTTATGCT
>NW_006288722.1:155133-180072 GCF_000327345.1 Myotis davidii
CTTATAAAAGTCATAAAAGCTTCCTCCCATTCTTTGCTCTCTGCCATGTGAGGCTACAAAATGAAGTCAGGAGTCTGCAAATAGGAAGAGCCCTCATAGAACTTGACCATGCTGGCACCCTGAACTCAGACTTCCAGCCTAAAGAACTATGAAAAATAATTTTTGTTGTTTAGAAGCTGCCAATTAGTTTGGTAGAGGAGCCTGAATGGCCCCCCCCACCGCCCTTGACAATCCCCCGATAAGCTCAGGTTTTAATCATCTTAAAAGGTTAAACTAGTTCCCAGGCCCCAATCAAGACTTCATCAATTTTTTTTTAATTTTCATAAGAGTTTATGTGAGCCAAATTGACGACATGCTGGAAAGCCAGATCTCAAATGCTGGAGAAAGACAGTTTTGCAGTTTTCTTTATATATAATATTCTTTGGGATATCTACATTCAAACTTTGGCCTCAGCTGAGATAATATCTATCTCTTGGGTCTACAAACCAATTTCTATAATGGGACTAAAGGTTGGGATGATAAACTTTGTAAACTTTGCAGGATCTGTGTGCTTTACTAAAATGTGTGATGCTTTTAGAGAAGCTGGCATACTATACTGGTGATTCTATCAAAATATGGAGGAGGATTTAAGTTTACAATCTATGTTTAAATAATATGATTTGTAAAGTTTGTTGACTTTGATTTGTCAACACAAATGTGCTGACTTTATATAAATTATGTTTAAATGTTTAGACAATTTTTGCTTAAATGGATTTATGAAGTAAATAGATTAAGCAATAAATAAAGCACAGATGGTGGTTAGTGTTCCCCTCCAGGTACAAAAAGCTCCTCAGACTTTAAATATTCTAAAAATAGGATCCAACTGCCCTGCTTTCCTTACACCCACGCCCTGGCAGCTGCTTACCACAGAGAAAAGTCCTATAGGATTCATTGTGAATCTAAGTCCTATAGGATTCACTGTGGATCTAAGCCCATGGTCTCCAGCCACCCCGTCCTCAATCCGCCAACCAATTCTTCTGTGGTTCCCTTTGCCAGTCTCTTCCCTCACCCTCCCCAGAATCCAGTTAAAGCCTTCTGTTTTCTCCTTAAATCCCTTACCCCCCACCCAACTTTGCCCCCACTGTCAGCAGCAGATGGCCTCACCTTTTACAGTGAAAAAAAGCAGAAAACTCCAGGCAGGAACCCCTCCACCACCACATTGAGAAACTCACCGGCCTCATCTTGGCTTTCTCCTAGCTGGTTCAGTAGAATATGTGTCGCTTCTCTTACCAATACAGCTATCTTCATCTTCCAGCCATGGATGCCATTTCTTCCAAACATACTCTCTTCCTTTCCTCTCACCTCTCCTATATGTTCAACTTCTCCCTCTCTGCTTATTTCTCCCCTTCAGTTAAATAGACTCAAGTCTCTTCAACCTAAAAGAGAAAACAAAGGGTGTAGAAATGGCTGTAGATGTTTAGTTATTCTCGGCTCTATATGCCCCCAGAATTGATTGGCATAATCCTCCTCCTCTTTAGAGCCAAATATCTATGCTCACCAGTTGCTCGCCTCTATATCAGCTATGGCCTCCATAGCTCCACCTAAATTGCGCTCAGCTACTCACTCACTACTTCTGTGTCACTAAAGTCAATGGACACTTCCTAGTCCTTCTGTTACTGGGGCTCTCCCTAACATTTGACCCTGTTGACCACACCCTCCTAGAAGCACTCTCTGACCTGATTCCCTGACTGTTCTCTCCAGGCTTTCCCTCCACCTCTTTGCCAAAAACCCACATGCCCAGTTTTTTGTTTGTTTGTTTGTTTCAGGCTCCTCTGCACATCTCTTTTAAAATATATATATATATATCTTTATTGATTTCAGAGAGGAAGAGAGAGGGAGAGAGAGAAACATCAGTGATGAGAGAGAATCATTGATTGGCTGCCCCCTGCATGCCCCCTACTAGGGATCAAGCCCACAACCCGGGCATGTGCCCTGGGCCGGAATTGAACCTGGGACCCTTCAGTCTGCAGGCCGACGCTCTACCCACTGAGCCAAACCGACTAGGGCTCTGCACATCTTTTAAATGTTGATTTTCCTCAAGGTTCTCCCCTAAGATTCCTTCTGTCTCAAAAGCAGGATTTCCCCTCATGTACTAACAACTTCTGCATTTTTTTTCTCTATTCAGAACCATCCTCCTAAATCTCAGACTTATACATTGTATGTCCCACCTTAAAGTCAACCTGCTAAAATTATAGTTTCTCCTCCCTAAATCCATTCTCCCTCCTTGTTCCCTGTGTCTACAAATGGAACCTCCCTGTTACCTCAACCAAATACCAGCTCTTATCTTCAATTCTTGCCTCTCCCATAACCTCGTATCCAATGACTCACATACATGGGTTGCACCATTGTTTTCCATCCACCCTGGCTCAAACCACCAATCTCTCAAGAGTTCTACAAAAGCTTCCTAACTGGCCCCTTGACCTCCAGTTTTGCCTCCCCTAGTCAATTCTCTGCACTGGGGTTGCCATAATGATCTATCTAAATGAACTTCACTGGCTAAAGCTCTTAAGGGGAACCCCCAGGAGGGGAGTGGGTTTCAGAATGAAGTCCGTATTTCTTAACATTGATATTTTAAGGTCCTATGTAATCCAGTTGCTGCAATATCCCTGCTTCATTTTTCACATCTACAAGAATGTGGAAACCTATGAAATAATGCCATTTATTAGCTGAGGGAAAATGGCACCTCTTGGAAAAAGAGAGTATGGCATTCAAGTCAAAACTTACCAGGGCCAGCCCTAGCCGAGTAGCTCAGTTGGTTAGAGCATCGTCCCAATGCACCATGGCTGTGGGTTTGATCCCTTGTCAGAGCACATACAAGAAAGAGTCAACCAATGAATGCATAGATAAGTGGAGCAACAAACTGATCTCTCTCTCTCTCTCTCTCTCTCTCTCTCTCTCTCTCCAAAATCAGCAAATAAAGGGAAATACATTACCAGGGACAAAGGAATCATTTGTAGACACAACTGAGATAAATCAGGACCTATTTTAGTTTATAAATCACAGTAATCTGGGCCAAACTGAAATGGAGAAATCTTCGCTGACACTATATAACATTAATGAATAACAGAAAGACCATAGATTAGGGAGAGGGCGGGAGGGGGAAGAAGCTTGAGGAACAAAGTTAATATACTTGCATGAGAGTCAGTGAACATAGTGGTTAAGATGGTGAACACAGGAGCCTCTTACTTAGTAGTTGCACAGGACCTTGAGCAAGTCAATTCTCTTCACTGTGCCTCATTTTCTCCAACTATAAAATGGAGAGAATAATTGTACTAGTATGTACCTCACAGGATTGGAAAGCACTTAGAACAGTGCCTGGCTCGGAGAATGTACTCAATATATGTAACTTACTGTTACCATATGAATTAATAGACAAGTTAAAACTTATACATGTCCCAAGGATTCTTGGACAATCTTTTAAAAAATAGGTAGGATTTTTATTTTGTTTTATTATGACCATTTACCAGTTACAATGTTTCTTTCTTTTAGGTATGTTCACCTTTACCCATGAGCCCAGACTTAGTAAATATTTGCTAGGGAAATATGGTATAGCAAGACTGAGGGGACGTCCTAATCTCACCAGATAGTTTATGTATATTTTAGCATGGAAATGGGATACAGTGTGGACGTTCTTTATAGTTTGCTTATGTCATTGGACTGTCTGCATACTGGTGACTTTGTAATTTCTCTATTAGAGACTTAGGGAGCCCACCTACCAGTGCCACCAGAGAGAAGGGGGAAAGGTGATGGGTAAACAAGAAAAGCAGTCACTAGTGTCCAGTGCCCAGTGTGCTCAGCTGTGAACAAATTTTTTAAATTTACTTCTTTAAAAATAGGAAGAATCTTTAATCTCAGTGTAAATTGTTCAACAGTGAAGAAATCTCATCCTGTCTATTTTCAAGACATAAACTGGAAAGAGCACTAGCTGGCAAACCACAGCCTGGGCTCTCCTCCTGGCCCTGCCATGAATCAGCCATGGGCCTTCAGATCACTTACCTGAGTGCTGGTCTGGCCTGGTCTGTAAGAGCTTGGGTCAGATGAACTTGAAAAGGCGTTCTTCAGGTCTTCAAATTGGCCTGGTAACATGCAGCAGCCATGCCTCACAGCTGCCCCCCGATGTTTCTATCTCTCAATCCCTCCCCTTCATCTCTGAAATTAGTAAAACTATATTTTTAAAAAAAAAAAAAAAGAACTGGACACTGGCTCCATATTGATCTGTTTATTGATAAATCAAATGAAAAATAAAAGGATATAGGATTATAAATGTGGTTAACAGGAGGAATGGGTATAGCCCTGGAGAAGGAAAATGAGGTTGGCCATACCATTAGAGGGAGAGGGAAGAGAAGTGGGAGGGGAGGAAAAGGAAAGAGGGTATCTGCTAAAACTCCCACAGCTCACCTTTCACTTTATCATGTCATCCAAGCATTCTTTCCTGAACAGAATTAACACCTGGAAATGGTTTAAAGGCCAACAACTAGTAGTTTGTCAACAAGATATGGGAAATGGGGAGGTGGAGAGGATATACGTATAGGATTTTGAGGGATTCTCTGACTTGAACCTGTCACCAGAACCCTCCCTGTCTGTGGTGAACTGAGAGTCAGGAAGCTTAATCCTGGCCCCGGCTTAGCCACAAACTATTGTGCGACTTGGGGCAAGTCACTTTCCCTCTCTGGGCATTTCTTTGGCTGTAAAACAAGCAAATTCTACTCTATGGCAGGTTCTACTCCGGCTCTTGCAATGCCAAGTGTGTTGGCAACCTGAGCTAGGCCAGGAGACTGGCTCAGCTTTGGAGAAATAAAACTCCTCAGAGGCCCAGGCAGAGGGCTCTGGTGCTGGCCTTCCCTGGAGTTCATTTTGTCAGTGGTGGCAGCAACTCAGAGGGTGAGTGTGAGCACACACACCTATGAGAACTCACTCTTGCTATAAGAGCAGTCATTGCAGAGTGCTCAGCCAGAGCCCAGGTTTTGCTCTACACAGAAAGCAGGTCCAGGGGATGGGGGTGATCCAACCACAGCAGTCACACACTATGGGGGCTGGGGATGCAGGGCACAGTGGAGGCAGGAGGAGGAGAGGGCTGTGGGCTTTGGGGTGGGGTTGGGAGGTAGAGCCACATCAGCACCTCACCGTCTGCCACACTGCTCATTTCAGACACCCTCCTCCTTGTAAGAGAGGCCTGGGCCCCTTGGTCTAGTTGAAGCAGCTCTTCAGATAGAGATGCCACACTTGGCATCAAGATCCTTGATTCCCGTGGAGTTAATACCATCACAGCAGGGGTCAGCGTTATCTCCATTAGCTGGAGTCAAATGAGGTAGGCTGACTCAGTCTCCCCCTTGCCTTTCTGTGCTGACAAGCCCGCCCTCCCAACCCAGCTCCAAGCCTCAGGGCCCAGGACTGCCAGCCCTTCCTGGACAGGGGGCAGGCCTAGCCTGGCAGAGAAGCTGGCCATGAGAATGGGAACAGGCTGCCTCTCCACAGCCCGTGTGGATTTGTGTCAACTGTGACAACTACAAGGGCCAAGGGTCCCCAAATGAAGGTCGGGGGAGAGGAGTCTACATTCAAGGTTTCTGTTTGAGAGTGCAATGTGGTTCTGGTTCTGAGGTCCCGAGCCACACTGTTTTATGGTTAGATAGCCGGGAGTCAAATTCTCTGTGTGTGTGCGTGCGTGCGTGTGTGTGTACACCTGCACATGTGTGACAGGGTGAAGGGGATACTTGGGGAAAGACATTGAGCCTGGCCTACCTTAGTAAGGGGAAACTGCCAGAGGCCCATATCTGACAGCAGATTCTCGCAATACCCCGCACTGGGGACATTTCCATAGGGACCCTGGTCCCCAGTTCAAGGCAATTCAGCAAAGCTTTATGAGTAACTTCTCCACAAAAGGCACAAAGGGGGCCCCAGGGGGCTTTGAGAGCACTGATGAGGGTGGGGGGAGGCCTAGCAGCAGCAGCCCAGGACCCTGGGAGTGGGGCCTCCCCCACTGCTTCAGCTCACTGCTCCAAGAGCTTGAAGGACAGGGGCGTGCCACTCTTGGCAAAGGACTTCATCAGACTGCTCGGATAGATGCACCCGAGCTTCTCTGGGGTTGGGAAGCCCCAGACCCTGTAGAGAGACAGGCTCAGCCGGTCCCCGATATAGAAGGGACCCACCCATTTGGCACTGCTGCCATTCCTGGGGAGGGACAGCAAGAGGACCTGGTCGCCCACGTTCCACTCTTTCTCCTGGCTCTCCCGCTTGAAACGCCTGTTCTCCACCTTTTCACTGACCTTGTCAGCCATCCTCCAGTGGAGCTCCAGCAGCTCCCCCGTCAGCTGTAGCAGGAAGACATCCATCTTGAGCCCTTCTATATTGGCACTGCTCATCTCCCACCACAAGGGTCCCATCAGCCTCTCCTGGCCCCCGGTCAGGATCTGGAATGGTGTGGCCTGGGAGGAGGAGGCCCTGAAGGCCAGGTGCAGCAAGGGCAGGGAAGCCGCCCACTTCTTGCCGTGCAAGAAGATAAACTCCTTGAGGGCCCTCTTGAATTCCCAGTAGGCCCCTGAGCTCGTCAGACAGGGAAACTGGAGGTCCCTACTCAGGGAGGTAGCCTGGGCTCCCAGGGCCAGCCCACAGCTCACCAGAACATGCCGGGCAAACTGGGGGCCTTGGGTGGCCTCCAGCCTCACGGGAACACCCCACCTTGCAAATACATGCTGAAGCAGCACTTGGGCCACAGCCATGTGTGTGTAGGGTTTCAGCGGGAATGCTTCCACCCACCTGGTGTTGGGGTCAGCCACAATCAGAACATGCTTGTGGCCCTCCTCACTTACAGTGACTGGGCCCACCACCTCGATCTGCAGGTTCGACCAGGGGGCAGTCGACCTGAGGGGCCACAAGGACTCGATAACCTTCAACTCATTGCCTAGGAGATTTCGGGGGATGCAGAACAAGCAGCTCCTGCAATAATTTCTCACATGCTCCTGCATCCCGGGCCACCACCCCAGCAACCGCAGCTTCTTGTAGGTCTCCTCAGGCCTCTGGTGAGCCCCCACGGGGAGGTCATGCACAGAGAAAATCAGATCCCTCCGGAGCTGCCTCGGGACTACCCAGACTTTGGGCTTCTTATCTCCCTTGAACAGGAGCAGGCCGCTCTCCTGATCCAGGCTGAGCGAGTTAGAGGCAGAACTGAAGGGTGAGGAGTTGGACAATTTCTGCCCAGCCCGCAGTTTGGCAATGACATCTGCCAGAGTGCTGTCACTCAGCTGTAATGCCAGCAAGTTGGGCCTCTTGCCCATGGTATGGGGGGACACTATGGGGACTGGCACATCCGTTGGCAAATTCCAAAACTCCCCGCCCCCCTGTGCACCCTCCTTGGCCAGGTTGTCCACTGTCACAGCAAACAGCGAGCCACGGTAGGAGGTTCGGTAGATAAATGGAAGGGATGGGAGGCCAGAGGTGAGGGATATGATGTAGGAGAGCAGGCTCGGGTGAGGTAGTGGGGACCCATCAGAGGACAGGAAGCCCCGGGCCCTCCACAGGGGCAGAAGCTCCCAGAGGACACTGAAGACCCAGTGGCAGTGAGTGAGGAAAACCACGGGGTAGTGGGACTGGCTGAAGCGCTCCAGGCCACAGGCCACGGCAGCCAGGTGGGCATAGGTAGGTGTGTAAGGCGAACAAGAGAAGGAAAGGGAGACAGGTGGGCTGGTGGGAGACAGGACATAGAGACCAAAGCCAGCACACCACTCATCCTCACGGTAAAAGCAATAGCCAGACATGTGGATGCAGACAAAAGTGGACAGGTCAGAGAAAGGAGGCAGGATCTGGAAGAAACGAGGCATGGAGGATGAGGGTGTCAGCAGTCGGTTTTCCCCCAGCAGGCCCTGGAGAAGGGTCAATTCCAGCGCCCTCTTGCCTTTGTCCTGTACCAAGAGGGCCCATCGGATCAACCATGCTTTGGAAAGCCTGCGGTCCTCCCATGCCTCAGGGTCCACACTGGTCCGAGCAGCGTAGGAAAGGTCCAGGACCACTGGGATGTCTCCAATGCAGCGGGAAAAGTGTTTGAGGGCCCAGGCCACAGCGTAGGGGCTGTCTCCCCCTGACTGGGGGCCCTCGCTCTCCTCGTCGGGGAGGAGGGGTTTCGAGGTATAGGCAATGAGGTGCTTTCTCCCTGAGTTCTCCTGATAGACAGTGGCCGTCAGGGCCACTTGGCTCACCATCACCTCCAGGTAGAAGGGCAGCTGAGAGTCAGGGGCCTTCAGGCAGAGGGCAGACACCAGGGCTCGCTTCAGGGCCAGGAAGGCCTTTTCATGCTCCTGGCCCCATTGCCAGTCTGGCTTCTGTTTGAGGAGGCTGTGTAGTGGGCCCACAAGGGCTTCATAGTCAGGGATGACTTCCCGGTGGGAGTCCATAAATCCCATGAAGAAGGAGAGTGCGGTGAAGTTCCTGGGGATGGTCATCTGGGCCAGGTGGGCAAGGACCTGCTGGCAGGGAGCCTTCCCATCCCAGGGGACACCTAGGGACGGAGAAGCCACCACTGGAAGGAGATCGATGTCAAGGGCTTCATCGAGGGGATCGTGAAGGCTGAGGCACCGGAGGATTTCCTCTGAAAGGGTGGGGCACTCAGACTTGAACACCGATGCCAGCGAGGAGTCCTGGTCTTCTTCCTCGGCTGGCCTCTGTGTGTCCTGCCCCACCCTCTGCTCCTCATCCTGTCTCTCCCTCAGCTCTGGCTCTTCGTCCTGCCTCTCTTCCTTCTCCTCCCTAACTTCTTCCACTTTCTGAGGACTCTCCAGGGGCCCTGAATTGGCGGTATCACTCAGCTCAGAGATCCTGGCTGAGCTGGGAGGAAGAGCCTTCCACACCTTCAGGAAGTTGCCAATGTCAGTGTCCAACCTGCACGGAAACAGCAGAGCAGAGGGACTGATGCAATAGGGAGGGAGAAAGCCTGCCCCCAGAGGCCATCCAAGGGGGAAACCACACCTGTGGAAACCCTCTGGAGCTCCACCCCATTGCTCAGTATCCCTGAAGCTGGACAGAGTGCCAGCCTCTGACTTAGCAGAGCCTCAGTCAGGACCATGCCTGCAAGTACTTCCCCTACCTCCACCATGTGCCAGGCCTCAATGTGAGATTCTGCCTTGCTTTGAAGGCTTATACAGTCAAAACTTCATTGACCAAGTGACATTTTCAATTGGGTTTAAGTCAGTGGTTGATAAGAATTAGATGACCGGTGCTTCCAACCTGACCCCCAGCTGAGCAAGCCAGGGAGAGGTCAAGAAGGAGAAGGAGAGGATTCCAAGATGGTGGCGGATTAAGTAGAAGCTGCACTGACACTTTCCCAGGGCCAAACTGGGTATACAACTAAAATATAGAAAAACCATCCTGAATAATCAACTGAAGACTAGCTTGAGAGAACCCTGATAACCAAGGACGGAAAGTGAAGATCGCATAGAGACTAGCAGGAAGTGTGGAGGCATAAAAGGGCTAGCTGGGCTCCCATAGACAGAAGCTGAAGTTCCAGAGGGATATCTCAGCTGTGAGGGGTTCCCACTGAGAACTCTAGAGGCTAAACCCCAAGCTGGGCTCCCCAGCCCAGAGGATCAAGACCAAGAAAGGTGCCCATATAACATCTGGCTGCGAAAAGCAGCAGGGTTGCTGTCTGCCAGGGAGAGACAGCTAGAAATGCAGGCACCCTCTTAAAGGGCCAACGCATAAAATTTCCTGTGTAGCCACTCACCTTAGGCTTTAGCAAAGGGATGACAGAGTGAACTAGAGCTGTGTGAGGAGAATCCAGGGTTCAGGACTCTGGGGCTAGAGCTCAGAGGGCAGCCACCTGGATTCCTGTGCTGAGTCATTCCCTCATACTGCAGAGGACACCTTTCTCAGGCAGACCTTAACCATCCAGGCAGCGTTTGCCTGGGGGAGGAAGCAATTGCTCCACCCTGTTGGGAAAACCTGCTGAGTTTACCTCGTGCTGTGGTCCACAGCCTGAGGCTAATAAGAGAATAACAATCAGCCTGCCAGCAGAGGTGGCTCTGTGGGTGCTTTGAGATTTTGCCTGATCTACTTCTGGATCCAGGGCTAGTAAAAGCCAAGCTTGGTGCACATCTTGGTCTTTTCCAAACTCATCCAGCCCTGGCAGAGGGAGTCACAGTGGTGGGTTGCTTATACCTACAAACAGGGTTCTCAGGGCCAGTCACAAATAGCATCTGAAATTGTACTGCACAGAGACCTTCCAAAGAGACTGGGAGTCACAGCAGATGTGCCTAATACATAGAAACAAACCCAAATGGGCAGCCAAAATGGGGAGACAAAAAAAGCCCCAAATGAAAGAACAAGAGAATTATCCAGAAAAGAGCTAAATGAAGTGTAAATAAGTAATTTATCAGACAGAGTTCAGAATAATGACTATAAGGATGCTCAACGGCATGATACAAAATTAACATCCATAATTCAATGGCATTCTTATACACCAATAATGATCTCTCAGAAAGAGAAAATAAAAAAAAAGATTTTTAGGAATCAACTTAACCAAGGAGGTAAAAGACCTGTACTCAGAAAACTACAGGATGATGAAAAAAGATAGAAAAAGATACAAACAAGCAAAAGAATATTCCATGTTCATGGGTTGGTAGAATTAACATCAGTAAAATGGCCTGCCCGGCTGGCATGGCTCAGTGGTTGAGCATCAACCTATAAATCAGAGGTCACGGTTCAATTCCCAGTCAGCGCACATGCCTGGGTTGTGGGTTTGATCCCCAGAGATGTTTCTATCTCTCCATCTCTCTCTTACTTCCTCTCTGAAATCAATAAAAATCTATATTTAAAAAAAAATTTTAAAGAAAAATAAATAGAATACTACCCAAAGCAGTCTATAGATTTAATGCAATCAAGAATAAACTAAAAATGGATAAGATACTTAAATGTAAGTAGTGAAACACTTAAAATCCTATAAGAAACCATAGGCTACAAAATCTCAGACATCTATCATACCAATATGTTTGCTGATATGTCTCCTAGGGCAAGGGAAACACAGGAGAAAATAATATGGGACTACATCAAAATGAAAAGCTTCTGCACAGCAAAAGAAACCATCAACAAAATGAAAAGGGAGCCTGCTGTATGGGAGAACATATTTGCTAATGATACATCTGATAAGGGGTTAATAGCCAAAGTATATAAGAAATTTATACAAATTAACAAAGGAGGACAAACAATCCAATTAAAAAATGGGCAAAGGACCTAAATAGACATTTCTCCAAAGTGGACATACAGATGGCCAAGAGACATATGAAAAAATGCTCAAAGTCACTGATCATCAGAGAGATGCAAATTAAAATGACAATGAGGTATCACTTCACACCTGTCAAAATGGCTACCATAACAAATCAACAAATTACAAGTACTGGTGAAGATGTGGAGAAAAGGGAGCCCTAGTATACTGCTGGTGGGAATGCAGACTGTATGAAGTTTCTTCAAAAATTAAATATGAACTGCCATTTGACCCAGTGATCCCACTTCTAGGAATATATCCTAAGAAACCCAAAATACGAATCAGAAAGAATATATGTGCCCTTATGTTCATAGCAGCACAATTTACAATAGCTAAGATCTGGAAAAAGCCCAAGTGCCCATCAGTAGATGAGTGGATAAAAAAGCTGTGATACTTTTACACAATGGAATACTATGCAGCCGTAAAAAAGAAGGATCTCTTATCCTTTGAGATAGCATGGAGGGACCTGAAGAGTATTATGCTAAGCGAAACAAGCCAGTCAGAGAAAGACAAGTATCATATGATCTCTCCTATACGTGGAATCTAGTGAACAAAGTAAACAGATGAACAAAATAGATCCAGAGACATAGAAGCATGGGACAGACTGATGAATCTCAGAGGGAAGGTGGGGTGGGGTAGGGGGTGGGGAGAGATTAACCATATATGCATAACCCATGGACACAGACAATAGTGTGGTGAAGGTCTGGGAGGAGAGGCAGGGAAGAGGGTCAACGGTGGGGGGGAGGGAGACATCTGTAATACTTTCAACAAGAAGGTGCAAGAGGGGTAATCAACCAAGGACCTTGTATGCGTATATGCATGGCCCATGGACACAGACAATGGGGCAGTGAGGGCCTGGGGCAGGGGGCAGGGGCAGCTGGAGGGGGTCAATGGGGGATAAAGGAGGACACATGTAATACTTTCAACAATAAAGAATTATTTTTAAACAATTTCTTTTAAAGAGAGAAACAGAAGGAGGGTGGAAAGGGGCCCCAGTGACCTCAGTGAAAAAAAGGGTGGGAGAGTGGAAACTTTGAAACTTTGGCCCTACTCAAACACATTTTACATGGTGACACAGTAGGATGTGCATGAAAAAAGAGAGAAAGGCGGGGAGGTGGGTGGGGAGGGGAAGAAAGGAGGTCTGACAAGGTTTGGGAGAAGGCAGCGGAGAAGCCAGCAGACAAACCTCGACCAAATCACTTTTTTTCCAAACAGGGAAAGTGTGCCTGGGAGGACCTGGCCCAGGAAGCGGTGCCATGCCCAGAAGATCCACCACAGTCCCCCGCTGGGCTCAGGGAACTGGGAGATGGGCAGCAAGGTGGCTCGGAGGGGCGAAGGCCTCAGGATCGGAGTTACTGCAAACCAGTTCTGCTGGCACCAGCAAAGGGGCCTTAGGAAAGTACTAGAGTCTCAGATTTCTCATCTGTAAAATGAGGATAGTGGTCATGTATGCATAACTCAGGTTGTGAGGACCGAAGGGGATAATAAATATGGAATAAATTCTACTTGGCATAGACTGTAGACACAGCTGCCCTTGTACACAATGGAACAAGAACGAGGCTGTTCACTGCAGCACTGGTTCCAATGTCATAACAAGAAAACCATCAATGGCCCTCCACAGAGATCCGATAACTGTTGGGTTCTCCCGTAATGGAATACCACCCGGCCATTAAAGTGAGCCACATGGATTAACAGCTGGGGGAAAAAAAAACAATAAAAATTGAGTACAAATGCCTGTTTAGCACAGATAGTGTTAAAGTGCATGTGCAAAACCATACTGGAAGTGGTTCGTGGATGTGCAAATGAGAGAATTGTGAAAACCTGGAAGAATCAAGTCACTCTGCTCACTGTTAAACACTAAACAAATGCCGGCCAGCACTGAGGGCAAGTTTCTAATCAGTCCCAGGAGGGGCTGGATGCAGGGGAGGCCCATTACCTGTTTGGCTTCCTCAGGAACTCATCCAGGGTGGGGCCATCCCGGCCCAGGGGGTCATCGGGCACCATGAACAGATTCCCCGCAAAGGTGAAGGGCAGCAGGCTGGACTCAGAAGAGAGGAGGCACCGTCACAGAGGAGCCCGTGACCCACCCACACCCCACTGCTGCCTGGGCGTCTCCACAGGGGCGAGGACCCACATCTCCCCTTCGGCAGGTGCTGGTGGGCACTGGCCCAGGGACCCTAACACTGCCCCAGTACCCCACTGCCACAGGCTGCCTGACATCCAAGGGGAGGGAACAGCCCACCCCCCTCTCAGCCACCTCACCGATCTTTGACCATCAGTTTCTTGGAATTATTCATCAGGATGTGGAGCTGCTCATTGGTGACGATGATGCCATCTGTCTCCTCTGCCAGCTTTACCATGAACCTGCAAGGAGAGGGAAAGTCACTGAGACCCAGTAAACAGCCCCTCCCTCCCCTGGGCCTCTGGGGAAAAGAACTTGCAGTTTCACTTTGTGTTGGACAAAGGCTGCCCTTGGTCACTGGGAAGCCAGGGCTCAGGAGCCCATCCCCTCATCTATGCAGCTATTTGGGGTCACCACTAGCCCCTGGGAGGGTGAACTGGGAATGTACACCTCCCAACTGTTTATTCAAACACAGACCCCTATTTTACACATACACATGCGCAGACACCCACAGAAACCCACACACTCATTCCCATCCACACATGCATTTTACTACTTCAGTTTCTGCATCTGTAAAACATAAATGCCTTCCCTCTCCTGCTGTGAGGATTGAACTGAAGGATGACACATGGAAACATCTAGCTCAGCCTCTGCCACACAGCATAGACACACATTTTCCCTTATTCTTCTTCACCAGCACATAACATTCATGTACATGCCAAGGCACATATATGTGTGTGCATGGATACACATATAAAAACATACCCGAAGAAACAAACCTATTTCCCAAGGATCCCTTCTCAATCGCTGTGACCAGAAAGCATGCTATTCCACTAGTGCCCAGCAGAGGGGCCTTCTGCAGAAAAGCCGTCCTCCCTCGAACCCAAGCCTGCATCTAGAGCACTTACACACCTCACCCAGGGGGCTTGCTCTTGAAGGAGAGATGCCTGAGCTGCCCTGCCTAGCCCTTCCCAGGCCTGAATGCTTAGGGTGTCAGTTTTGGGAAAAGTGAGGAGGAACAGAATTTCTTCCTGCCCGGTATGGGAGGAGCCTAAGTGACACCAAGACCTGTGTCTGCCCGGCCTGGACTCCAGCCCAGGACCCGTGACTACCGCAGGGCCTTCCTGCCCCGGCAGAGGCAGCATCGCAGACTCCCCTGTGCACAGTGTGCAGCCAGGTGGGGGACCGGGTGCTTGGGGCTGACAAGTAGGGAGGCATTCGGGCTTTAGCCAGGAAATGGGGCCAGTCTAACCGTTTTCAGAGGCCAGCCAGAGCTCCGGCCACACACACCTCCTCCCAGCGCCAGGGCTGGGGAAGGGGAACACTGGAGCAGTTCCTTGAGACATGAACTTCAACCCGCTGCCTGGGGGAGCAACCCACTCAAGACCCCAGGAGTCACCTGGGCTAGCCCAGCCACAGCAGTGGGTCTCAGTCCGCAGGTTGTGGGGGGAGGGAGCCCGTGAACTAGGGAAATGGAGCTGCAGAGTCCCAAAGTCAGGAGTGCCCCTGGCCTCAGGCAGAGCTGACCTGGGAGCCCTCTCCTCACTGTGTCCCTCTGTGCAGAGGCCATGTGCCATCCCCTCTGAAATGGCCCCCTGGACACAGAGCAGATGAGGCAGGACTCCACCTGACCCACCAGCCCAACCGCAGAGCCCGGCAGGGAGAAGGCTGGGGCCTGGCACACCTGTAATCGTAGGTGGTGATCTTCTTGCCGTTCTCAAGCTGGGAGGGGGTGATCGAAAGCATCTTGAGGGAATGTAGCTTCGTCAGAAAGTGGCTCTCTGGAGGCGAGAGGCAGAAGATAGAGATCGTCAGAGGAAGGGCTAAGTGAGAAAGGCCGTGGTGCAGAGAGGCTGGGTGCTGCTGGAGGGGCTGAGCGGGGCTGGGAGAGTGGACAGCTCACCTCTCACCCTCCGGTTCTTCTTCAGTTGCCAGGTGGGTACAAACACAGTGACCTCCCGGTGTCCCCGGTTCCAGAAATACTGCACTGCCATGGCAATGCCACGGCAGGAGAAGAAGTGCTGGAGGCCATGTCTGTGGGGATGGTGAGAAGTGAGGGAGCAACTTCTTGCCAAGGAACCACCCTGCCTCCACCCCTTCCTCAGAGCCTGGGAAGCACAGTGGGCAATGCCAGGGCACCAGCATCAGCACCAGAGACACCGACAATGCCCTCTCCCTTCCCTCCATCATTAACATTCTGTGAGCACCTACTGGGAGAGCTCACCTCCTGTGTGTTTCATGTGTGTGTGCATGTGCACGGGTGTACAGGGGCCTGCAGGGCAAGAAGAGGAAGAAGGCAGCCTCTACACCCAAAGAGCTCAAGTTAGAACTGGAAGCAAACAAACATTTGCTGACCACCAGCCTTGTGCTGGGAGTGTGCTCAGCACAGATAACTCTCTACCATGTTGGCACATTGAGTGGTCTTACATATATTCACACCAACACATACACACAGTAAGTGCTGTGCAGAGAGGGCACCCTCTAAGGCTTGATCAGTAAAAGCTCCATAGAGGAGGTCTGTGCTGGGCCTTAGGGTTCGGGCTAAACATTTGAAGCCTGGCTGGGGGTTGACCGACACCATGTTATGTGAGGCAGGCTGCAGTGGAAAGAGTATGCACCCCGGCAGTGGACAATCTGAACCCAAAGACCAGCTGGAACCCTTACAGGCTCCGGGACCTTGGGCAAGATTTGTCACCTCTCTTTTCTGCTTTTGTCAAAGAGGGGGAACAGAAACCTACATTTGCAGGGCTGAGAGCTGCTGTGACAACGTCGCACACACTGCCTAGCATGCAGTAGCCACTCAACATAGGCCACTTCCAGCTTTGCCCCATCTGAACCACGTCACCCTTACACAGAGGTCAAAAAGGGGTGCCCACAGTTGCCCCAGGGATGCCCTGTCCCAGCTCCCCAGCATGCCCAGCCTACCCTCATGCTACTCACACCATGGCCACGCTGCTGCCATCAATGACCACTCGCCGCAGCCCCTGGTTCCCAGGTTCTCCCGACAGGTTCAGCTCGAAGGGCGTATTCAGGGCCTCGTGGTACCTCTGGAAGCTGGTCACTGTGCTGTTCGCCTGTGGTTGTCGCGGTGGCTGCCTTGGGGTCCCCTCTGACGCCCCCAGGAGCCCACCCACCTGAGGCTGGTGCTTACTACTGGGAGCTGCGGGGCTGCAGGGCTGGAGATCCTGCCTCCTGGCCTCCCCCTGGCCCTTTGGGGAGGAAGCACTGCCCCTTGACGAAGGCTGGGCCTCTCTCAGGAGTTTGGCTGCATCCACGGCTGGCCCTGGATCTGTGAGCGCCTTCTGCGCTGCAGGCGTCTTCGGAGCTCTGGAGGCTTTGGGGGCCGCAGGTGCTTTGGGGGCCGCAGGTGTTTTGGGGGCCGCAGGCGCTTTGGGGGCTGCAGACCCTGTTTTAGCCACAGGCCCAGTTTGAGCTTTGGGTGCTTTGGGACCTGCAGGTGATGTTTTGGCTGCAGGGATTTTCTGAGCTGTGGGGGTTTTCGGAGTCGCAGGTACCATTTGCGCTGCTGGTGCCGGTTGACCCGCGGCTGCCTTTTGAGCTGTGGGCCCCCCATGAGCAGCTGGCTTTGTAGGAGCCAAAGGCACTTTGGAGGCTGCAGGTTCTGTGTGGCCTGCGGGCATCATCTGGACTGTAGGCACTTTGGGGGCTGCAGATAGCACTTGATTTTGGGGTGGGGTTTGAGCGATAGGCACTGCTGCAGCCACGGGCACTTGGAGAGTCTCAGGCACTGTTTGAGTGTCAGGTACTGACTCAGCCATCGGCTCCCCTTGACCCACGGGCCTCCCTGGAGCAGTAGGCACCCCTTGCCCTGTGGGTGGTGCTGGTAAGGGCTCCTCTTCTGGGCCCTTACAATCCCACTGTACACCTCCTTGATCCCCCAGCTCACTTCCAGCTTGGAGTTGGGGTGTGGAGGTCAAAGGTGGCCCTACCTGTGGAAGTCCTGGGCTAGCTTTGCCCTTTATACAAGAGCCCCCTGAGACCACCAATAAACTCATGACTTTTGGGGGGGTCTCTGGCCTTGGGCAATTCTGTAGGTCTGCCTCTCCTCCTGGTCCCCCATCTGGGCTTTCCACACTGGGCAAAGGAACCAGCTCCTTCTGCTTCCACTCCAGGTTTAAGGGCAAAGGGCTCTGCCCTGGGAGCTTGAACTGAATGGGGCCCAGAGGCCTCTGCCAGAACGGGAAACTGAAGCACGCCTGGGACAGCAGCCAGGCCAGGTGGAGAGAATGCAGTTCATTGATCCTCCAGAAGGTCGTAGCAATGGTCCCTGGCCACAAGGGCCCAAAGGCTGGCCCCGGAGCCCAGGCCTTCCAAGATGGGCACACACCCAGGGTCGTCACCGGAGGCTGGAAGGAGAGTTTGTCTTCCACCCTCTGGAGCTGCCGCTGCTGTGCCACGGCCTGTGAGTGGTTTGCAGGGTCCTGGCTGCCGGCGGCTGGCACGGGCCCTTCCCTGTGGGCACTGTCCGTACCACCTTGACTGTTGGAACCGACCCTGGAGGAAGCGCAAGTTTGTTGGAAAGGTGGGCAGGCCAGTTAGGTGCAAAATTATTTCTTTGGGGTGGAGGAACGGGGTAGGGGCAGAGAAGCCAGACTGATTCTCCAAAACTTACCGTACCAGCTGGTTTGCTGTCTCCTGCTGTGCCTTCTGGCCTGGGCTGGCTCCCAGGCTGGTTAATCTCTTTGAATCTTCTGTGTTCCCATTCTGGAGGGTCCTCATCTCCAGCAAAGGCCCAGTACCATCGCCCACAGACGTCATGGCCGAGCCTTCCTTCGGCTGCTGTGGAGGGCAGATCAGGACCTCGGGGTCGGAGCGGGCGTTGGAAGTGCCAAGGCGGCCGAGCCACTCGATGATGTCCTCCTTGCCCGCAGCATCCCGCACCAGACTCAGCAGCAGCTCCTGGACTGCTGGGGGCAGCTGCAGCAGGTCCCCTGCATACTGGTCACCACGGATCCAGATCAAAGCCCCAAAGGCCCGGGTCACCTCAGCCTCCCAGATACCCCGGGGGGTGCAAACAGGGGCAGGGCCCCAGCGCAGTCGTCCCACCAGCTCCTCCAGCCAGTTCTGGGTCATGATGAAAGACTCGGTCAGCCCGCCCACCATTAGGGAGCCAGTGGGGCCAGGCACCAGGTATGCCTGGGTACTCCAGCAGAGGCAGTCGAGAAAAAGGCCCTGGGCCCCGAGGAAGGCGCAGTGCAGGGCTGGTGGGTAGCGAACCTCCTTCCACAGCTCTGGGTTGCACAGGCCCTTCAGATACTCCTGAAGCCACAGTGGGGAGAACACAGAGGAAGTCATTCCTTTAGGGAGCGGCCACTGGCTCACACTCCCCAACCCAGAAGGGCCATCCCTCACCAAGCAGGTGCCCTTCCTGGCTACCAGAAGCCAATGACTTCCATGGCCAGCCCCTCTCTCCCTGGTCTTGCCCCCTCACACACTCATTTCTTTACAGGAAACTCTGACAGAATGGGGAAGGCCTGGAGGGAAGGGAGCACCTGGGTTTGGAGACAAGGACCTGGTTCTACTTTCAATGTGACCTCAGTAGGTCAGGTTAATTGTGGGAAATGTGTCATCTTTCCAGGGAATGATCAGAGCATGGCCTCAGCCGCTTCACCTGTCTGACAAGTTAAACAAGGTACTCCTAAGGTCCAAGCATTTAAGAATTGTGAAATACCTAGGGGGAGGGGTATTGCATCCTCTAGGTACCAGGAACTTATGTGACCTGGGGCAAGTTGTTTATCCTCCCTGTGCCTATATTCCCTCCGCAGTAAAACGAGGATAACAGTTCTGCATCATTGGGCTATTACAGAGCTTCCATGAGTTAATACAAAGGAAGTGCTTAGCCTAGTGCCTGGCACAGCTTAGTCCCATTTTGCAGGCTCAGAAGGGCTATGCAACTTGTCCAAGGACACACACTAGAGAGTGACTGGGCCAGGATCATAAGCCACATCTGTCTGACCCTGAAACCAGGGATTCTTTCCACTTCCTCAGGCTGACTACACAGTGATAACAAGGTAATCTTGTGGGATTCTGGCTTAATCCCCCTTCAGAAGGTCTGTGGCACAATCTGTACCCGCACCATGGTAACTTTTTTACCCAGAGCAGACAGAGAAGGAGAGGAGGAGATAAGTCGCTGGGCCAGCACCCAGGAAAACCCCACAGATACACACAATGGCTGAACCAGAAGAAAGGCCTCTGGGATTCTGGGCAGACCAAGTCCTCCTGTTTACAGGGTGCACACACTCAGTCTTTAGCAGTTGCTGGGATGGGAGAGGTTGGGTTCCTCCACTAGATGGCTGAGCTCCACCAGGACAATCCCATCAGCTCCAAGGGAGTGTGAGCATTCCCTCTTAATCAGCCAACTCATGTTGACCACATTCACCCTCATGTCACTTCATATCACCATGTTGATAACGGTCATCTTCTTGCTCTCCCCTGACAGTTCCATTGGAAAATAAATGCTCCAGCCCTAACCAGTTTGGCTCAGTGGGTAGAGTGTCAGCCTGCGGACTAAAGGGTCCCAGGTTCGATTCCGGTCAAGGGCATGTACCTGGGCTGCAGGCACATCCCCAGTAAGGAGTGTGCAGGAGGCAGCCAAATCGATATTTCTCTCTCATCAATGTTTCTAACTCTATCCTTCTCCCTCTCTCTTCCTCTCTGTAAAAAATCATTAAAATATATTTTAAAAAAAGAAAAAGAAAATAAATGCTCCATTTTGGGTCCCCAGCAGCTACTCTGAAGATGGCTCCAGGCCCTCTGCTCAGTGCCCAGCCCATTCTTCCCTGCTATGGCCTATTCTTGCCTCTTCCATCTGACCCTGAACTGCCAACCCTTCCCCACAGGGACCGAAATGCACCCCAGCAGTTAAACCCAGGTCTAGCCCCTTTCTAATCAGTCCAAAACCATCTCAAAACATCATCCCACAGGACCTCAGCTGGACGACTGCCAGGCAAGGGTGAATCCGACCAGGTACGGGATCACTCTCCTTAACAAGCTCTCCCATCCCATACGCCCCACACTCTAACCATGTGAAAGCAATATGTAAACTCAAAGAGATGTGCTGGGTTAGGAGATGGTGGGTGGTTTCTTTCTCTTTGTATAAAGAGCTTAAAGTATTTATTGTGCCAATAATTGTTCAATATTTTTAACTAAAAGATATATAGGAATTGAAACAATTTTCAAAATAATAAATCTGAATATTTATTGAACACTTACTATGTGCCACACATTATCTCATGTATTCCTCTCTCAGCCCTGTAAGGAAATTGCTGTCATCCCCATTTTAGAGGAGCAAGGTTGGGCCCAAGGTTACACAGATAGTAGGCTGGGACACTCAGCCAGTCTGACTCCAATGTATAACCATGATGTTGTCTATAGTTTCAAGCAAAAAAAGATAAAAAGAAGAAAAGGTATACAGCAGGCATTTATATCCAGTAAATACCTGGAGCACTTTTTCTGCATAAAGCCTACCCAGACCGTTTTCCTCCAAGAGGAAAAAAGTAGAGATGAGGCAGGAACAAAATAAGCACATAAAAATAATGATGTGTTTGTAAAAACATATTGCCCAATGTCCCACAGGTCCTTTGTCAAATTGTAAATTAAATAAAAACACCACTAAATTACTTAATACTGCTCTATACTTGATCAAGTTGCTTTATTATTTAACACCGAACTTAGGATTCTCCTTTCTCATAAATTCATTATTATTCATCATCTACTTTCCAGAACCATCCAAAATTACACTGCAGAGTACACAAAAGGCTCAGAAAATGGCAACACCAAGAAACTCTGGAATTGGAATTGAAGGGGAACATGAAAAAAAAAAAATTAAGGCAAACTGAGGTAAAGTTGTTTGAATAACACAGGCTTAGCAAGTACCTCCCTACCCACAGGAGGTTTGCTCTCTAGAGAGTTGAAAACAGATCCTAGAATTAGAGGTTTATCAGCATACTTGAGAGTGTAGGTACCATAAAAAATAAACAAGCTCTCCCATTCCATACGCCCCACATTCTAACCACCTGAAAGCAATATGTAAACACAAAGAGATGTGCTGGGTAAAGGGAGGAGGGCCAAATATGATGTCTACAATGAAGGCCAAGTATAGAGAAACTCATTCTTCTCTTTCAGAGATTCAGCAGCCAACCCTGACGCTCCAGGACAGAGAATAGAGAAATACACTCTAGAAATCCAGCCAGCTCAAGAGCAAAGACAACCAAACAGGTGCCCTAACAGACAGTGCCCCCAGATACCCGTACAGCCACGCTCCAGATCAGTAAGCCTCAGTCTCAGTTCCCAGTTGGCTTTTTGGGTCTTACCCTTAACCATGCAAAGATTACCAAACATATGAAGAAAACTAATGTGAGGTAAATATGCAAAAGATATATAGGAAGAGGTGGGGAGCAACTTGAAGAAAAAGAAAGTAGGGAGGGAGAAGAAACCTTCAGAAAGTTTACTATCATTCTCCTCGCCGTGGTTCTCAACCTTCTAGCCCTTTAAATACAGTTCCTCATGGTATAACCCAACCATAAAATTATTTTCGTTGCTACTTCAAAACTGTAATGTTGCTACTGTTATGAATTGTAATGTAAATATCTGATATGCAGGATAGTCTTAGGTGACCCCTGTGAAAGGGTCGTTTGACCGCCAAAGGGGTCGCAACCCACAGGTTGAGAACCGCTACCTTAGAGAGCTAATAGAGAATATTGTACACACTGAACAAGAATAGGATACTATATTTTAAAAGAGAATTCAGAGAGAACATAAATGACTTTTAGACTTTAAAAATATGATGGCAGAGCCCTCACTGGTTTGGCTCAGTGGAGAGAGTCGGTCTGTGGACTGAAGGGTCCCAGGTTCGATTCGGGTCAAGGGCATGTACCTTGGTTGTGGGCACATCCCCAGTAGGGAGTGTGCAGGAGGCAGCTGATTGATGTTTCTCTCTCATCGATGTTTCTAACTCTCTATCCCTCTCCCTTCCTCTCTGCAAAAATTCAATAAAATATATTTTTTAAAAAATATGATGGCAGAAACTAAAGACCCAGAAAGGGATTGGAAAATAAAGTTAAGGAAATCTCCAGAAAGCAAAGCAAAAAGTCAAAGTTGGAAAAAATAAGAAAAGTGGACCAGTCAGTCCAGAAAGTCCAGTGTCTGCATAGGAGTTCCAGGAAGAGAGAGAACATAGAAAACACAGGGGGAAATCATCCACGAAGTATTTCCATAAAATGCCCTAGATCTGAAGAACATGAGTATCCAGATGGAAGGGCCCATCGAATACAATAGTAACTAACAATGGATGAAGACATCTACACAAAGGGGGTCTCGCTGGCAAACCTTAGAACAGTGGGGGAAACTACAAACTTTGAGAGAGGAAAAACTTCGCATACAAAGGACCAGGGACCCAGGATAGCTTCAGACATCTAAAAAGCAAGAAGTCTTTGGAGTAATGCCTTTACTCTTCTGAAGGAAAATAATTTCCCATTTCTAATTCTATTCCAGCCAAACTATCAATCAAGTGACCTTCAGATACACAATTCCAACTTTTTACTTCCTAATCTTTCTCAGGAAGCTACTGGAGAGACTTGCCAGCAAACAAGAAAGGAGACCAACTCTGGAAAAAAACAAAGACAATCTCCAGGATGATAATGAAGAGAATTCTCAGAATTTATTTATCCATTCAAGAAATCATTATTGAGCACCTATGTGTCAGACACTGTTCTAGGATAACAACTGTCTGCAGGCGTAGAGAACAACTAGTTCAGATTGGAGGAAAGGACTCAAGAAACAACCACATTGAGAGCAGTCATCAGTAAACTCTTTACCACTGCTCCATCTTTCAACTTGATGAAGCTAATTTTTAAAACACATTTTTATTGATTTCAGAGAGGAAGGGAGAGGAGAGAGAGCGATAGGAACATCAATGATGAGAAAGAATCATTGATCGGCTGAACTCCCTCTCTTGGGGATAGATCCCGAAACCCGGGCATGTGCCCTTGACCAGAATCAAACCCAGGACCCTTCAGTCCGCAGGCCGGAGCTCTATCCATTAAGCCAAACCAGCTAGGGTTTGATGAAGCTATTGATGGATGTGCTCTAGCAACCCAAGAAAAATAAAGATATTCAGCCCACGAAACAAGACATTTAACAACAACAACAAAAGAAAAAGGGATGCCAAGAATGACAGCAAAGAGAAGTCTCAGGATGACAGCTATGCAGGCCAGACAGGACAGAAGGAAGGATGTCTCTAAGAAACAACTTGGACCTGAAAAAAACACTTTGAACCCATAAATTGACCTTGTAGAAAATTGTAGTGAGAGTCCACTGAAAGTTGTAGAAATTAGCAATAGATACAAAGAAAAACAAGCATATTAAAGAACAAGAAATTCCTGCCCTGACCTGTTTGGCTCAGTGGATAGAGCATGGGCCTGCAGACTGAAGGGTCTCAGGTTCGATTCGGGCAAGGGCATGTGCCTTGGTTGCAGGCACATCCCCAGTCGGGAGTGTGCAGGAGGCAACTGAATTGATGTTTCTAACTCTCTATCCCTCTCCCTCTCCCTTCCTCTCTGTAAAAAATCAATAAAATATTTTTAAAAAAAAGAAATTCTAAACCTCAGTGAAATAAAAAAGAAAGAAAATGTAATCATAGTACACTTAGATGTTAATATTTGCATAAGGCATAATGATGCAAATTCTAATATAAATTGAACAGAAAATTTAAAAATAATTATATTGGAAATAATCAAATCTTCACCTTCAATAATAGGAAGTAAAAAAATGATCTAAAATGGGTTGATCAAAGATAACAGTATCTACAATTTTGTCCTTTGTCTACAAGAAAGGACACTGAAGAGAGAGAGTTGGGAAAGACAGGCAGGGATTCACTGTGTTCTACTGTGAACTTTTTCAAAATTATTGGACTTTTAAATTGTTAATTACTTGGATAAAAGAAAAAAGTTTAAAATAAAGGAGAAGGGTAAGATGCCCACAACACAATTTGGGGGTAGCTCTGATATGTAGCATTTGCCAATTTCTGGGGTGTAAAGACTCCCCCACGGCTGATTTCAAACTACCAATGGAATGCTACTGGTTTGCAAACTTCCTGAAATTTTAATAGGGCCAGCTCCAGCATACCCCTGGCCACTTCCATGGTACTGTGCTCTACGATTAGTGCGGAGCAGGAATAGATGAACTTCCAACTGACAGCCAGGCCAAAAGACAGCAAACCACACCCTGTTCCCCAGCGCCCTGAACCCAATCTCTGGCTCCGCATCACCTCCCTCCCCCATCTTCAAAAAGAGTCTCCAAGAACGGGAGATGCAAACATGTCATCTCTCCTCTGTGAGTCCAATCCTTCCTCACATCATTGCCCAGGATAGAGGGCTTGTCCCTGGGCAACTCGGATCATTATTAAAACCTTCCTTTCCACTTGCTGATTTCACCCCAGAGGTCAGTCATCCCTAGTATTTATTTTTGCTGCCTGGGAATGTAATTCCAGCAATGTCCTCATTTTTAAAAAAAA
>NW_006288722.1:180227-181630 GCF_000327345.1 Myotis davidii
AGGCACTCTAGAGTTCTACAGAGATTTTCCTGGAAAACCAGCCACATATGATACAGAAACACAATCCGGCCCATTTCCAAATAGGCCTATATCCTTCTTGATCCTTTTTCCCTTCACCAACATGCCATCCTCGTCCTCAACCCTTCCAAATCCTGCAGCCTCCAGTCTCACTGAGACCTCACTGCCAGTTGCCCTGTGTATAGCGTCCCATTAACAAAGTGCATGATTGTGTCCCTACAACTGGAATTGGGGTCGGCCACAGCACCTCCACACGGAAACCAGGATACATCCTTATACTTGGGAAATGTTCCTGTGTCAGATCGGCCGACCTTAGCGAGATTTAATACAAGCTTCTCACTTTACAAACAAGGACACTGAGACTAAGGGAGAGAAAAGGACTTGCTCAAAGTTACACAGCTAGTTAACAACAATAACTGACATCTGTACTCTGTAGCTTTCCACATTTTGCAAAAGTACATAAGCATGCATTATTTCAGCTGATTCTTACAACCCTTCCATGAAGTGGGTGTTATGTTATTTTATAGATGAGAAAATAGGCTCAAGGGAAGGTAAATGATTTGGCCCAGTTAGAAGGTAGCAAACCCCAATCTCAAACTCTCTCCACCATACCCCTAGGTCCCAGTGTGACTTGGTGACAGCAAATTGAGCCCAGATCTCCTAACTCCTGGGACAACGCCTTATACTCCCTGCCCTTCTGCTCATTCTGTGAAGTCAGGGGGAGTTACTTAGAACCCCCTCATACTCAGTTTCCATCTTAAACAGTGCCTCTCCCCAGGGGAAGACAAAGGGGAAGGAGGTAACAGGGTGGGGGAGCTGAGGGAGCCACATTAACAGGGCCTGGGGTGTGAGGGAGGGATCCCTGAGGAGGCAGTGGGAACAGGAGCAGACAGGCCTGGAGAACGTGATCCAGGATTTAAGCAGGGAGCAGGGGAGCTGGGCACCTCAGAACGAGCTAGTAACATACAAGGGTGAGCTGTTGTAGTTCAAATTAACAAAAAGATTAAGAACCCAAAACAACCAACCCAAAAGGCTCCTCTTGTTAACCCACCCTGAAAGTCTTCATCTCAGGGGCTCCTACATCTGTTCTCTGGGCAGGCACCCCTCCCCTCCCCCAGCACCTCTGTCAGAATTGGAAAAACTGCTGAGACAGCAGCTCAACAGAGGGGCTGAGGGAGGAACTTTCCAGCCTGTCTGCCCGCCTGCCTGCCTGCTGGCCAGTGCGTTAGGGCCTCCCCCACCCATGGCCTTGACCAATTAGGATGTTGGTGTAGATGCAGCTGGGGAAGAAGTGTGTGTTGGTGCCGTCTGGGGGAGAGGGAGGCTGTAGCATTCCTACCAGGAAAAGATAAGATAAAGGAATCCTGGGGAAGAAGGAGACCTTG
>NW_006288722.1:181797-182802 GCF_000327345.1 Myotis davidii
AGACCAGAATGGAGGAGAAGCTTGAGAAGCGAGGGAGGATACAGAGAGGAGCACTATGACCTGCCTATCCCGAAGTCATTTCATCTGAAAGCCCACGGCCCTCTTCCCAGATTTCAAGCCATCCCAAAGGGCTGGTGCCTTCCAGAGCAGCTGAGCCCCCACCCTGAGCCCCTGCAAGGGTGTGGAGCAGGGAGCCCAGAGCTCTAGGCTCCTGTCCCAGCCTCCACCGCCTCCACCTACCTGGCCTGAGCCCTCAGGCCCCTTACCCTCTCCAGTCCCGACAACTAGTCGGTAAACGTGGGCACTGCTTTAGTAGCATCTCTAAGGGCCCCTCCAGTCCCGGCACTCTGAGAGGTTCCAAAGATATAAGGAGACTTAAAAAGAGACAGAAGGATCGTCTTGGTGGAGAACAAAGAGGTGTGTTGCACAGGCCACAGAAATGCAGGAGCTTAAGCTGTTCCCCCGATGGAGGAGGGGAGCTGTGGGTGCTGGGGCCCAGGCCAAGGAAGGCTCATGGGGTACACACCCGCGGAGCCTCTCTCAGGACACTCGAGGGGTAGAAGTGACACTCAAGAGAGGGGTGGGGCAGAAAGAAAGAAGGAGCCAGAGGGAAGGAGCCAAGGCTGCGGATCTGGAAAGAGGGGGCGGGGGAGGGAGGTCCAGTACCTGCCCTTCACACGGCCGAAGCCAGGTCGGGGACCTTGGGGGCCCTCGTCTCCACGGCTGGCAGAGGGGCGGGCCAGGGGTCTGGCAGGAAGGAACGGGTGGGGGCGGGGAGACGCTGTTTACCTTGGCTTTGCCCATGTTCTCCCTGGGCCCCTCGAGCTGCAGCCAGAAATTGGGGCTGTCCGGGCGGCTCTGGAAAGCGTTCAGCTTGATTCTGAAGATGCGCTGCACTTGCAGGCGCTGCCGCTGCACGCGGGGCTTGGATTTGGTTTGCACCATGACCCATTCCTGCGCCGGAGGGTCGCCCCCGGCCAGGAGCATGGCTGCCCCCCGCCCCTA
>NW_006288722.1:183000-211179 GCF_000327345.1 Myotis davidii
CACCCAAGTTTTGGGCCCTGAGCCAGAATCCGGGGGTCAAAGTTAATTTCCTTCCACGTTCCCCTTTCCCCAGTGGAAGGAAGAGGAAGGGGAAGGAGGGGCATTCCGGCGGCGAAGGAGAGGTGGCTTGCTTTCAGGGACCCGGCCTTTCTCTCCGTTCCTCCCTCCCGCCCCGCCGCCTCGCAGGCCTCCCTGGAGAATCGGGACCTGTGCCACTCCCTCTCTCGAGGAAAGGGTTAAGCGAGGGCAGGGTGGGAAGGGCCCCAGGAAACTCTGGCTGGAACCCGGGCGGGCGGGCGGGCTGGAGACAGTAACAGCACCGCCTCCCGCCCCCCAAGTCTGGGGACAGCCAGGCGCTGGCAGGCAGCCCAGACCCTCCTGAAGCCCCCAAGGCTGGAGGGGCCTCCCCGCCCGAGCTTTCAGACTGGCGTTGTTTATGAAAGCCCTTTTTAGCAAGTTTGAGTTATACCCTGAGGCTTTAGATGAGAGCGAGGGTCTGGTGGGTAACACAGCCTCTGAGGGTTCCCGTGGAGAAACGGTTGACCTTGACCCACAGCCAGCTGCTTGGCATCAGTGGTCAGGGACTAGCCCTGGGCTGGGGCCACCTCCAACACAAGCCCTTGAGGCATCCCCAGGACAAAGGACACCTTATGCAGCCCTGCGGCCTGAACAGAACCTGGCTCTGTGGAGGGCACAATCTGCGTCTGGGCCTCAGTGACCTTTATTTTCCATACCAAAACCCAGCGCGCTGTCTGGCAGGCACGAGGGTACCTATGGAGACAAAGGGCATTGGGTTTAAATAAGAGTTGCCCTGGAACATCTATGTTTGTGTGCCTACAGGCAAGGGCCAAGAGTGCCCCCTGGAAGGAAGGGGCCCAACTGGGGGAGGGGAGATGGGCTGACACCACTTCTAATCTGGACTGAACTCTGCCCAACCAGTCCCACTCCCACTCTGCTTCTCCCTAGATTGGAATCCAGATAAGGGAAAAGGTGATCTGTATAACCTCAGGCTCCAAGTCCTGCACTTCCTAACCTGCCTCTCTATAGCACCTTGAAGCAGACCCTCAGGGTGAACTTATCTCTCCACTCTTCACACCTCTATCTGCTCTCCCTTTAGCAAAAGAAGCCCCTGCCTTATTATTATGCTTCTCCTCTGAAGCAAGGTGCCAACCAAGTACCCCTGCTCCCTACTAATAAATACTTAACTCTTGCTGCCCTCTTCCAATTAACTGTGGACCTCAAGCATCTTAAAGGAAAAGTCTCAGCTTTAACACTGTGTTCAAAGAGGCATGTGGAGGGTGGAAAGAGGTCAAGCTTAGAGTCAGGTACTTGATAAATGGGAAAAAGAGGGTAATTTATTTAAACTCTTGTGCCTCGCCCTAACGGGTTTGGCTCAATGGATAGAGCGTCGGCCTGTGGACTCAAGGGTCCCAGGCTCGATTCCGGTCAAGGGCATGTACCTTGGTTGCAGGCACATACCCAATAGGGAGTGTGCAGGGGCAGCTGATCGATGTTTCTCTCATCGATGTTTCTAACTCTCTATCCCTCTCCCTTCCTCTCTGTAAGAAATCAATAAAATATATTTTTAAAAAAAAACTCTTGTGCCTCCATTTCCTTAGCTCATAAAAATTGAGACACAGGTTGTAAATCATACCACACAGGTACAGGTACTACACCTGGCACATTGCTGGCAAGGAGTAAACATCCAATACATTTTAGTTTTTTCTTCCTAGATCTTGTCTCTTCTCCACCACCTCAGCTCTGGCCACTACGTCACCATACTTCCCCAGAGATGCCCCTCCTTCCTACCCTTTTGAACCTCAATGTCTGGGAGATACCACTGGTCTGGCTCCTAGATCAGGCTCTCCTTACTCTTCCTGCTTACTCTTACTCTTACCCCATTCCCCTCCTGCCTCTCCATCGGCATGTAGTGGACTTAATTAGATATCCTGTTTCTAGTCCCAATTTACCAGTGATGAGTTGTATACTCTAAAACAGACAGCTAAATCCCTTGACCTCTCCAGGCTTTCTCAACTAAATTCATTCATTGGACCAAATTCATTCGCTCATTCAACAAATTCAACACATATTTATTCAGTGCCTACCATGAGCCAGGCCCTGGGAATGTAGCATTGACTAAGACAGGTATCTCCTGCCTTCATGGAATAGACAAAAAAGAAAAAAGAAAAGAAAGAAAACAGCTGTGATTTCAGAGAAAGATACATATTCTGCTGGAAATAAAAAGAGGTGTGGTGATGGAGAGTGCTCTGATGGAGACTCCATGGTTGAAGTGATACTTCGCTAGAGGAAGAACAAGAACATGGGCTCTGAGATGGAACACTCTACGCTCTTAACAAGTGTTGATCCAGGTTTCTCCCCAGCTTGAATACATTTAGCCAGGTTTCTCCCCAGCTTGAATACATTTAGCCATTCCTCGACTAGACTATTAGGTTAAAACTTGTTGGATTATGTTGGAGGCCTTCCTCTCCCTGACCCAAATTTACCTTCCCAAGCTTGTATGGAAAGATCCCAGATCAAGTCCAGATAGAATTAGATATGTCTAGGCATGTCTGTCAACAGGGCAGCACACCTTGCCAGGAGCTTGCTTGCATAAGGAATGAGAAACTTCTGGGAGAAAACTCATTGTGATTAAAGGAGGGGGCTGCCCTGTGATCCTGACAGTAATAGATCTTATCCCGCCCAGGCTTCAGAGAGACAGGCAGTTCTGTCACTAGACCTCCCCACCTAGCCCAGACCATGCCTAGCCCAGTTCCTGGGAATGGGGGTGGGGAGCCCTGGGACCCAGGCAGCCAGTTGGGAAACTTTGTGTGGTGTAACCCAGCGGGAAGACAGCTTCTCCCTGACTTTGCCAGAGTTCCTGAGCAGCTTGCCTTCCTGGAGAGCTCTCACCAGAGCAGAAGTGGTTTCCCAGAGGCACATAGAATGGTCAAGACTTAATGTGGTTCCAAATGAGCAGGTGGAGGCAAAAGCCAAGGAAACTAGAGTTACTCTGGGGGTTGGGGGAGGAGGGGAGATGGTGACACCCCCTGTTGTCAGAATCTGGGTAGGAAACACATGGTCCTCTCAAAGGGATGGCTGATGGTATTTTAAAGAGTAGATTGTTGTTGTTATTAATCCTCACCCAAGGATATTTTTTCCATTGCTTTTTAGAGGGAGTGGAAGGGAGGGAGGAGGAGGAAGAGAAAGAGGGAAACATCAATGTGAGAGGCACTTATGTAGATTAGTTGCCTCCTGCACATACCCCAAACAGGGCTGGGGATGAAACTGCAACTGAGGTATGTGCCTTTGATGATGAATCGAACCCACAACCCTTTGGTCTGAGAGATAATGCTCTAACCACTGAGAAAACTGGCCAGGGCTAAAGAATAGATCTTGTATGGGGATGTGGGCAGGGGTAAAGAAAATGAACAAGGAAATGGTGACTCTAAATGACACACTGAATCAGATGGATTTCATTGATAGTTAACATTTCACCCTAAAGCTGCAGAATATACATTCTTCTAAAGTACACATGGAACATTCTCAAAGATAGACCACATGTTAGGACACAAAACAAGTCTCTACAAATTCAAAAATATTGAAATCATATCAAGCATCTTCTCAGATTACAATGGAATGAAATTAGAAATCAACTACAGTAAAAACACTCAAAAACATTCAAACACCTGGAGGCCAAATAGCATGTTATTAAACAATGAATGGGTTACCAATGAAATCAAGGAAGAAATAAAAAAACTTCCTGGAAACAAATGAAAATGAACATACAACAACCTAAAATTTATGAGACACAGCAAAAGCAGTCCTGAGAGGAAAGTTCATAGCCCCACAGGCCTATCTCAAAAAAGGAAAACACACACACATACACACACACACACACACACACACACAAAAAAAATTAATAATAAACTATTTAACCCTACAACTTAAAGAACTAGAAAGGGAACAACAAGAAAAGCCCAGAGTAAGTAGAAGGAAGGAAATAATAAAGATTAGAGCAGAAATAAATAACAGACACTAAAAAAACAAAAACAAAAAAATCAATGAAACCAAGAGCTGGTTCTTTGAAGAGATAAACAAGATTGATGAACCTTTAGCCAGAAACAAAGAGAGAGGACCAAAATAAATAAAATCAGAACAAAAGAGGTGAAGTAACAACTGACACCACAGAAATACAAAGGATTGTAAGAAAATACTATGAACAACTATATGCCAACAAACTGAATAACGGGGATAAAATGGACAAGTTCCTAGAAAAATACAATCTCCAAAAACTGAATCAGGAAGAATCAGAAAACCTAAATTAACAACTGATGAAATAGAAGCAGTAATCAAAAAACGTACCGTAAACAAAAGCCCTGGTCAGGATGGCTTCACAGTGGAGTTTTACCAAACATTCAAAGAATAACTAACACCTATACTCCTCAAACTATTCCAGAAAATCCAAGAGGAAGGAATACTTCCAAGTTCTTTTTATGAGGCCAGCATTATCCTAATTCCAAAACCAGATAAAGACACTACAAAGAGAATCACAGGCCAACATCTCTGATGAACACAGATGCTAAAATCCTCAACAAAATATTAGCAAATCGAATCCGGCAATATACTAAAAAGATCATATACCATGACCAAGTGGGATTTAAGAACAGGAACAAGACAGGGATGTCCGCTTTTCACCACTCTTACTCAACATAGTACTGGAAGTCCTAGTCACAGTGATCAGACAAGAAGAAAACATGAAAGTCATCCAACTTGGAAAGGAGGAAGTAAAACTCATTATTCGCAGATGACATGATATCGTACATAGAAAACCCTAAACTACTAGATTTAATAAGTTAATTCAGCAATGTAGCAGGATACAAAATTAACACCCAGAAATATATGGAACTTTTACACACCAATAATGAATTTTAAAAAGAGAAACTAAACAAACAATCCCATTTACCATTGTAAAAAAAAAAAAAAATTAAGATACTTAGGAATAAACTTAACCAAGGAGGTAAAAGACTTGTACTCGGAAAACTATGAGACACTGAAAAAAGAGAAAGAGGAAGACATAAATGATTGGAAGAAAATACTGTCTTCATGGATTGGTCGAATTAACATCATTAAAATGTCCATACTACCCAAAGCAATCTATAGATTCAATGCAATCCCTACTAAAATACCTCATGTTACAGGCCTGGTACCCTGGCTGTTTGTGAAATTAGATGTTATCAGAAGTCCACTGAACTTCTGATTGGAAAACTTCTCTTGCAGCATCTGGTGTGAGAAATTGCTCAGAACTTCAAAACAGAACTGCGCTTCCAGAATGCAACTATCAGTGTTTTTCAGGAGGCAAGTGAGGCCTACCTGGTTGGCCTTTTTGAACACACCAATCTGTGTGCTATCCATACCAAACATGTAACAAGTATGCCAAAAGATGTCCAGCTAACGTGTTGTATATGGGGTGAATGTGCTTAAGAATCCACTATGATGGGAAACATTTCATTCTTTAAAAGAAAAATTCTCTTCTTCCTGTTATTGGTAGTTCTGAACATTAGTTTTTTTTTCTTTTTTTAAAATTTATTTTATTGTTGAGTATTACAGATGTTCCCCATTTCCCCCTTTTGCCCTCCTCCTTCCCTCTCCCACCTCAACTCCAGGCCTTCACTGTTTATTGTCTGTGTCCATGGGTTATGAATATATGCTTATAAGTTCTTTGGTTAATTTCTCTCCTTCCTGCCTTCCTTCTAAGATCTGTCCATCTGTTTCATGCTTCCATGTCTGTGGTCCTATCTTGTTCATCAATTTATTTTGTTCCTTAGGTTCCAAATATAAGTGAGATCATGTGATATTTGTCTTTCTCTGACTGGCTTAGCATAATATTCTCCACGTCCCTCCATGCTATCTCCAAGGGTAAGAGCTCCTTCTTTTTACAGCTGCATACTGTTCCACTGTACCACAGCTTCTTTATGCACCCATCCACTGATGGGCACTTGGGCTATTCCAGATCTTAGTTATTGCAAATAATGCTGCTATGAACATAGGGTGCATGCATATATTCTTGAACACTAGATATTTTTTCCCATGGTGTCAAAAGGTACCTAAGGCCTGGCTGGTTTGGCACAGTGGATAGAACATCAACCTGCGGACCAAAGGGCCCCAGATTCGATTCCAGTCAAGGGCACATGCCAAGGTTGCGGGCTCAACCCCCAGTGGGGGGCATGCAGGAGGCAGCCAATCAATGATTCTCTCTCATCATTGATGTATCTCTCTCTCCCTCTCCCTTTCTCTCTGAAATCAATAAAAATATATATTTTTTTAAAAGTATATGATTGCAAGTGGAAAATAGTGGCCAGAAATCAAATATTGGCAGTTTTTCCATTTTTATCTGTATGTAAATTTGTTAAATATAAATGTGGGGACAGAAACCATTAATGCAAGTCAAAATGTTTTAGTGAACACATTTCAGCAGTTCAACTTTATAACAATACTAGAGGCCCAGTGCACAAAATTTGTGCACTGAGGGGTGGGGTCCCTCAGCCCAGCCTGTGACCTCTCGCAGTCCAGGAGCCCTCAGGGGATGTCCTACTGATGGCTTAGGCCCAAGCGGGCCTAAGCCGTCAGTCAGACATCCTTAGCACTGCCGCAGAGGCGGGAGAAGGTCCCGCTACCGTTGCTGCGCTCGCCAGCCATGAGCCTGGCTTCTGGCTGAGCAGCGCTTCCCCTGTGGGAGCTCGCTGACCACCAGGGTGCAGCTCCTGCATTGAGCATCTTCCCCCCGGGTGGTCAGTGTGTGTCATAGCGACCAGTCCTTCCACGGTTCAGTCTATTTGCTTATTAGCCTTTTATTATATAGGATAAATGAACCTGTTAAATTTTTCTGGACAATGTCAGCATTTGGATGTGTTTTTTTATTTTATTTTATTTATTGATGAGAGAGAGAGAGAGAGAGAGAGAGAGATCTACCCATTGCTCTATTTATTTATGCATTCATTGGTTGCCTCTTATATACTCCCCAATTGGCTTAGACCTCAGGAGTCCAGGTAGCCTGACACTAACTACCCAGGTTGTACCCCCAAAAGGGAAACTCTTATTAGTAAGAAACACATCCTCTATTTCATAATGGCCCTTTGTTTCCCCCACAGAGTCCCCAAAGCCAGAGCTTCTCATACCTAAGTGGTTTGCTCTCTGTCTCTTTTCAATTATATTACAAATTAACAGCCTGACTGTTGTTTCACTGTTGGCAAACACTGGGGTGATATAGTCTTTCACAGTGATGCTGGCATTTCCATAGGACAAACTTCCATAGAACTGATGCATTAAGGGCTCTGCATGCTTAGATTGTTCTCCAGAATTATGGTGCACTCACACTAAAAATTTATGTGGCCAATAAAAATAATGAGGTAAATGATTTATCAATTTCTTAGACTGGGTCGGGGGGTTGGCACGCAGGCTGCAAAACAAGACACCTGGCATGGTTTTAAAATGAGGATGGGTAGAAGTGTGTAGGGACTGCGGGATGAGACTTCCACTTCCACTTTCTGCTTCTTAGTGCTTTACAGTCTTTTTAATATTTTAAAATATTTTTAATAAGCAGGTACTGCTTTTATAATTTTTTAGAATTAATGGGAGGAAGATAGACCTGTTCTTATACAAATATATCAATACCTCCAAGAGGAAATTCTTCCTTCTGTTCCAACTGACATGAAGCGGCTACGCCCACCTCTCCTGAGCTCATTCTAAAAGACCATCCCTAAGATTTAGGATTACTGTTTATCTTGGCTTGAGCTGGCAAAGAGGGCCTCTGTCCCTGACATCATACCAGATACGGTGATTTCTGCCTTGCATCTGTCCTGACATATTGTCAGCCCTTCCTAGAAGAAGCCTGGGGTGGGACCCATGGGGATCTACTCCCTGGTTTCCCAGGGATGCCAGAGGACACTGGTGGCTCCCACAATTACCCCATATTTACGGCCACAAGACACCGATGCACTCTGGGAGATTGTTGCAAAAAAAAACACAAGAGGAACATTTCAGAACCCTCTGGGTGTTGAGCCGGGGCTTGGAGGCTGGCTGTAAGGGCGTGGAGAGTAAGTGGCTGCGGGAGGCTGGAGGTCTGGTGGGGGGACAGTGAGCACAGCGTGTGCTGGGGCATATGCAGAGACTTGCCTGGCAGCCCCTGAGAGAATGATGTGGGGCAAAGCTGGTCAAATGGGGGCTCCAGAGGTCAGAGGCCATCACAAGTCAAGCAAAGCAGAGTAGTCAGTGGGGAACTTTGGGAAAGAGGGGTCTTTAGCAGGTGCATGACTAATTAAAGCCCTCCTCCCTCTCCTTCTCCTCACTCATCCAATCAATCATTAAGTCTTACAAGACACGATTGATTTCTCTTTTCCTCAGTGGTAAGTATTGAGTGCCTCCCATGTGCCAAACTGTTCCAAGTGCTGGAGATACATCAGTGACCATGGTCCCTGCTCTCATGGAGCCTATGCCTAGAGCTGAACAAATGATGGCATAATTAATCATTGTAATTGTATTGTGTTATGAAGGAAAAGGAATGCTGTAAGTCCTGCAGTTAAAAATAATTAACTTTATTTACCTGTGTTTCCTATACTTACCTCAGAAACCACTACCCTCCTCTCTATTTTTTTCCTGTACATACAGACCTTATTTTTAGAGCAGTTTTAGGTTTTTAGCAAAGTTGAGTGGAAAGTACAGAGTTCCCACAGGCCCCTCCCTCCACACATGCATGGCCGCCCTCACCATCAACATCCAGCACCAATGTGGTACTTTTGTTACAACAGATGAACCAACGTTGGCACATCATTACCAACCAAAATCCATAGTTTACAGTAGGGCCCTTCTTTCTTCATCCTTTTTAAAAATATAATAACACTGTATTACACTGAAACTCACAGGTCTATGCAGTAGAGAGCTTATAGGTTCTAACAGGGAACTGAGCACTTAGATTAGTGTTTTGCACAAGCAGTTCATTCACTGCTTCTCCTTATCTGATCCATGAATGTGTCCTTATCTTCTGAGATTTACTTGGTTCAGAAGCCACAGACACCATCCTGCCCAGGCTACTGAAATTAACTTTAAATTGATCTGCCAGCCACCAGACCATCCCAACCCCCCCACCGCCACCCCTGATTCACCTCCGACTCCAGACCGCCCCACCCCCCCGTTAAGTGAAGAATACTACTGTCTCCATGGCATAAGCTTGCTCAGACATTTTCAGTAACTCTCTAGCAGTAGTTTTTAAATATCATTTCTTCATTTTTTATTGACTTTATTGGGGTGACATTGGTTAATAAAATTATATAGGTTTCAAGTATACAATTCTATAGTCTCATCTGTATATTGTATTGTATGTTCACCACCCCGAGTCAAGTCTCCTTCCACCACCATTTATCACCCCTTTACCTTCGCCTACCTCCCCCAGCCCTCACCCTCTCCCTCTGGTAATCACCATACTATTGTCTGTGTCTATGAGGTTTTCCAATATTATTATCCATGGAACCCATTTGGTGATGGCAGTTGAATATAGTGATTAAAAGCATAGGCTCTGACATCTGGAGCCCAGAGACCACATCCCAGCTCTAAAAATCCCAGTTTCCTCATCTTTAAAGAGGATAATAATACTACCTAGTCAAAGAGGTAGGAGATTGGGGGGCATTAAATGAGATAAAGCATACAAAATGTATAATAAACATTTCTAATCATTAGCTGTTAGTGTTGTTGTTGTTGTTGTCGTTGTTGTTGTTGTTACTGCTCAAAGGAAATCTTAAGCCTTAGCCGATTTGGAGAGAGCTTCAGCCAGTGGACCAAAGGGTCCCAGGTTCAGTTCCAATCAAGGGCACATACCTTGTTGCAGGCTCCTCCCCCACCTGGGCCCTGTTCAGGGGTAGTGCAGAAGGCAACAAATCAATGTGTTTCTCTCACATCAATGTTTCTCTCTGTCTTTCTCTCTCTCTTCCACGCTCCCCTAAAAATCAATGGGAAAATATCCTTGGGTGAGTATTAACAACAACAACAAAAAAGGAAATCTTAAAATCTGAGCTATGATATCAGTTGATACAATGTGAACACCATAGTTCTACCAGCTTACAGGACTATGTCTCACCTCTCAGCCCTGTCTGCACTCCCCACCCCAAAATTCACTGTTCACCATTACAACATTCCAGACCATACTGATCATTTACTTTGCATCAATATGTCATGGAATCTCAAATTTTTATCCACACTATTCCTTCACTTCCTCTTACCCAGGTAAATCCTACTGTAATCTGAGGTTTCAATCAAACACTACTTCCCACTTCCTTTTGAAGCCTCTCTCCAACCTCTTCTCTGACCCAGTAGCACTCACTTGCTTTACCAGCTGCCCTCAACCTTTCCTTTCTTGTTCCTCCTCCAAACCTGGTGATATAGTCTCTGAGTATGACCACAGTTGTACAAATTCTTAGTTAAATCTCTGGTCTCTCGTGCAATAAACTATATTAGATCATAGGTGTGTGTGAGTGACATTTCTATAGGCATAAATATCAAGGTGCTCTGTTTCACCTGGAAGAATCATTCCCTAATATAGTGGGTTGAATATTGTCCACCTGGAACCTCAGAATGTGGCATTATTTGGAAATAGAGTCTTTGCTAATGTAATTAAGATGAGATCATACTGGATTAGAGTGGTCTCTGAATCCTAAATTGACCGGTGTCCTTATAGGAAGAGAAGAAGAGACAGAGACACAGAGGAGAAGACCATCTGGAGATGGAGACTGAGAATGAGCCTGGAGTGACGCAGGAAAGGAACAAGCCAAGGATGGCTAGGAGCCCTCAGACACTGGAAGAGGTGAGGAAGGATCCTTCCCCCGAGCATGGAAGAACTTGGCCCTGGCCCTGACTGGTTTGGCTCAGTGGATAGAGAGTAGGCCTGCGGACCAAAGGGTTGCAGGTTCGATTCTGGTCAAGGGCATGTACCTTGGTTTCGAGCACATCCCCAGTGAGGGGTATGCGGGAGGCAGCTGATCGATGTCTCTCTCTCATTGATGTTTCTAGCTCTCTATCCCTCTCTCTTCTTCTCTGTAATAAATCAATTATATAATTGATTTATAAAAGAACTTAGCCCTGTTGACACCTTGATTTTGGACTTCTGATCTCTAGACTGTTAAAGAATAAATTTCTGTTGTTTTAAGCCACCCAATTTGTGGAAATTTTTATGGCAGCCCAGGGCAACTAATATAATTAGCTTCAACATTTAAACTATATTTAATAAAAAAAATTACTTATATGCCACTCACATCACTCCACAGGCGCAAATGGTTGAGTGATCTGTAGGACGTATTTGACCTCATCACATACTGTCCTCCATAGTTATTGCCAGAAATGCTAAAAGACAGTGAACACTAACAGTAGTCAGGCAGGAGACCCGCCTGGTCAGCAGGACCTGAGATAAGCAGTAGACAGTGATAAGAAGTCTGATGAGCTGGAGATGGGATGTCTAGTCTCAGTGGGCCAGTAGTTACTCAGCTCTAGCAGTTTGTTGCCAAATCTCCCCATTTTTTAAGAAAAAAATAGTAAGCCTGATCTTTACATGAAATAGAATTTTGTTTTTAGGTTGGCAACTCTGGAAGACTGCAAAACATAACCTCAAATTCCTCTCCCTTTGCAATGTGACCTTGCCATTCCTCCCATCAGAGGTTGGAGTCTGGCCCTGTCTGGTGTCTTGTGTTGGCCAATAGGATTCAGTGTGGGTGACATTTGCAACTTTGAGCCATGACCTCAAAGTTTGGTTTTCACCCTCTTAGAATTCTCTGCCATCATGTAGAAGAGCCTAAGACCACCTGAAGGTGGTCCCACGTGGAGAGTAGCCATGTGGTCAGAGAGAAGGCAAGTCATCCCAGCCATTCCAGCTGTCTCAGCTGGGGTCTCAGACATGGGAGTGAGGCCATCTAGGACCAACTAGCTGAACTGCCCACTGAATGCAGCCACCTATGCATGCCCAGGTGAGACCAGCAGAAAAACCTCCAGAGTAAACCAGAGAAACATGGGCAAATGTAAATCATTGTTGTTATAAACCACTAAATTGGAGTGGTTTGTTACACAGAAATAGATAGCAGGAAGAAATTTTTAAAGCACTATGCCCATCAAACACCTCAAGTCACTAGCTAGTGATCTCTTAACTGTGAAGCCCTAGAGGACAGGAACTGTGTCTTATTGATCTTGGTTTCTGCAGTGCCTACCATTCCATGGTACTTATTACTTAGTAAATCCTTGTGAATAAGTAAATGTGGCTCTGTGACAAACTCCTGCCCAGCTGCAGCCCCCTTGAGGACAGGTCTTTGTCACACATGCCTTTTTCATGCCAGCAGAGACTAACAGTAGTCCCACAAGCATATATATATATACACACACACTAGAGACCCAGTGCACAAAATTCGTGCACTGGTAGGGTCCCTAGCAGCTGCCAGCCTGGTACTCCCTCCCTTCCCCTGGCTGCCACCGCCACCACTAGCCAGGGCCTCCTCCCTTCCCCCAGCTGGCCTGCCCTCTGGTTAAACTCCCAGAAGAACTCTGGTCGAGGGGACAATTTGCATACTACACTTTTATTATATCAAATATAGATATAGATAGTTGTAGATGTAGATGTAGATGTAGAGCAGCGGTTCTCAACCTGTGGGTCGGGACCCCTTTGTCGGTCAAACGACCCTTTCACAGGGGTCACCTAAGACCATCCTGCATATCAGATATTTACATTACGATTCATAACAGTAGCAACATTACAGTTATGAAGTAGCAACGAAAATAATTTTATGGTTGGGTCACAACATGAGGAACTCTATTTAAAGGGCCAGAAGGTTGAGAACCACTGATGTAGAGGTAGAGGTAGAGATAGAGATATAAAAGAATGTTTGATAAATAATGAATTAGTACTGTAAACTGCATAAAAATGGAATTTTGGATGGCTACTGAATAATTAAGCCAACAAGAATTTTAGTGACAGTAAGAGAAAGTCACTCTGACCAATGACATCCTCAAAGAAACAACAGTGGAGAGTCTTGATCAAGGCAGGAATCTGTGTAAGGCCATCCACCCAAAACCGGGAAACTCCAAAACCAGGCGAGACTGTGGTCAGTAGCCGGTGGGGTGCTCAGTCAGGAAATGTTAGAATTTTCAGGCTAGAGAAAATAATACAAAACAACTCAAAATGGAAGAGAAACGTAATCTTCCCTGCCTTGCAAAAGCCTTTTGTGCTCTCTACAATCGCTCACGTTAGGGGCAAGCAAGCGTTTCAGCACCTGATTGAATCTATGTATTATAGCTTTGTCTGCACAGCCAGGGTGTGGGGCTGGCCAGGTACCAGGCAGGTCAAGGCTTTGACCTACTTTCTTCCTCTGCCCTCTGCCACCAGGGGGACAGGAATGAAGAAGAACTCTCTCTGAGGCTGAACAACATCCTTAAAGAGCCTAAAGAATGAAGAGGAAAGGGGCTCAGTTCTGCCCCCAATCAGCCCATCTACCCCTTCCCCACTCCACCCTTTCAGCCAGAGACTGGGGAGGTAGGACTTGGCCATCCTGTATTTTATCTAGCAACCCTGAGTGGGGGCCACTTCTACAGGCTCCTCTGTACACTGCTGCTTGTGACATGAACTCCTGGAGTGTTAGAACTGGGAGGGATCTCAGGCACTGTTGTCCAACCCCTGCATTTTGCTACGTAGAAGTGCACAATTTCCAAACAGGAGCATGAAGCCCAAAGCCTTTGATTAAAAGTCTGAAGTTCAATCTTTGGGTTGTCTGGCTGCTTTATTTGAAGGCAGCCCTGGGTGTTTACTTTTCTCCTTTTTTAAAGTTTATTTTTCAATCGCAGTTGACATAGAATATTGGATTAGTTTCAGGTGTACAACATAGCAATTGGACATTTTATATACCTTACGAAGTGATCACCTCAATAAGTCTAGTACTCATCTGACAACATACATAGTTATTATATTATTGACTTCATTCCCTATGCTGTACTTCACTAGATGTTTACTTTCAACCTAATTTTACCCATGCAATAAGGAATTGAATGCAGTATTGTAGAAAATATGGTTGGACCTGGCATTAGATGATAGCCTTCAAATGCCAGCTCTGTCCTTAAGGAGCTCTGTGACTATATAACATTACTTAAGGCCTCTCTGCCTCAGCTTCCTCGTTATAAAATGAGGACAGTAATAGGAGCAGCATCTCAGGATTGTTGGGAGAGGCTTAACTGAGGTGACCTATGTAAAGGGTATGATGATGCCCCAGGAGGTGAGCACGCCCTTCTGTTGCTGTTAACAAACATCTCTGACCTTTGGTTTGGAATTGCAGCAAACTTGGAGTAAAACATGTAAAGCACTCTCCTAACATGCATCACAAAAATGGCAGCTTTTATTATTCACTAGAGGCCCACTGCACAGATTCGTGCACCAGTGGGGTCCCTCAGCCTGGCCTGCAGGGATCAGGCCAAAACCGGATCTCCAACATTTCCCAAGGGGTCCCGGATTGTGAGAAGGTGGTTCTCGGGTGGTGCACCCTGGAATCAGGCTCCCTCCTCTCTGGTTCCGGATGCTTCACCCGAGAAGTGCAGCTGCCAAGTCACTGTAGCTCTACAGCTCCTGCGTTGAGCGTCTGCCCCCTGGTGGTCATTGCGTCTCATAGCTACCGGTCGGACAATCGAATGGTAGGATGGTCACTTGGGCTTTTATATATAGATTATAACTCTTTGTATCTCTTCAAGGAGATACAGAGTCATAAACACTGTCTCTGCTCTTTAGGACCTTACAATTTAGTAGGGGAGACAGGGAAGACTCCCTAAAAATATAGTGAACAAGGCAAATCTATGATTACTAAGGGCCAAATGACTGCTGGTCCTGAGAAGGAGAACCAGTCTTCAAGGAGTGAGCTGAGCAAATGCAGAAGAGGGTCTGGATGTGAAGTTCACAAGGGAACAGGGCCATTACTTTTCTAACCTTCTCCACCTCTCCCCCACCCCCAACCCTTCACCTTGTAATTGCTGCCCCCTGGTGTTGGTCACCTTCCTAGCATTCCTGGGTGATAACCTCAGCACTGTCCATGCTGGACAGTCTAGGGGGAGGGGCTGTCACCTACCCCAGGGCACAGCCAAGCAAGACTTGAAGCTCAGCGACCCCACTGGGAAGGAAGGGGGAGTCTCTTCTTTAGGATTTACGAGGGCCCCCCAATCCAATGACAGGTGTCTTATTAAGGGAAATTTGGCAGCAGAGACATGGAGGAGACACAGGGAAGAATTCCATGTGATGACAGAGGCAGAGATTGGAGCAATGCTTCTACAAGTCAAGGAGCACCAAAGACCCAGCAGCCAGCAGAAGCCAGGAGAGAGGACTGGGACATATTCTCCTTTAGAGCCTCCAGAAGGAACCAATGCTGCCAACAACTCCACTTCAGATTTCCAGACTCCTGAACTATGAGTCCACTAGTTTGTGATGCTTTGTAATGAAATCTTAGGAAACTACAATTTCAAAAAGGGCTATAAGGAATTAGTGGAACATAAAAGTGGAATGCCACCTAGTCATGGAGCTGCCCCCTTCCCCAACTTTGGCCCCTGGCATCCTGCCCTACCAGGATCCTGCCTCAGTGCAGGAGAGGCTGCTTGGACACGGACCTAACTAGATTGCTCAGGTTCAGGCCCAAGAGAGAGAAGCACAGAGAGCTGCTCCTTCTAAGTCTTCCCAGAGCCTCAGTGACAAACCCACATTTCCTGACCTTGAATGCTTTTCATCCAGGATAACACTGAAAATGGAAATCTCCCTTCCTTTCAGAGAATGTCTTGTTCACCCCCTCCCCCATCCCCCAAAAAGTGATGGATCCAAACTGTATCAAAATACAGTCGTCCACCACTGCTAGAAGAGATACACAAGCAGCAGGAGAGAAGAGGCTCAGTGACCTCCCTATGAGGTCTCCAATATTTCCCCACATCACAGAGGGTTCTGCAATTGCCTGTTAACTCTTGTGTTCCATGAGGGAATGAACCATGTTTGTTTCATTCAGTGTCCTATCCCCTGTAGCTAGCACAGAGGCTGGCACGTAGAAGGAGTACAGCTAGGCAGCTAGGGCCCACTTATGTGAGGGGTGTGCTAGAGATCACATAGCTAGTTCGCAGAGCTAGGACTCCAGCCCAGGACCTTTTCTGTTCCTTGTTAAGAATATTCTATGTAGCTGAGCTAAGTAGTAGGCAGAGCCCAGACTTCTCTTGCCTGAACTACTTCAAAACCCTTCTTTCTGATCTCCCTGGCACTATCTCTCCACACAGCTTCTAAATCTTTTTTTTAAAATATATTTTATTGATTTTCTACAGAGAGGAAGGGAGAGAGATAGAAAGCTAGAAACATCGATGAGAGAGAAACATCAATCAGCTGCCTCCTGCACATCTCCTACTGGGGATGTGCCCGCAACCCAGGTACATGCCCTTGACCGGAATCGAACCTGGGACCTTTCAGACCGCAGGCCGACGCTCTATCCACTGAGCCAGCAGCTTCTAAATCTTAAATCACACACACACACACACACACACACACACACAACTGTAGACCCTTTGACCAACTCAGTGAATAACTCCCTGTTATTCGTACTCCTTAGCATGGCCTGTTCAAGCATCCCAAGTCTGATTTCTACACACCTGTTTGGTCTTTTTTTTTTAATTTTTTATTACAAAGGGTATTACATATGTGACCTGTTTGGTCTTGACCTCATACACTTTAACCCCTAGTCATGACCCCTATCTTGTTCACACAGAAAATTCCCACTCTCCCTTAAAGACCCAGCTCAAAATCATCTGCCTTTGTAAAACGTTTTTTACCCTCCCACTTGGGCTTAGTCCCAGTGTTTCCATAACTACCTATCATTTCTGCCTCTCATATAGCTCAGACCAACACCCACCCCCAATCTCCAGACAAGAAGGTCTCTCCCACTAGTGGTTGCGTTGTCTGTTCCTCTAGGGCAAGGCCCCAGTGTGATGCCCCTGTCCCTCACGCCCAGCACAGGGTTTGGTACAGACCAAGGGCCCTGGAGGGCTTTGTGGGGAGTTGGCTAAGTGAGCAATCAGACATGAGGCTACTAAAACCAGCTCTAAAAGAACAGCCAAACCCCATGCACTTCCCACATCTGGAATTTCCAGGAAGTGAGAAAGATGCTGCTCTCTGCAAGGGTCTGGCGGCAGGCTCCCAGGTACCGCGGCTCCTGCTCCAAGCACAGCCTGAAACCCAGCTAAAGGGCTCCTCACTGAGCCCTCTCCAGATATCGTGGAAGCTCAGAGTTCCAGCCAGAGAAGGAGACTCAGTAAGCACCAGGGGAAACTCCCGCACCCGGCTTCCGGGCTGCCCCGCGACACCATCTTCTACTACTTAAGCAGCAAGGCAGAGCCAGGTGAGGGAAGAGATGAGTTGCAATGTCAGGAATGTGTGTGCCCTACTCCTCCCCTAAGTACATTCTCCAGGTGATCCTCCACCCACAGCAACCCAGACAAGATCTGTGATGGGGTAGGGAGCTATTATAGAGTCTGGAGTGGGAAGAACTGACACTTATTTGACAAATGACACTGGTTCTCAAACTTTCATGTTCTGAAGAATCACCCAGAGTGTTCTTTAAAATGCAGTGGGGGCGGGGGGGGGGGCGGTAAGAGATCAACCAAAGGACTTGTATGCATGTATATAAGCATAACCAAGGGATAGACAGTAGGGGGATGAGGGACTGTGCTTGGGGGGAGCGGGGAGCGGGGAGGGCAGGCAGGCAGGGAGAGGTCAATGGGGGGAAAGGAGACATATGAAATACTTCCAACAATAAATAATTTTTAAAGTCATAAAAAATAAATAAAATGCAGTCTCCTCCTCCTCCCCCTCTGAGAATATAACTGAGAAGGTCAGGGGTTGCCTAGGAATCTACATTAAAAAACAAAACAAAACAAAGCAAACCACACCCCCCGCCACCACCTAGTGATTCAAATGCAAGTAATCCTCAGACTGCCCTCAGAGAAGCCCTGGCCAAGAAAGTCTTTTCTGACACCAGCTGTAGATCCAGCATCCTTCTCCTCTCCCCACCCCAGCCTCAGGGAGTGAGATGTCTGTGGGGATCCTGGGAAGAGACAATGAACCTGGGAGGCTAACTCGCCTCAGGATTCTAATCGGGAGGATTCTATGAAGTGAGGGCCTAGCACAGTGCCTTGCAGAGCAGTCACCGGAAAGCAGATTTCAGCTCACCCCAGGAGGACTCCCATCTAGTGAGGAAGCACCCATCATCCTTGGATAACTCTAAATTCCCTGGCATGACTACTAGACCCCCAGAATGTAGCCTGTGCTTTCCTCTCTAGTCCCTCCTCTTCCAGAACTTAACCTTCCCCCATCCCCATCGCACAGAACCTCCCTTGGCCCTTTGAGAGCAGTAAGCCCTCCATCTGTCAGCCTTCCTTGGGGGCTCAGAGTTCCAGCCAGAGAAGGAAATTCAGTAAGCTCTCCTCCAGGACCTAGCCCAAAAATATAAGTCTTTGTTTTACTGTGGTTGCAAATATCAAAAAATTTCTATATGTGAAACGGCACCAGAGTTAAGTTAGGGTTTTTCCAAAATGCTGACACACTGAGCTCAAAAGGTTCACCATCACTGACCTAGCCAATTCTGGTGGCTCTGCCCGGCCTGCCTTTTCCTGCTCCTGGGTTGATCAGTTCAGTCATGCTGCAGATCTCAATCTAGAAGTCACCCCTGAAGTTCCCACTAGCTCCTACAGCTGGACGGAGTGCCCCTGCTCTCTGCTCCTTCTGCGCCCTGTAATAAAATTGTTCACTGCCCACCCCACCCCACCCCCCAAACCTTACATTCTAAGAGAAATATTTACTGAGTTGAACTGTTGAGTTACAATGAGATGTTGACTTACTGTGGCCTCGTGAGGTCCTCCAGGACCCATTGGCTGGCACTTAGCTGCCTGATAAATGTCTGGCAATGAATGAATGGCAGTGCCCTGGCAGAAAATGAAATCATCTGTCTTGGGAGGTAGCAAGTCCCCTACCTCTTTTCATTCACAGAAGCTGATATCCCTTGTTAGAGATCTTGGGGTATGAGGTGGGGTGGGGGGTGTTGTAGAATGCTGGTTATAACACATGTATCCCAAGGTCCCTCCTGACATGGATATTACAGCCCCTCCTGGAGGGTATCTTTGAAAAGCAGCCAAGGACACAGCCCAATGAGCTGATCACTTGATGTCAGTTTGGTGCACAGCAGTTTGTATTCAGGAAGATAAAGAAAATTCCTTGTTATTGAGGGTCGTCCTGGTTCTCTTGTTCTCCACTTCAGAGCCAGCTTCTCTCACACCCACCCCTGAACACATGGGTTCTTGCCAGACCTGTTGGAACCTATTGGATATAGAGAGGCCCCCCCAGCCTGGAGGTGAGGCCAGTCTCCTGAGTACAAACTCCCTGGATGTATTTGGGGTGTAGTCCCAGCAGCCAAGCCTAGCCATCGCAGGCTAATGGTACTAAATGCCCAGTCCACTGGGGACTTGGCCACATTGGCTGTCGAGACAGGACAAACCAGGCTTTGAGCATGGGCCTGTCATTGGTGATATGCGGGCATACCTGCAAGACAGGCCAGGAGCCAAACAATGCACTCAGCCCCAGGGTAGCACCCAGACCAGCTAGAGAGGTTGCATGGCTTCCTGCAATCTACTTCCAAAGCACAGATCTTTCCAAAATGTTTTCACTGTCCCCAAGAATCCAGACTGTGGATAGACCCATGCCAGCCCTCCCTCATCCCCAACCCTACTCCAGGAAGATAAGCTTCAGGGGCCAGAACCCGATGAGTCAGGGTATCTGAGGGTGGGCTGGAGGCAGGAGCCCAGGAGTATACATTAACCTGCTACTGATTAGCTGTGTGACCTTGGTCAAGCCCCTTCCCTCTTAGTCTCAGATCCCTCCTTTGTAAATAAGGGAGAAGGGCTAGATTGGTGTTTCCTGACCTTGCCTATGAATCAGAATCATCTGGGTGGTAGAAAGAAAAAGAAACTTGAAAATACAGATTCCTGGGTCCCATCCCAAAGAGCCTACAGGAATTTGAATCCCAGGGAGGATAGGCCTACTAAAGCTCTGGCCCCCAACCCCAACCCAGTTAGGGAGCCTCTGGGGCCCCTTAAATTATCCCCAGCCCCCTACTCTGAGAAGTTCTTTGGGTTACCATGATCCCAGCCACATCCCATCTCTTTCCAACCTCTAAGCCACCTCAGGCCAGGGTAAGCTGCCCCTCCTCTCTCACCAAAGAGCTCTGGAGCCTGAAGCACTCATCAGTGAGCAGTTTATTATCCATCCGCCCATCCCAGACTCCCAGCACCAGGGCCCGTACACAATCTAGACACAGTCTTCACTCCAGTCAGTCCTCCCACCCAGACTCCGTCCCGTGCTGTCCCTCACTGAGCCTTCCCTGGCAGCACCAGGCCCAGGAGGCCACATCTCAGCTAGGGGAGGAGGAGGGGGGCAGGGGAAAGAGGCAAAGGCTGGGGAAAGAATAACCAGATTGGCCCCAAGCTTCTGGAACCACCACCCCAGGATGAAGGGAAAGTGGGCAGGGCTGGAAGGGCCGGGAGGCTGGAATTGCCAGGTGATGGTTCAAGCAGGAGGCTCATCTCCAGGAGGTGCTGGGAAGCCACTCAGGTCTCGGCCAATGATTTCACTCACTGTAATGGAGGGACAATGGAGAGATTGGGCTAGGGGCAGCTCCCTTCCTTTTCCAGAGACCCCCAACCCATGTAAGACAGGCTTCAGTCTAAGAAGCCTCTAGGCTCCTCCTCCACTGGGCCTCACTTTCCCCAATATATCTTAACACCTGCTCCCAATCAAATCTGCTCAGCTCCATTCATGTTGGCTCCCGGGCCCCCATCCTAGCCCTCTCCTGCTGGCTCAGCAGCCTGCACTGTCAGCAGGGCCAGTGGTGGGTGTAGTCAGTGGGAGGAAGAGGCAAAATATCAAGGTTCTTCATCACCAATCCTGACCACAGTCAGCATGTTTAGGGGGAAGCTGAGGCAAGGGAAAGCATGCTTGACTGAGACCTCAGCAAGCCACCACTCCTCTCTGAAATTCAGTGCTTCAATCTGCAGAGGGGGGAGCTATATTAAGTGATCTTGAAAGTACTTGTAACCTGTGATTTTGTGATCTGGGGCAGAGGCAGGAACTCCATGCACCCTTCAGAATTAAGTTAACTGGGTTCATGTGGCGACATGCACCACGAACCTGCCTCCTGAGACCCCCTGACTGGTCTCAAGGGATCAAGCTCCAGCCCTCAGCAAACATGCAGAGCAATCTCTTACACACGCTCACACTTGCAGCGGCCAGTTCCACACTCACCTTCCTCCAGCGTGATCCCCTGGATAGGGACACTGTCTCGGAAGCTGCTGCCGTTGCCATAGCCACCCCTGGATTTCTCCTGCTCCGGAGTCCCCTCCCCAGGGCCGTAGCTTGGCCCTACCTCATTGTACCCCTCAGGAGGTGGGGGGTGAACACCACTCTGGGGAGGGAAGGGGCCTTCCAGCGGTGGGGAGGAAGGCAGTGGAGGCTGGAAAGGGGCTGGAGGAGGGAATGGCAGCCCCAGGGGAAAAGGGGAGGCCCGTCCCCCATAGGGGTCACTGGGAAAAGGCCGAGGAAGGAAGGAGACTGGTGGACGGGCACAACCTGTGGTACCCCCAGTCTCAGGGAACATCCGAAGGCCAGGTCTGTATGATGGTGGGGGCCCCGTTTGGGGGTACAGAGGGGGTGTGCCATAGCTGAAACCTTCTGACAGGTAAGGAGGTTCGTAAGCAGGGTCTTCATGGGGATAAGAGGAGTAGGGGGGCCTGGGTGGTGAGAAGTCCATGTCAGTGCCAAAGGAGGGGCCTGAGGCTGAAGGGAAGCCCCGGAGAGATGAGTCTGGTAGGGGCTCCTCCTTGAAGATCACTGGGTGGATATGAAGCAGGAGGACACACTGGTGAGAAGACTGGCAGCCCCCACCCCCTAGAGCGCACCAGGCAGGAACTTGAAACTCTGGGTAGGACTGCGCTTCCTGCGCCCATTGGAGACATAAAAGTAGACCTGGACGGGCCGGGACACCCGCTTGTTGCTGTACTCAGGGACAGTCAGGGTCAGTGTCACCTGGAAGGAGCAGAGGATAGGCAGGGAGCCCTCAGGAACCTAGACTCAGCCCAGCCCTTCCAAGGACCGGAACTCCACCTCCTGGGTTTTTCCATTTGCTAAAGAGTGAAGTTCATCCCCTAGAGAAGAACCTGTTTCAAGGGGCCAGAATGTGTCCTCTAGAAAAGAACAGGTCACTCCTGGAGTCCCTTCCCCTGGTTGAGGGCCACTCCTGGGAATTCCCTGCCATCTTCCCCGCCCCCCACCCCGCCCCGCCCAGATGGTGGGCACCCCAGTGACACTTGTACCTCATTGCTCTGCAACCGGTTCACAGTGGCCTCCTCCTCCCATTGCAGCTTTCCATCTGTGCAGGGGGAACAGACTACTCCAGCCCAGCTCCAGGGCCCCCACCCCATACCCAGTCCTCTGCCACTTCCCCTCCTGCTAGAGCTGAGGCCAGACTCAGAAGGCCTCTACAAGGCTTCACTCACAAAGAAGCCTGCTGCATGTTTATTCAATTGAATGGGAAAGGCAGGGTTTTAAACTGTCTATAAGAATAGAGCAGCAAGCTGAGACCAACAGAGATAGCAGGACCAGCCTAGGAACCAAAGGGAGTGGGTGACAAAAGCAACTCTTGAACCCTCCCATCCTGCTCCAAACATCCCCTCCCATGATAGTGTTGGGAGGAAGTTCAAGGCTAGGAAAGGGTCCTAGCTTGAAGGAGGGCAATGAGACCTCAAATCTCATGATCCAGCACCTCAAAATCTGTTCTATTTGAGCACCGGTGCTAGGGCTCTTGGTGGTCAGGGTTGGGAGAGGACAAAGACCTCAAGCTGGTGGGTGCACCTGGGCCCCTCGGTCTTCCCTTCTCCCTCTGAAGCTCCATCTTGGGGTATGTCACAGGCTCTCGTAATCATAGCTGTGCTACTGGCTCATAACTCAGGAGGGACTGAGCATGGGACTATGAGGGTTACCTCTTCCCTTCTCCTCATCGACCCTATCCACATGGGGTCAATTATCTCAAAACCAACTTCTCCCTAAAAAATGGAATGTGTATTTCTTACACTTGTTCACCATCCTGAGCATTACAGATTGCTATCATACCCATGAAGCAGAAAGTCCAAGAGGAAGGATAGTCTATCTGCCTGTTTTACAGAGAAGTTAGTTTAGTGGCAGTGCCAGAGTTCTTTCACCTGCCTGTCCCAACTCTTCCCCCCTGCCCTTCCCTCCCCAGTGAGTACTCACCGGGGCCCCTCTCGATGAACACCACCTTGGAATCCGGCAGGAAGTTGGAGCCAGTTAGCACTAGCTCCTCTCCTCCTCTCACGGAGCAGGCACTGGGGCTGTAGGCCTCCACCTGGGGCAGTTCCTGGGCCGAGCGCTGGGCTGCGGAGCAGTGCAGGAAAGGCCTGGCTGGACTGCATATGGAGAGGACAGCCTCCTCTGCCCATGCCCTTGGAATAACTGCCACAGGGCCCTGGAGGAGCCCTCCTCGGTGGCAGACACACAAGTAAACCCACAGAGCCCCTGGGGCGACACACGCCATGTAAAGAGTCACCCAGGCAGACAGTGAGCAGCAGGGCAGGCCAGAGAGTTATCCAAACAAGCGCACAGAGCCACCGCCCGCAGAGGGAGGACAGGGGCACTCTAGTCCATCCCAGAGACAGAGTCAGCAGCAGGGGCAAATTAGAATACTCCTCCCACCATAGAAATATGGGCTAACTCCTTTGCAGGGCTACCCAGGAAAGATGGGGCACAGGACACTATGCAGAGGAGATAAAGTGGACAGACAGACACAGAGACAAGAGGGTCACAGAGACAGAGAGATGGTATAGGGCCTCTTTGCTCACAGCACTCGATGGGCACTGATGCTGTCTGCACAGAGACGACCTTCCCGCTGCCCTGGGGCACGTGTACCCGGAATACCAGCCGCACACGTGTGTTCTTGCGCCCGATATCCGTCTCACCCTTCCGCAGCTCAATGTCTGAATTCCGAAGCTTCAGGATTCCAGCACAGTCAATGCTGAAGGCAAAGAATGGACGGCAAGCCTTCCCAGCTGAAGCCAGAATGGTAAGACCCGCACCCCAAGAGGGAAGCCCCCCCCCACCCTCTATCCAAAGCCCTGAAGACCTGCTCTGGGAGCCTAGGAGGACTATTTTAACCCAAAGGTGGCCTCTGCAGACTGCTCCCGAGCCCCAAAGTCCTCTTCTAGATGGTGAGAAAGCCTGAAACTGCTCCTCTGGACGGTGTCTAGCTCTCCTGGGAAGAGGAGCATGGGAACGACTGGTCCTAAAGCCTGAGGACAGAGGGGGAGAAGAAGGGGAACCTACTTGGCTGCCATGTTGTTCTCAGGAAGCAGGGTCATCTCCAACACCTTGGTACCACTGACTACAGCTTCATAGCTGGCCGTGGCCACCATCTTGCCGGTGATGCGGTGCACCTGATAAAAGGCATGAGGCCGCAGGTTCCTTTCGTCTGCAGTGCCGATGAACATTTGTAGGGTCAGTGGCTTCTCACTGTAGCCTAGGAGCTGGCAGAGGGAGACACCACACAGGCAACACAACTGAAATCTCCACTGTCTGATCTTTCATCCATCCCAGGGTTTTCAGTCCACCAAGGGGTAAGGCTGGTGAAAGACAAAGGATATCCTGGAAGGGATTCCCAGGGGGGATTGGGCATCTGTTGTGGAGAAAATGTGGCCTGGAGTTCACAGTGTTATTCTTGGAATAAGGCTCAAACTGAGCTGGGCAAAGGGGAAAATCTCCCAAGAGAGACTGGCCCAACTCAATGAAGAGAGCCTTACTCCCAGTGAACTTTGGCCTCAGCCTAAGCCCTCCCCCACATCTGGCAGGCCATCATTTTCCACAGTAGACATGAGGCTGTTGTCCCATGGGATGAAGGGAGTGGGGGTGGAGGGATAGAGGAGTAGAAAGTATATCCGGGTCCTTGAAAGGCACCCTTCCTCCCCCAACTCCAGTCTGCCTACAGGGTCACTGCTGAGAGGGAGTGTGGGAAAGGGCAGTGCCATGGGTCTGCACAGCTGGAGCCCATTTGCAGGGATCTGGGACTGGAGAAGAGGAAGGCTATCAGGCCTCTGCCCCTTACCTTGACTACAGGGTGACCACCAGGAGCAGCTTTGACAGCACCTCGACTGCCCTCTGTCTCATAGTGGGCCCGATGGTGGGCTCTAGGCTGCACCTCAATCCTCAGCTCCAGCTGCTCATACTGGCTGGGCAGAGGCCAGTCCAGTGGGGGTAGGGCAGAGGTCCTAGACAGAAGAAAAGAGCACTGATCATCAATAGCAGTGATGGCGAACCTATGACACACGTGTCAGAGGTGACACGCGAACTCATTTTTTTGGTTGATTTTTCTTTGTTAAATGGCATTTAAATATATAAAATAAATATCAAAAATATAAGTCTTTGTTTTACTATGGTTGCAAATATCAAAAAATGCCTATATGTGACACGGCACCAGAGTTAAGTTAGGGTTTTTCAAAATGCTGACATGCTGAGCTCAAAAGGTTTGCCATCACTGGACTATAGCCTCAGACTCTGGTCAGGGCAGCACCCAGTCTCAGCTCCCTGGCATGTGAGGGAGGAGGGGATTTGGGTGTGGGAATAAAATAGCCCAAAAGCCCAGCAGCAGGGTGAGAGGGGAAGGGCCCTCAGAACCCCTCAAGATGAGGGTGTGGAAGATGGCACCAGGCCTGAGACTCCCTCCTTCCCAGCTCTGAGCACAGGGTCTGAGGTGGCAATGGTTCACTTGGATACAGAGGAACCCAAAGCCCATCCTAATCCTTAGACCTGGATGGGAAAAGAGTCCAGGAAAGAAGCACCATTTCAGACTGAACATGGCCTCGGAGATAAACCCCTTTGTTTTTCAAATAAAGAAACTGAGACCCAGATGTTAGAACATGGTGAGCCAAGCAAGCCAGTGACTGACAGAAGCCAGGACTGAGCACACGCCCTGTTCCCAGTCAGTGCCCATTCCACTAGTTGGGGCTGGACAGGTCCAGTTCAGAAATTAGGGGTCATTCCTCTATCGAGCTCCCAGATACCCGAGGCCAGGGGGGACCTCAACTGGTGATGGTCCCCAGGTGCTATTTGGCAATGTCTAGAGGCATTTTTCGGTTGTCACACTAGAGGAGAGGGTACTTCTAGCATCTAGTGGGTAGAGGTCAGGGATGCTGCTAAATCATCCTACAATGCCCAGCACAGTCTCCACAACAAAGAATTATCCTGTTCAAAATATCAATAGTGCTGAGGGTGAGAAACCCTGCCCTAGGGGAACCAAGGAGAACAGGTGTTAAGGTTTCTTTTCCCAGGAAACTTTCCCGGATGGAGCCAGCTCAACCTGACATCCCAAGATTCAGGATTATTGAAATGGACAGGATTCTTGGAGGGTAAAATGGATAAAAGAATGCAAGAACTACTTGTTTTAATATGAATTTTTGTCTTGCAAATATATGCTATTTTAATTCAAATGAGCAGCTATACTTTTAAGGCACAAATTGGGCCCTAGAAATTAAAAGTTAGAGAAGGGGGACTTCCTGCTACCCCGTGTAAGTATGAAATCCAGTCCACAGTCCATGTCCAGACCATGCCAGCCCAAAAGTAGGTGTGGAGGACCCTAGAGCAGCGGTCCTCAACCTGTGGGTCGCGACCCCTTTCGGGCTCGAACGACCCATTCACAGGGGTCACCTAAGACCATCGGAAAACACATATATAATTACATATTGTTTTTGTGATTAATCACTATGCTTTAATTATGTTCAATTTGTAACAATGACATTGGGGGTCACCACAACATGAGGAACTGTATTAAAGGGTCATGGCATTAGGAAGGTTGAGAACCACTGCCCTAGAGGAACTCCCACTTTGCCTAAGGGGTGGGGGCGGGGCGTTTTCTTATTGATCCACAGTGAATGATTATCCTTTTGCAAGTCATCAGTTTGTAGAAGGGGTATGGTGCTGTTGACTTAATCCTCCCTAAAAGTGGGTAAATGATAGCAGCCAAGCTGGTTACAGATTCTCTTTTTGAAATGCCAAGGGCACAGAACTAGGACCTTTCTTCAAACTGATCCCTTGACCTGCTCCAAAATGGAATGGCAGTGGTGCCGGGCACAACCCTCACCTGAAGATGGGGCTGTGTCCCCCAATCCGGGCCTTGGACCAAGCCAGAGGGGAGGGCACTGCCAGGTAGTCCATGCCAGCTCCCTCCTTCCGAGGACCGCCTGGAGGAGCTGCAGTCTCCTCTGCTCCCGAAGGCAGCTTCCCGTTGCACGGAGCCGGCTCCTCAGACCGAGGCAGGGTCACTGCCTGCTCACTGGAAGTCCTCCGGGTTTTCTGGGGGATGCTCTCGGCTGGTGGGGCCCCCACATAGTCAAAGGGGCCAGGGGAGCCAGGATCCCGGGCCAGAGGCAGTGGGGGTGGTGGAGGTGGCTCGGACCCCTCTTCTCCCAGGCTGCCCCGGCGGGACAGAGCTGGAGAGGCTGAAGATGGGGTTCCGGAGCTTGAATAGCGCCGTTTGCCACATGGAGAGGCTGGCCGTGGGGAGGCTGGGGAGGGCCCAGGAGCGCTGAGAAGTAGCCAGCTATCTTCTGGTCCCCGGCCTCCGGGGCTTGGACCATACAGGCTCCAGGGATCATCGGGGGTCCATGGCCTAGGGGATGCCCGGGGTGAGGGCAGTGGGGAGCCCAGGCCAAAGCGGGAGGCCGCTTCGTTTAGCTCAGACTCCACCTCATCGCAAGCGGCATACAGGGCGGCCTCATCAGAGGCATCCGAGAAGAAGCTCCAGGAGGACAGGCTGCTGCTGCCGGGGCTAGGGCTGAAGAAGGGGCCCCCGCCCTGGCCCCCTGCCTCTCGGTAGCCTCCAAAGCCTTCTGGTGGGGGGTAATCCCTGGGAGAGCCGTCCCCCCAGGCATCGGGGTTGTCCTCCAGGGTGGCTGGTGGGTCAGGCGTGGGAGAGATGGAAGTGATGCGGATGCTTGGGCACTCCAGGACACGGCCTCCCCCGGCCCCACCCGAGCCCCCTCCGGGCCCCC
>NW_006288722.1:211435-212091 GCF_000327345.1 Myotis davidii
CGGGGAATGCCAATAGGGGCCGCGCCATAGGGAGGGGGCTCCCCCAGGGCCAGGCGGCAGCATGTCGGAGTGTCCTCTGAGTCCAGTTCTGTCGAAATGGGGAGGGAGGGGGACAGAGAGAGGGATGCCACGGGAGATGGGGAGAGAGAGAAGCAGGTGAGAAGCTGTCTGGGTTCCTGGGAGATCAGCCCCCTTAGTCCTGTATGCCACCCCCTCCTCAGCAAAGAGGGGTCTCTAAGGTGCCCTTCAGAGCCACAAAGACAGAAGCACAGTTGAACCTCAGAAGGTGGAAGAGACGGATCCAGAAGTGCCAAGCCTGTTCCCACACGGAAAACCCCACACTCTGAGCCCCCTGCCCTGGGACCTGGGGCACCAGACCGGGTGGGTCTGAAGGTGAGGGATGTAGGTCGAGAGGGGCTGGAGTGGGGCCTGGAGGCGCTTTTAGAGAGGCGCCCGGCTGGGCTGGGGGCGACTCACACATGAACCCAATTAGTAGCGGTTCCCAAACCCCCAAACGGCGCTGGCAAGAGCCCCAGTTGCTATCGCAACAGTGGCCAGGGAAGAAGGGGGGGCGGGGGGCGCGCCAGGGCAGTGGTGACGAGGAGAGGTGGCTCCTCCCTCGCTCCCCACCCCCCCCATTTGGGGGCGGGGGTGCT
>NW_006288722.1:212305-212507 GCF_000327345.1 Myotis davidii
TCCACAGAGCCCCCGGCCCCGCCACTCCCTTCAACCTCCGACCCTGTCCTCTCCCGCCCCAGACTCGCTGGCCCGGGGTCCCCAGACTCAGAATCCCCGGGCCCTTCCCTCTCGGACCCAAGACCCCCTCCCAGCCCCGCACTAACCTTCCCCCGGGCCCCCTGCGCTCAGCGGGGGGGCCTCCTTCTCCTCCCCGAACACC
>NW_006288722.1:212656-214138 GCF_000327345.1 Myotis davidii
GCCGCTGCCGCCTCCCTCCGGACGCCCCCTAGTTATTATAGAAACTTTTCCAAACTTTTTTCCCCAAACTTCTTCAAAGCGGCCCCCCCAGCCGGGCCCTGATTGGCTGCCCGGGATGCTCCGGCCCCTCCTCCGGGGATGAGATGGGAAAACCACGCGCCCCTCGTCCTTCCCCACCCTCCTTCTCTCCCTCTGTCCTCCCTCCAGCCCCTCCCCCTTAAGAAAAAAAAAAGAGAGAGAGAACAAAACTGAATTGGAAAACGGTCCCTCCAGCGTGGGATGACCACAATGGTGCCGATTGGCCCGCGGCTGTGACAATCACTGCCCGATGCCTGGAGCACTACCACCCCCAACCCCCAACTTAGCTGAAGTTCAGGGGCTCCGGGTCCGAGTGCCTTAAAGAGGCCACATTTGGGGCTCGCGGGACGGAGGGCCCACGGAGACCCTTTCTTACGTTCTGAAGGAGTTCTGCAGCCACCAACTAGCTAGAAAGGACCCCCTCTCCTCCTCTTTCCACTGACTTTCCCTCCGAGCCTCAGGCCAAGCGGACTGCGGGGTGCAGAGGGGCTGCAGGCTGCTCTGCAGAACGAAAGGCCCTTCCTTCCAAGTCCCTCGCCTGAGCCCGCCCTGCCTGGGCCTTCGAGAAGCCTTGGCTCAGTCAGAGCAGCCCCTCCACCGGCTGTCTCTCCACCCACCCCACCCCAAAGGTGAAGAAACATTCAGCTGTCCTGGAGAACTGTTCATGGGTCCACGGCCCCAGATGGGCGAGGATCCAGGCCGGGCTTTGCCGCTGCCCCTGTCCCAGGCACCCAGAGGGGCCATTAATTAGCCTCCTAGGGAAGTCGGCTCCCCCCTTCCTAGAACTGCAGCCTGGAATGAATCTCTGACTCTTTGGTATCCCGCTCCGGCTCTCCTGAAAATCCCGGCCAGGTTTACTAGGGGCCCAGAGCCCGGCGACTCTAAGGGCCCCTAGTAGGACACCTGTCACCTGGGCGGGAGGAGGAAGGAAAACTTGGACTGGAGTTCCTAGGAAGGGTCGGCAAGGAAGGGCCCCGGTGTGTGAGAAGGAATTAGGTCCGAAATCCCTGACTCAGACGGCGGAAGGGGTGGGGTGTCACCCCCTCCCCCGCCGCCCCGCGCGGACTGTCCACTTCAAACTTTTCTAACACGCGATCTTTCATGTAAATCCCTCCGGCTCGGGGCTGCTTCCCCCGTGGCGCCTCCCACCCCCACACCTAAAGGGTTAAGCGACGGCCCTCGGGTCAGACGTTTACAAACACTCGCGAGCCGGGCGGGACCGCGCCCGCTACTCTAATGAGAAACAGGCGCTGCCGGGCAGGGAAGCGGGGCGGGCTGGCCGGGCGGCCCGAGCTCCCCTCCCTCGCCTCCCTCCCTCCCTCCTATCCTCCCTCTGGCCCGCCCTGGGGACCCCCCAGCCCCCGGGGACCCCAGTGACGTGCGGAGCTGCCCCGGCTCCGAGCC
>NW_006288722.1:214194-214630 GCF_000327345.1 Myotis davidii
GAGAAGAATGTTCCGCGGCCGGGCGGGAGGCGGCGGGTTTGATTTTCCCCCTCCGGTGGGTCTCCTCGGGTTACACTTCCCTTCCAGCCCCAACTCGGAAATAAAGGGAGGAGAGGCGCACGAGGAGAGGGAGCGAGGAACACCCGAGACCTGCGACGGCGTCCACCTAAGCGGGAGGAGGGGCCGGGGAGGTGGATCTTTTCAAATGTCATTATTTCCTTTGATCCTGGGCAGCGTTTCTCCATGTGTCTGGCTGGGCTCCTGCTCAGCCAGCAGCCTCCCCCTCTCACCCACTTTGTGTATTTTCCTGGAGAACCTGCCCCTCCTCCCAGCATCTGGAAGGCCCCGAGGGCTGGCGACGGCGCACATTCCCCTGGGGACTCTGGCCTCGCCTCCCAGTGACTCAATTTCCCCTCTGCGGGTGCTGGGGGGGCGG
>NW_006288722.1:214872-215670 GCF_000327345.1 Myotis davidii
CCTCCCTCCCGCAGCTCCGGGTTTCTGCCGGCCCAGCCTCTGCCCTGGCTGCGCTGCCCCCTAGCGCGCGCACCTGAGCACAGCTCGGCTCTCTCACCTGGCGAGGGTCAAGCAGTTTGCCTCCGGCTCTGCACTTCCACAAGCATCATTCCACGGCCTTGGAGGTGGTCGGTTTTTTGTGGGGTTTTTTTCATTACACAAGATGCATTCTTCTTGCAAATTATTCAAGGCATACAAAAATATATAGAACCCTGGCCGGTTTGGCTCAGCGGATAGAGCGACGGCCTGCGGACTGAAGGGTGCGGGGTTCCATTCCGGTCAAGGGCACATGCCCGGATTGCGGGCTCGATTCCCAGTGGGGGGCGTGCAAAAGGCAGCTGATCAATGATTCTCTCTCATCATTGATGTTTCTATCTCTATCTCCTGCTCTCTTTCTGAAATCAATAAAAATTATTTTTTTCTTTTTTTTTTTTGTTTTTCTTTATTGATTAAGGCATTACATATGTGTTCTTATCCCCTCACTGCCCCCCCTCCACCCCACTCCCGTTTATGCCCTCACCCTCCTGATGTTTGTGTCCATTAGTTAGGCCTATATGCACACATACAAGTCCTCTGGTTGATCGTTCCCCTTTACCCCACCTTCCCTGCCTTCCTTCTGAGGTTTGAGCATCTGATCTATGCTTCTCTGTCGCTGGATCTGTTTTTGTTCATCAGTTTATGTTGTTCATTATAATCCACAAAGGAGTGAGATCATGTGATATTTATCTTTCTCTGACTTATTTTCGCTTAGCATAAGGT
>NW_006288722.1:215792-232701 GCF_000327345.1 Myotis davidii
AAAATATATATAGAAAACCGTGAGAGTCCATTTTGTATACATTTACTAACGTATATGTACACACACAAGATCCATATGAGACCATACTACAAGCATTTTTGGGGGGGCCTAGCTTTTCCCCCCCTCAGTTAACAAATGGCGTGGAGAACTTTACCTGTCAACACATGTGTGTCTGAAAATTGTGGTAAAAGTGCCCATCTCTCCCTGACCGGTTTGGCTCAGTGGATAGAGAGTCAGCCGGCAGACTCAGGGGTCCCAGGTTCGATTCCGGTCAAGGGAATGTACGTTGGTTGCTGGCACATCCCCAGTGGGGAGTGTGCAGGAGGCAGCTGATCGATGTTTCTCTCTCATCGGTGTTTCTGACTCTCTGCCCCTCTCCCTTCCTCTCTGTAAAAAATCAATAATATATATATATTTTTTAAGTGCCCATCTCTATTTGAGGTTAGTGATAGACCTCTGTCTGAAACCCAGACTTTCTGAGTCCTTGTTCAGAGATAATTCCATTTTACATAAAAATTTGTCTTAGGCTGAGCTCCCCCAAAAAGCAGAGCCTGAAACAAGACTAGATGCGAATAGTTTATTGTGGAATGCAATCCCAAGGGGCAAAAGTATGGCTCAGTTGTTAGTATTGAGCCACTTTGAGAGACTGGAACATTGTTCCACTTGGGACCTTCGGTGGAGCCGTGTACAGTGTGATTCAAAAAAGCAGAAAAGAGAATATTTATTCGCTCTCTCCAACTCTCAATGGTCAAAAGTTGCCCCTTAAGTGTTAATTCCCTTACTCTTCCAGGTTTACACAAGTGTCAGAAAACGGTAGATGTCCTACAAGGTTGCATCAAAAAAAGGCCCTAAGCAAAAGGCAAAAGATAGAAGCCATAGCTGGGAGCAAGTACTGTCGGGTAACACTTGCAAGCTGCCGGTTCCACAGTAATAGCTGAAGTAAAAAGATGGATGGAGAGCATGTGAGGCAGGTAAGATGTGACCTTTCACTCATCCACTCATCGATAAGATCATTCACTCATTCAAACAAAAAAATATTTATTGAGGAACCTGTATGTTCAGAGGTAGTTCTAGGCATTGGATATCTATAGTTATAAACCAAGCCTCCCAAGAATTTCCAGTTATTATCAGACTGAAAATATATTTCATACTCGACATCTCCCTCTTCCCTGCCCCCATAACTGTAGAGAACTATCAGTGTATTCATGTTATTCATTCAGTATCGATCTACCTATCTATCCTTCCTTTGTATTCCTTTCACCACCATTCCAGTGTAGGCCTTGATTTTTTTTCTGATTTGGACTCTCAATAACAGTTTCTAATGTCAATGGCATACCTTACATATTTGACAACTGAAACATATCATTTTTAAAGCTCTTCTACTCCATAACAAAAAAATTATTTTCAGTACTAATAATGATATGAAACAAGAACTGCAAAGAGTAAAAATCGTTTTATTGAACCCAGCTAAAGCTGGCTCTCAGCTCCAGTGACAGCCATAGAAGGTAAATAAATCCCAGAATAAAAAAAGAAAGATAAAAAAGGAGAGGTTGGAAGCTTCAGTCACCCACCAGCCTAAAAACGGCCCTAAGCCCCTCACCCAGACTGGCCAGGCACCCCAGTGAGGACCCCCACCCTGATCCAGGACACCCTCAGGACAAACCAGCCGGCCCTCACCCATGCACCAGGCCTCTATCCTATATAGTAAAAGGGTAATATGCCTCCCAGCACTAGGATGTCCAACTGCAGCTTAGGACTGCTCCCCGCTGGCAAGCGGGCATCCCCCAAGGGCTGCCGGGCTGCCAGAGGGATGTCTGATTGCCAGCTTAGGCCCGATCTCCCAGGGAGCAGGCCTAAGCCAGCCAGTGGTCATCCCTGAGGGGTCCCAGACTGTGAAAGGGCACAGGCCGGGCTGAGGGACCCCCTACCCCCGAATGCACAAATTTTTGTGCACTGGGCCTCTAGTTTCATAATAAATTCCAAAAATTGCAATTATCTTTGTTTCTCCAAGATTAAAGCTAATAGCTTTCCATTGTCTCCTTTGTTGGAAAAAAAAAAACTTAAACACAAATAAACACTACGAGTTTTTTATATAATGTTTTAATTTTGATGACTGGATAACAAATCACTCCCAAAACTTTGTGGTTTCAAAACACAATGATCATTTACTATCTTTCATGGTTTCTATGAGTAAGAAATTCAGGCAGGGTACAGTGAGGAAGGCTCTTATCTGCTCCCCAGTATATGGTGGGGGACTTGAAGGCTGGGAGCTAGAATCACCATCTGTCTAGCTGTTGATGTTGACTTTTGACTAAGATATTAGTTAGAGCAATTGGCTGTACCACCTACATGTGGCTTGGGCTTCCTTACAACATGGCAAGCATGAGAGAGAGCACTGCAGGTAGGAACTACATCCTTTTTATGATGTGTATTTCATTGGTGAAGGCAGTCACAAGCCCCTGGCCAGAATTAAGGGGTGGGAACATAGACCTCACCTCCAGATGGAAAGAGTAGCAGTTACACTGTAAAAGAGCATGTAGAACAGTATAAACACACATATGTGGCCAACACCCCTCCCACATTTATCCTCCCCCATAGACCCTCAAGTATCATGACACCAAGCTCAGGCACAAGGGACCAGATCTTGTGACCTAGTTCCTGAACCTGAAGCCTGAGCAAATGCTGTGTAAAAAATCACCCCCAAAGTTAGTGGCTCCTTCCAGGTACATATTTTATGATTGAGAGATAAGACATAAGTATATGAAAGGTTATATACTAATAAAAGAGTTTAACAAAAACCAATAATTCTGAAGATATAACAAAGCAATTCTATCAATAAGAGATGTTTGGTTGGAAGCAACAGAAACTGACTCCATATAAGTTAAGCAAAAGAGGGCCATATTGAAAGATGAGATCACAGAACTAACAGAAAAGGAGAATGAGGCTTCAGGAAGGATGCAAACCAGTGGTTCTGGGGAACTAGCCCTCAGAACCTGAGGCACAGTATCTTCATGGTGCTGGATGTTTTCAGTTCCCGGTCTGTACCAAGTCCTTCCTGTTTCCAGGACTCCACAGATGCTGTTCCTTCTCTCTTTACACACAACCCTCTTTGTCTAACTAACTTTTATTCATCTCTAGATCTCAGCTACAATCCCATAGCATTCTCATAGCATTCATAACACTGTGAATACATACATAATACATTATGTATGTATTTATTTAATGTCTGTGTACCTTTACTAGAGTGTACAGTTCTCTGAGAGGGGCTTTGTCTTTTTTTTTCTACGAAAGTCTCTTACTTTTTAAGTTTTATCTATTTAACAAACATTTGTAGAAATAAATGAAGACCAATTAAATGAGACAGGCAAAAGCTATTTATTCAGAGCTTGTTACAGCAATGGAGCTGTAACAAGTCACCATCACTTGCATCTTGGCAGAGACTCAAAGTCAGGTAAAAGAATGGGAAAGCTGTATAGTGAAAGAAAAAAAAAGGAAAGCATTGGGTATGTTGATTGGATAGGGAAGCTGTAGGTGGACTGAGTGGAAGCAGGGTGCCTATGTGACTGGGTAAGGGTGCACTATTAGGCTTTCTCCAATTGGTCCTAAGTTGAAAGTGGGGACAGAAAGTAGGAAAGTTTTCACATATTAATCAAGATCTGGCTTTGGGGAGACTGTTACAGGCCTTACTATATAGCTTCCTGGGCTGGTTGCTGAAGACAGTGGTCTGACTTCCTACAAGTCTGTCTTACAGACAGTAGACTAGCTTCCTGGGCTGACTGGTATAAACAATGGGTTGGTTTCCCAGGCTAGTTGCTGCAGATTATGGGTCAGAGTTCTATTGTTATATATGGCCTGGCCATTGTCCATTGTCTATCCAATCTCTCACATTTAACAAAAATCTATTATGTACCATACACCATGCTAAGCTCTGGGATACAGAGATTGATAGAAGACAATGGTTGACTAATTGAACAGTTGGTAGGAGATAGTGTTTAAACAACTAGGGGCACCCATTAGAATTAGGCTTGGCTGTGTATGACATAAAAACCTTAAACCTATAGTTTAAGTGAAATAGAAGTTTACTTCTCTCTCATGCAAAGGCTCTGCAGGTAGGCAGTCAAGGTCTGGAATGGCAGTTCCACAACCTTCAGGCTCCCAAGCTCCTTCTAGCTTGCTGTTCCACCATCCTTAGCATTCCACTTCATGGAAAATGGCTGCTCAAGGACCAGCCATCACACCCATATTTAAACCAAGAACAACAAAATAAGAGAAGAACACATGCCCTCCCCCCCCCACCCCATTTATATTTACTTCCAAGTGGCCAAAACTTAGTCATATGGCCATATATAGCTGTAAGGGAGGCTGGGAAGTGAATTTCTTCCAAGTGCACATATGTGAAGCTAAAAATGTCAGGTTTTATTACTAAGGAAGATGGGAAGAAAGGTCATGGGGTCGATTAGAAGCCTCTGCCAACTAGAGAAATGGGATTTGGAGATTATCCATAAATCCAATTACTCATATTGTCCTTTCCTCTAATATAGAATACTCTTGAATTACCATGTAATTATTCTCACTATGTTTTGCAGAGTAAAATCAAGTTCTTTACATACTTAAGAAGTCGATTTATGCGCTTTATGGCTATCCTATTTTAAGGATGCCATCTAGGATGTTGTCTACAGCAACTATTCAGAGTCTTCAGTGTAACCAGAGACACTTTCTCTCTGCTCTCAGGAAGAACTATGCTTCTCCTGAATCATTAGGCAAAGGGCAAAACCAAAGAGACATTTAAAATTGCAGATACTGAGGCATTTTTGTAGGCTAAACATTTGCAATATATGTTGTAGACCTTTATTGCAATCAATTTGGTTCCAGGTAAAATTAGGTCTCATCTTTTTTGATGAATTCATGATCCAGTTAAATTCATGATCATATACATTCAATTTTTTTATGAGAGAGAGGGGAGGGGGGAGAGATATTTGTTGTTCCACTTATTTATGCATTCAATTTGTTGATTTTTATATGTGTCCTGAACCCAAAACCTTGCCATATTGGATGATACTCTAACCAACTGAGTACCCAGCCAGGTACATTCAATTTCATAATCACATATAATTCCCTCGATTTTGCCTTAGTAAATTCCTACAGCTCCTTCTGGGTAGCATTCCTATTTACTTTGACACGTTGTTGCTTCTCATTCTCTGGTCCATCCTGGGCAGAGGATGAGTGCAGGGGGGTGAGTGTAGAGGGGATGGGGCATAGCAAAGCAGAGTCCCACTGTCCCCTCTGCAAGAAGGAAACAGTGAATTGCTTCAAAGGAGACTATGGGATTGGATTTTCCCAAGACTTCTAGTTCTTTTTTTTTAATGTATTTTATTAATATTTTACAGAGAGAAAGGGGGAGGGATAGAGAGTTAGAAACATCGATGATAGAGAAACATTGATCAGCTGCCTCCTGCACACCTCCTACTGGGGATGTGCCCACAACTAAGGTACATGCCCTTGACCAGAATCGAACCTGGGACCTCTCTGTCCGCAGGCCGACGCTCTATCCACTGAGCCAAACCGGTTAGAGCTCTAGTTCTTTTTTTATGTCCATATTTGGATTGCCAAGTTCCTGATATTTTTCCAAATCATTATTCTTTCCTTCACTGCAGAGTCCTGGTGAGGTTATAAACTCATCTGCAGTTCAATGATGTGCAAGATCAGTTTCAGCGTTTAGTTTATATCTGACATCTACGAGAGAAAGTTGCATGAAGCAGTGCTGTATTTTCTTCCGGGCTTCAAGGTGGATATTCTGTGTTCTAAGTTCTTTGTTCTCCTATCTGTAACTATCCAATGGCATTGAAAGCAAACTTCCAACCCTAAAATTTCATACTGCTCATCATTAACTTTTTCTATAGGAATTGTTACCTGGTCCCTCAGAAACTCACATAATTTGCCTTGCTATAATGTGGAAGTAATGTGAAAATTTATTTTGCATGATCTTTATTCATATCCAATTGTGCATGCCCACATATTCTCTAAGGTTTTGCTGCATACAATCCTACCTATCGATTAGTGAAATGGCTTATTGAACAATTATTTAATTCACCATCAAGGCGATACATATTGAGGTTAAGGTCTCTTTATACTTTGACCTAGTGACTAATAAATGGTATTGTTTATCTATTACCAGAATCCATAGTTCTAAGAAATAAGATGTGGTAGACAGAATAATGATCCCCAATTATTAGGTAAGAGTCTGCAGAGAACTTTCAGCAGTCTTGTGATACTGGGGAAACAAAAATTGGAGTTAAAGACCTGTAAAGAAGGAGGGCCTTGATAAATTCCCCCAGGATTTCAGTCAGAGCCCCTGAAGAATTTTACCCTAGGACTATCGCTGTATCAGTCAGGGCTTAATCAAGCAGATACCACACACGAATCTGAACTGGTAAAGTTTAATATAAAGAAGTATCTACACTAATAAAAGAGAAACATGCAAATTGGTGTCACTCTGCCACACCCACCAGATAATCAGAGCGACTATGCAAACTAACCCAACAAAGATGGCAATTAATTTGCATATGCAGGCAAGGAGCAAAGACTGAAGGCTCTGGCTGGAGTGAAGACTGAAGACTGAATGAAGACTGAAGACTGAAAACTGAAAACTGAAGAGGCTTGGCTTCTCCGCTGCAGCCAGACTAAAGGCCTGGGTCCCAGGTGCCGGAGGAAAACCGGTGCCAGCAACCAGGGGAAGGAAGGCCTATTGCACAAATCTTCGTGCAACGGGCTTCTAGTTAACTATAACAGGGCACTGAATTCCTGAGAGATTGGCTAGTAAGAAGAAAAGAGAATTCTAAAGAAAGGGGGAATAGCAGATACGAAAAAAAAGCTCGCCCTCCTAGAACTGAAATAAAATATCCAAGGAAGACCACCCATCCTGCCCCAAACTTTCTCCCAGGGCTGAGATCCAGACTTAGTTTAAGAGGACCTGGCTCACTAGCTGGTGTGAGGAGTTGCTGAGATGCCCAAGAAGATGCCAGGGGAAGTCATTCATGGGGAGGTGCCTCATCATTTGCAGTTCGCTGAGAAGCTACCCAAGGAGGTGACAGGCGAAGCTGTTGGCTGTCGAGCACTGCTGACTGCCATGCACTAAAGAAGTGGTTCATGCCACTGGAGCCTGGCCAAAGGAACGTCAGAACTAGGGAGAGACCTCTTCCTCCTCCAGTGCTTCTCCAGCACCCTCTACTGACAATGCTTAACATTGTGCCAGCTGGCAAAAGAAAAATATTTACAGAATTCAGCTCCTGTATTGTAAAGCAGGAAGTGAAGGGTGGGGCTAGGACTAGGGTTAATTGATAATTGGCACAAAGGACAATCTGGAAATAGATCAGCCTACACTAAGACTGAAACTCAGCTTCAAATCAACTCAACCCCACATTGGATTAAAGTGATTTTCCCCTCTTTTAATTGCCTGCCAGAAATTAAAGTGAATTATCTTTGAAGAAATCTAGTATTATTCAGACACAACTATCTCTACAATTTTTTAGACAAAATAACTGTCATTCAGTCAGAAATTATCAGATGCCTCAGGAGATATCATCAAATTGCTGAAAACCAAGAGAGAAAAAAAATACTCAGTAGTAACAGACCCACAGCTGATCCAAATATTGGACTTATAAGACATGGATTTTGAAACAACTGCAATTAATAAGTTTGAGAAAGTAGATGGTAAGATGGAAAATTTCAGCAGAGAAATGAAATCTATAAAAATAATTAAATGTAAAATCTAGAACTGAAAAAAATCCTATAAATAATAGATTTGTCTTTATTTCCCACTTTTCATAAGAGTTCATCCATACCCAAGCCCCCCTTATTTTTTCCCACTCAGGAAACTGTTTTACTTAATAATTGTTATTCTCTTTTAAGTGTCTATTATGTGACAGAAATTGTAATACATATATCATATACTTCTCTCCACCCACTAACCTTTTTAAGTAGATATTAATTAGTTCCCCATTGTATATACAGTATATGGACATTGACACAGAGATTAAGGAATTTTCCCAAAAACAAACAGCTGAAATGTTGAAACTGAAATCCCAGCCGAGGCCTATCAATCTGACTCCAAACCTGCATTATTGCCACTAAACTACACATTACCTCTCTCTTCCCTGCTTGTCTGAGCATATAGAAACTATTTCCTTCCTATCTCTTCTGTGTAACTCAGTGTCTTAACTTATTTCCTATTTCCTGTTTTCTTTTCATAAGAAGATATTCTTAATTCTGAGCAAGGCTAATCTTTCTACCTCCTGAAACTGTGCTTACCCACTATTCAGGGTCCTCACTCCCTCTCTTAGGCCTGTAACTTTCCCCTCTCTACTGCTACTCCCTCTTCTCCACAGTCTCAAGTCATCCATCCTAAAGAAAGAGAAAAAGATTTTTAAAATCCCTTGATCCTTTTCCTTGCTTAACCTAACATTCATTTTGTTTTCCTTCCCTTCACTACCAAACTTCTCAATGGTAATTTCTGCAGATCGCACACACTCATTAACTCACTCAAAATGAAACACAGAACTCCTCTCTCAACAGTCACCATCGTCTCTTTTTTACTTTCAAACCCCACAAGCTGTGTGAGTCTTCTCTTATTTACTACCTTAGCAGATAACTATGGTCACATCCTGAGTTCAGCCACAGCTGTAGTGGACAGTTCTGTGTGAGCTCATACTCACCTTGCACTGCCAATATCATACTATAGGTCTGCACCTTAACCTTCACATCCTGCTTCAGGTCTGTATTAGTCACAGTTCTCCAGAAAAACAAAACCAATAGGATTTGTGTGTGTGTGTGTATAATGTGGATATACACACACACACACACACACACACACACAAAAACAAGGATTTGTGTGTGTGTGTGTATAATGTGGATATACACACACACACACACACACACACACATGTGTATGTATATATACATATACATATATATACATATATATATACATGTATATATATATATATATTGAGAGAGAGAGAGAGATTTATTATAAGGAATTGGATCACACAACTATGGAGGATGCCAAGTCTATAATCTTCATTGTGAGCCGGCAGGCTCAAGACTGAGGAGAGCCAGTGGTGCGGTTTCAGTCCAAAGGCAAGCAGGCTGGAGACCCAAGAGAACTGATGGTACAGATGAAGTCTGAAGGCAGTCTGCTGGATAATTCTTCAACTAACTACATAAGGCCCACCTACATTAGGAAGGCTGCTTTACTCAAAGTTCACCAACGTAAATGTTAATCTCATCCAAACATACCCTCCCAGTTGATAAATAAAATGAACCGTTATAAAGTCCTTCTCCCATGCAATGGGACTTGCACATCACCCCTCTCCTAGCCCACTCTGGTGCAATCATAGCCAGGAGGTGCAGGCAGTTCGTATCCAGGTACAATCATCAATTAATGAGTACAGACATTGGCAGATGGATATTCCAGACTCCCGTTTTTCATGTGGACAATTCTGGGAGGCATTCTCTAACTTTGGAAGTTCTAGTGGAATGAAGCCTGCATTGCCTACCACCACAATCTCAATAAAACACCCTTTTATTGACTTTTCCCCTTCCCTACCTCATTTTCTGTGATTCCTCACTCCTGCTTCCTGGGATCACTCTCCAAAAAACTACCTGTGCCCAATCCATGCTCTGGCTCTTCTTTTGGGGAAACTCAAACTTAATGCCCTCTCAGTAGCAGCTGACTCTGAGGATTCTCTCCTGATTCTGCCCCTGCCTCCCTGACCTCTGTTTCTCTCAGTAATGTCTCTTCTGTTGGCCTGACCTTCACAATGCGGGGTTCTCTGTCCTCTACCTTCTTCCTTTCTCCCTCCATAGACTCTCCTGGTTGATGCCATTAATTTCAGCCCAGTGCTTGCCACTCTTCTTGCTCTAGTCGCAGGCTTCCTCCTGCCTTCTGGGGATCCCTTGAGGCTGCAGCACTGGGCTCTCACACAAATGTGCCCACATCCTAACAGAATCCATTCCCACACAACATATGTGCCCTTTCTATGTTCCACATCTCCGTTCATGGTATTATTCCCTCAATGTCCCAGAATAGAAACTTCTAATATTCCTTATCTCTCATCCCCCAAATCCTTTATTAATGCCTCTGAAATATCTCCAGTCTGTGTTCCATCCTCTCCATCCCCACTGTCATAAACTGTGTTCAGGGCTTCATTATCTTTCTTAAATTTCTCTGTGGTCTCCTGTTTTCTCTGCCTCCAGATCTCCCCAACTCAATCCATGCTCCAAGCAGACACTGGCTTGGTCTTCCTAAATCACAAATCTGACCATGCTGCAACACAGATCAGAACCTTTCCACAGCCTCCAATATTAAAACAAAGCAAAACCCTTTAAACCTTTGCCAGAGAAGGCACATCTTTCGGTGAGGCTAGCGGTCACTTAAACATCCTTCATGCTTTGAGCTACCTGTCTACCTCCACACCAAAGCTTCAGGTGTGGAAGGCACCCTCTTCCATCCAAAAACTGGCCTAAGCTACACAAATTCCCCATCTGTAGTTCCTTTATCAAATGTGAGTCAATCTAACACTTTCAAAATAAATTTCTATAAAAACCAAGAGAGCCCTAGCCGATTTGGCTCAATGGATAGAGTGTTGGCCTGTGAACTGAAGGGTCCCAGGTTCAATTCTGGTCAAGAGCGCATGGCGTGGTTGTGGGCTTGATCCCCAGTAGGGGTGTGCAGGAGGCAGCTGATTAATGATTCTCTCTCATCATTGATGTTTCTATCTCTCTCTCCTTCTCCTTTCCTTTGAAATCAATAAAAAAATATTTTTTTTAAAAAAAAGAGGAAAAAGGTCATAAAAAATCCAAGAGGTACACACACACATCCCTTAATCAGAGATGTCTGAACCTTAAATTTGAGTAGATCTATTTTTAAATAAAACTAACAGATATAGCCCCGGCTGGTTTGGCTCATTGGTTAGAGCATCGGTTTGCAGACTGAAGGGTCCCAGGTTAGATTCTAGTCAAGGGCACATGCCTGGTTGCAGGCTCGATCCCCAGTAGGGGGTGTTCAGGAGGCAGCCAATCAATTATTCTCTCTCATCATTGATGTTTCTATCTCTCTCTTCCTTCCTCTCTGAAATCAATAAAAATATATATTTTTAAAAACTAACATAAGAATGTAAAAATCTTTATCTAAAACTTTTAGAAGAAAACAAGAAAAAAATAATTGTGACCTTAGATTTGCAAAGATCTCTTATAGATGACACCAAAAACACAGCCCACCAAAGAGAAAAACAAATATATAAGAAAAATTAAAACTCAATAATAAGAAAACAAACGATTCAATAAAATATGGAACAGACACTTATCTAAGAAGATATGTGGATGGCAAGTAAACACATGAAAAGAGGCTCAATGTCATTAGTCATCATGGAAATGGAAATTAAAACCACAATGTGATGCCTGTCAGAACAGCTAGCATTGGGCATATCAGCACTGGAAAGGATAGAGAAGAGCTGGAACTCTCACATTGCTGGTGGGAATATAAGATTGTACAACCACTTGGGAAATCATTTTAACAGTTTCTTCAAAAGTTAGATTTATATCTACCATATGATTGAGCCATTCTACTCTTAGATATTTTTCCAAGAGAATTGAAAGCATATGCTCATACAAAGACTTGTACATTAATATTCATCGGGCCTTTATGTGTAATAGCCAAAAATTATTGTCCATGAACAGGTGAATGGATGAAGAAATTGTGGTAAAATGGAATACTACCCCACAATCCCACAATAAAAAAGAATGAACTATTGATACACACAACAATGTAAGTGAACCTCAAAAAAATTACATTGAGTGAAAGAGATCAGACAATAAAGAATACATACTATGTGATTTCATTTATATAAAACAGAAAAGACAACCAATCTAAACTGATACTAAGCAAATTAGTAGTTGCCAAGACAGGGGGGATGGCATAGAAAGGCAGAAGGGACGAATTGGAAAGGGGCACAAGGAAACTGTTGGGTGTGATAAATATGTTCACTATCTTAATTGTGGTGATGGTATCATGGGCATATACATATGTCAAAACTCATCCCATTGTTCACCTTAAATATGTGCAGTATATTGAAAGTAAACTTCATTGATTTTTTTAGAGAGAGTGGAAGGGACAGAGGGAAAGAAACGTTGATGTGAGAGAGACACATCAATTGGATGACTCCGGCACGTGCTATAACCTGGGCCAGAGATCGAATCTGCAACCAAGGTACCTGCCTTTGACTGGAATCAAACTTGTGACCCTTCAGTTCATGGGCTGATGCTGTAGCCAATGAGCAAAACCAGCTAGATCTCAACTCTACTTCAATGACATTATTAAAATATTTAATTAAAAATACTAATAGTCTTACATGACTCAAAATCCTTCCCGGGTCACCACTGAGCTGACTTTGATGCATCCTCGTGATTGGGTCCAACATCATGGTGGCTATTGGCAACAGGCTGGACTCAGCTACATCCCATACTCCCAGATCTCTGCAAAAGCAGTGAGAGACGCACGGAAAACAGAATTCAAAGCAAATGCCAAGAAGACTTCTGGCAGCAGCATAAAAGTTGTGAAAGTGAATAAGGAATAATCTACCCTGAGCAAAGTTTGAAATGCTACATTTTCAGTTAAGATGTGTGAACACATGTTATAGCAGATAGAAAACGGCCCAAGTGTCCATCGGTGGATGGGGGTGGTAGAGAAGTTGAGCAAAAGAGAAGAGAAAAAAAAAACTCATGGAAATGAACAACAGTGTGGTGATTGTGGGGGTGGGGATGTAGAGGGAGTTGGAGGAGAATATGAGGGCATAAACGGTGATGGATGGAAACTTGACTTGAGACTTGAGGTGGTGAACACACATAGGGTGTAGAGATGAAATGTTGTGGAATTGTGCACCTGAAACCCGTCTTATTTTATTAACCAGTGTCACCCCAATACATTCAAAAAAGGGGAGAAAATTGCAAACTCTCCAAAAGCCACAACAGACTTCTGGTTATTTAAAAAGAAAGAATGGAAGGACAGAAGGAAGGACAGAAGGAAGGAAGGAAAGGAGATATAATGATATTACTTCATGGGGGGAGGGGAATACCTGTCTTGTTCATAGATTGACAATGCCAATAAATTGAAGTACTAGTATAGTAAAAAAGAAAAGAAAAGAAAACAAGTCTTGCTTTCAGATCATTTTAAAGAACCCCACTCATAAAGGGAAGTGCCTGAAAGAACATAAATCTGGGTTTAAAACCCTGTTCTGCCACGAAGTTATTTATGGCCTTGGCCAGAGCTGGTTACTGACTGCTCACAGCCTCTTCAGTTCCTTCATCCATAAAACAGGGCGAATAATAATCTGCCTCACCGGTTTGTCGTTAAAATTTGAGTGAGATACCAGATGAGAGCGTGCCTAGCCCACCCTAGATGGCAGAGGACATTATGCCCCATCTCTGAGGTAGTCAGACTCCTTTCGATCCCCTTCCTTTCCCCTCCTTTCCTCTTTCCTTCCAGATAGGGAGGGGTCCTAGTCACCAAGATATTCAGAAGAGGAACAATGAGGAGGAAACAGGGCAGAGGGCTTGGATTGTGTTCCCCTGAACACAGTGCCTGAGACCAGAACTTGAGACTTCCTGGAGGGTGGCCCCAAGGATGAGGAGGGAGGGGGCAGAAAATGCAACTCAGGGGCCCGGATGGTGTGGCTCAGGGGTGCAAGCTTCCATCTATGAACCAAGAGGTAACCGGTTCAATTCCAATCAGGATTTCTATCTCTTTGTTCTTCTCCCTTCTACTCTCTCTAAAATCAATAAAAACATATTTTTAAAAAGAAAAGAAAATGTAAATCAGGGAAGGAGAAATGCCAATAAAAAGGTACAAGAGCTCGCCACTGATGTGGAGCGCAGCCCAGCCAGAGCCCCTCCGCAGATCTGTAGAATACACCTTAGAATTGACCCTCTGAAGATCCGGAGGCTGGGACGCTGACCTGCGTCCGTGTCCAACCTGGGAGGATTACACTCAGAGCATTAACTCTCCTCTCTTGTTGCCACAGCTCTGTCAACTGAGGGAGAAAAACAGAGACAAGGCCTCTGCCTGGGGCACTGGCAGGGTTGTGGGGACCATCCACCACACCTGCAATTCAAGTCAAAGGTGGCCTGAGGACATGTGGCCTGGGGCACCAAAAGCAGCTGCCTCGGGCCCAAAACCCACGCCTGGGTTAACAATGCAAGTGTCTCAGTCCTGGTGAGCAACTCTGTGCCAAGCAGACAACCTCCAGTACCTTCAGTGGAAGAAGCTACAGACCCAGGATTATAGCCCTCTCTCCTCAAGACCACAGCAGGGATGTGACTGACTCCCTCAACCGTTCCCTCAGAACCAGCATCTGGGAGAGAGGAGAGAGAATACCTGAGGGAGTTAGTCATTAAAGGGGAGGAAGGGCGAGGCTGGGAATTTACCAAGAGAAGGAAATGCTAGCTATTTCACTGAGCAGCAGTTAAAACATTTGTCTCTGCTCTACAAATAAGCTGAGAGTTAGAAATGTTGCTCAGATTAGAAACACCATTATGGTTATTGTATTAACGCCTATCACTTATCAAGCATGTAATATGTGCCTGGAAATGTGCTGTGTTCTTTCAAGCCTCATTTCATTTCATCCTCACGGCAACCCAATCCAATAGGTATTACAATTAACTGAAGCTCAGAGTGATTGAGTAAATTGCTGAATGTCCAACAGCTAGTAACTTGTAGAGCCAGAATTCAATCCCAGGTAGCCTGACCTAAGAGCCTGTGCTTTGACCATTAGGTTGTCCAGCTAGGGAAGCAATTTGAAGCAGTGGCCTGGAGGAGAGGGGCTGGGAGAGCACATTAACTAGGCATAGAAAATGAAGACAGGAGTCCCCATGAAGGGGGTGGAAGGTGCACAACGATCATCGTATGTGTGTGGACATATTATTTACAGCTGCTCAAAACCTTTTTAGTCCCATGGTGCAAAGATAGAATAAAAATAAGTTACCTTTCCCAGCCTCCCTTGCTCTGCGTGCGTAGACAGCAAGTTAGGTGCTGCCACGGGAGCACGGCTTCAAAATGCGCTCTGTGAAGAAACAGATGACAAGCAGGGATTCCATTTTGTTGGGGCAGGTGTCCCTAGGGGCACCGTGCTTCCTTGTGAAAGCACCAGTCTCTCAGCTTTGCTACAGAAAAACAAGTCAAAAGGGCTTTAGCCCTGCTTGGAATGCTAAAGGAGAAGAGCACACCCTGGACACGGGAGGGGGCTCCCAACAAGGAACCCCGAGGGCAGAGAGAAGCAGGAGCCACCCCAGGTGGGATCCTAACGGTTCTGACCCAATTCCAATGGACGTGTGTGTGGTGGCGGAGGGGTCCCCACAACATCAAGAAGTTCTCTGACACCAGCCGGGTGTCCCCCAATTCCACTCAATTCTGACCCTATCTACCTGGCGGTTGCATCAGATCCCACAGGTTCAGGGCTCAGTCCTACAAGACTGACACCCCTCTTCAGACCCAATCAGAAGTCCAGATTGTCACCTGCGCTTCTGACCAACTGACTATAGATTGGAGGTTCCCACAACTTCCACCTTGGGTCCGATTAATTTTTGAAAGCGGCTCACAGAACTCAGAGAAACATTTACTTACTAAATTACCGGTTTATTATAAAAGGAAACAACTCAGGAGTAGCCAGATGGAGAGATGCATAGGGCAAGGTATGTGGGAGAGGGCTTGGAGCTCCCAGGCTCTCTTCAGGCACCAGCCTCCCAGGACCTCCACTTGTTCATCCACCTGGAAGCTCTCTGAGTTCCGTCCTTTGGGGGTTTTATGGAAGCTTCATACAGGGGCGTGGCTGAATCATTGGTCATTGGCAATGGATTCCAACTGCAGCCCCTCTGCCCGCCTTGGAGCCCGTGAGACTGAAAGTTCCCACTCTCCAAACACCAGGTTGCTTCCCCTGGCAACCAGCCTGGTTCTTAAGTTTACCTAAGGGTTTTCCCCAAAGTCACTTCATTATCTTAAAAAAGGCACCTTTTCCCACTTTCTTCAGAGGAAATTCCAAGGGTTTTAGGAGGTCTGTTGCCAGGAACGGGATCAAAGACAAATATATATATTTCTTATTATAAATCGAAATATCACAGACCCCTTTCGAAGTGGAACAGTCTCTTCAAACTCCTCTGCTCAGACCCTAGGGTTTGTTTGTTTGACTTTTCCAAGTTTGGTGCAGCCCAGTCTCAGTTCATTTGCTCATAGTTGCACCCGTCCTTCTCTGGTCAAGGTTTGTTTTTCCGCAGCTGGGAGCAGAGATAAGGGTTTCCCTGATGAGTAGAGCAGACTTGTGCCAGGGGGAGGGTTCTGCACAGTCACAGTAAAAAAGGGTCTTATCACTTTAAGTTTGTCTTTCACATCCAGACAAAAGTGAGGTCTTTTTATTTCTTCATCTGCAAAACCTGACAATTGGTGCCCCCTCACAGGCTTGTGATGACATACTGTGAAAGTGCTTTGTGGACTATGAACTGTAAACAGACTAGCTTTTATCATTGTTGATGATTTGATGGTAATAATGACCCATGCAAGGGGGGGAGGGGCGGTAGCCCATTCAGCCAGTCCCAAAGCTCACAGTGTGAACTTGGCACCTTTTCTCTCCTCAGCTGTATCTTCTGCTTAATCAAGGATTGCAACTTTAATTTTAGTGGTTACATACTTTTTTTATATTTTATTTTTTTCCTAAATCTGTCTGGGCATTTTTTATAATCTCAGATTCCTTATTCAGTTTTTCTGCTCTATCTTTCATACTTTAAACATTTCACAATAACTTCTTTAGATTATCTGATTATTCCAAACACTGAAGTCCTTAAAGGTCTAAACCTGTTCATTATTGTT
>NW_006288722.1:232733-236685 GCF_000327345.1 Myotis davidii
ACATCATGATGATTTGAATCCTTATATATTTAGTAATATTTTTGTAAATTTAAATTTGGCTAAATTTAAACCAGAAGCCTGGATTGAGGCTGCTTTCCTCTAAGGAGGATTCAGTTTGCACCTGTTGGACTCTAGGGGGCATTAATAATCTGGGCTACTTAAATTTTCCAGTGTATGGTTTATTTAATCAAAGGGAACGAGAGCAGTTCTACATGGTAACTAACATCTTTATTGATTTTAACATCTAGTGCTGCAGCCTAGACAGTTTTCCTTGTAGGTTCCCTCTGTAAGCAGGTGGACTTTATTCTTTGCACTAAGAATGTAACCTTTATAACGGTCCCAGCTTTGGGCAGAAGATGGTGTCTCACATTTAGCTCTTCCGTCCTCCTCAACCCTAGGGCTTAGTGCAGTGATGGCGAACCTTTTGAGCTCCGCAAGTCAGCATTTTGAAAAACCCTAACTTAACTAGTGCCGTGTCACATATAGAAATTTTTTGATATTTGCTACCATAGTAAAACAAAGACTTATATTTTTGATATTTATTTTATATATTTAAATGCCATTTAACAAAGAAAAATCAACCAAAAAAATGAGTTTGCGTGTCACTTCTGACATGCGTGTCATAGGTTCGCCATCACTGGTAGTGTCTGGTTCTCCCCAACCTTCCATACTCCTACCCAGTCCCTAAAGCTCTAGGTTTCTAGTTAGTTGACCTCTCCATTTATTTACCATTTATCTTTTGTTTTGTATTGTTAGCTTCAGGGGGATGCTCTTGGTAGATTACCTTTATTTGGGGGCTCTTACTAAGGAATTTTAAAAATATGTATTTGTTGTGTTTTATATAGCATTTAAGTTTTCTGCTATAGGAAGCTTTTGAGAACTCATAGTACTGGAAGAGATTTTTCTTAAGTGATTATATGGTACATGTTGTTTTCTAACCTGCCTTTTTCCCACTTGAAATATGAAAAACACTTGTAATATAAATAAATATAGGTCTAGAGCAGTGGTTCTCAAACTTCCTAATGCTGCGACCCTTTAATACAGTTCCTCATGTTGTGGTGACCCCAAACATAAAATTATTTTCGTTGCTACTTCATAACTGTAATTTTGCTACTGTTATGAACTGTAATGTAAATATCTGATATGCAGGATGTATTTTCATTGTTACAAATTGAACATAATTAAAGCATAGTGATTAATCACAAAAACAATATGTAATTATATATGTGTTTTCTGATGGTCTTAGGTGACCCCTGTGAAGGGATCGTGACCCACAGCTTGAGAACCGCTGGTCTAGAGCATCATTTTAATGGTTACATAGTCTTCTCTTTTACATTTTTTTTATTGATTGGTTTTAGAGAGAGACACAGGGAGAGAGGGAAAAAGACATGAATTTATTGTTCCACTTATTTACAGATTCATTGGTTGATTCTTGTATGTGTCCTGTCCCAGGTTTGAACCAGCAACCTTGGTGTATCAGAACCAAGCTCTAACCAATCGTGCTACCCTGCCAGGGTCTACATAGTCTTCTATTGCATAATTTATTTAACCTTTTTCTTATTATTGGATATTTAGGGTTCTGTGGGTTTTTTTCACTGTTTTAACAACATTTCAGTGAATATCCTTATAACTAAATCTTTGCATAAGCGCGATGTTCTTCCTTCGTTAAGTGTTTGTAAAAATAATGTATGCAAACACTAAGGAAAATTAAAATTATCCACAATCTTTTTTGCTGTCACCTTAATTAATACTATTTGGTTTATAATTGGAATCTCTTAATCAAACAACAGATGAGAAGTAGTTAGGGCTAGAATATGAAGAGAGACCACACCCTCTGCTCTCCACCCCTCACCCCAACAACTAGGGATAGGAAGCCAGAGCAGGACCATCAGGACAGAGAGCTGAAGCGATGGCAGACACCCAGTGGAATCCAAAAGCCTGGGACAACTGTGGTCAAAGGCACCAAGCCTCAGGAAAGACTGAAGCTTCAAAATCTCGCCCTGCCTGTCCCCTCCTGCCTGAAGCAGAAGGTCTTCTCGGCCACTCCTCCAGGCTCCCATCCCTGCCCTCCTTCTTTTAAATGGGTTTGGTTTATTTTGAGTCAAAACAGCAGTACAGGGCCCTAGCTAGTTTGACTCAGTGGATTGAGCATCAGCCTGTGGACTAAAGGGTCCCTGGTTCAATTCTGGTCAAGGGCACATGCCCTGGTTTTGGGCTCCATCTCTAGTAGGGGATTTGCAGGAGGCAGCTGATCAATGATTCTCTCTCATCATTGATTGCTTCTGTTTCTATCTCTCTCTATCTATCTCCCTTCCTCTCTGTAATCAATAAAAATTTTATTTTTTTAAAAAAAGCAATACAAGTTCTGAAACTATCCAAAGCCCTATACTTTATAGTGGCTTACCCATGGTTCTCAGGGTCCTGTCCCAATCTACCATAGAAAAGCCTTTCTTTTTGCGGCGGGGGGGGGGGGGGGGGGGGGGTCTCCCTGTGAAGGACTGGGTGCCCAGAGCTGGCTCTATCTGTTCTCCACAAGCTCCAGCCCTGGTCAGGCATTGCATGGGTAAAATAACTTTGTCTACCCAAATCCTTAAGGCTCCCTGAGCTCCTGAGTTCTGAAAAGCCCTTGTCCAGAGCACAGGCTTGTGGGGAAGGTGTATAAACCAGGGAATAAGCATGAAGGAGTTGGCATGGGCGGGAGAGGGCAGGGACGCTCTGAGGTGTTTCCACTTGCGGCGTACACCTCCATGTCAGCAAGCCGCTGGCTGGGCCGTTCATACCACAAGGCCCTGGGAGTGGGTCTTGGTCTTGACAGCAGACAAGTCACTACCAATGCCAGGGCCTTGCCTCAGTGACAGCAGCTGTCAGGGACTGGGCAGGAAGACAGACAGGGACCATCAGCACAGAGTTGGATGCTTCACACCTTCCTCAACCACCTTCATCACCACCTGAGTGGCACAGCCCTGAAGCCAATGTGAAAATAGGAAAGCTTAATGGTTGGGAGGCAGGCTCTGAAGTTCCACTGGCTTGGGCGAGGTAAACTATCAGTGCCTGTGTTTTCTTATCCATAAAGAAGGGATGAAAGCAGTAGACATGCCCTTAGGATTGATGTGAGACTAGATAAGCTCATCTTTGTATCTGGCACATGGTGAACATGACAGAAGTGTTAGCTCTGATCTTAGGGGAGCTGAGGGAGAGATGAGCCCTAGGACCACGAAATCCTCCTCAGCACCATCCCATCCCCAGCCCAGGACTGGCAGGTGGTGGAGCTGGGAGGCCTGTGGGAGAAGGGAGAGACACTGGCTGTAGGAATGGGTTGATTGTGGGTTCCTGGAACCTGAGGACTCCTTCATGGCACCATAAATGCAAGTGGCACCTAACCAGGCTGTGGCATGTAGCAGGCTGCTCAAGGAAATGCCAGTTAGAAAAGACAAGCACTAAGTTTCTGCTCTGCCCAGCCCCTTTGGGGCGGGAACTGCAGAGGCAGGAAGAACCCCAGCTGCCCTTGTAACAGGAAGTGGTTCAGTCACTCAGAGCGGGGAAGCAGAATCAGTTCAGTGGTTTAGGTGGCCTGGAGATTGACCCTTCTCCTCACCCCCAGACCCCTCTCTACCACAAACCCTATTCCCAGCAGACCCCTCTACCACAAACCCTGTTCCCAGAAGTCACTCCATCTGTGTGAACTCAAACTTCCAGAAGCCCCTGGCAACTTCCAGTTTGATGTCTGGCAGCAAGTTATGGTGAGTGGAGAATGAGACACACATATCCCCGTGGACTCATCTGGGCCTGCCGTTGTGCCGGTACTGAGGCCAAGGGACAGTGGGGCTCATGGGGGAGGCTGGGGATTGTACTGACCCTATTGAGTCACGGGGGGCCGTGGAGCAGAGCGGTTGTGGGAAGCAGCAGGGACTTGGGACCAATACCAGCTGGTGAAGAGGCCCCTTCTCCCCGG